>NC_053394.1:28598993-28972713 GCF_905171765.1 Bufo bufo
AGCCGTATGGGCGATGCCAGGAGCCAGTGGGCAAATTACAGGAGCATAAGGCCGACTCACAAACAACTCACCAGTTACCTCCAGCATGTGGCCATGCTTGCAATGGGAGGAGGGAGGAGTCTGTGAGTCCCACTCAAGACTTGCTGATATGTCCCAGGCCTCACAGGTGCACCTAAATGTGACCTGTAGATGGAAAACAGGCACATTTAAATAGGAGTTTATACACCTCCAGGAATCTATATATACAAACTAAGAAGACAGGTTGGCATTAGCAGG
This sequence comes from Bufo bufo, assembly GCF_905171765.1. Lineage (NCBI taxonomy): Eukaryota > Metazoa > Chordata > Amphibia > Anura > Bufonidae > Bufo > Bufo bufo. The sequence continues at coordinate 28,599,270 of NC_053394.1, forward strand.
AGGTGCTCAAACCCACATGCAGTTGTGCATATATATAGGGGAGCAAATCCTGCACTTGTGGCCCGTTGCTAATGGCAATCCCCAGCAAAATGCATACAATGGAGGATGCCCGCGGCGAACCACAAGTACCACAATAGACATCCTACACAAGGTAACAAGTGCGGATGTCATAATTAATATAACAATATAACAAAACAATAACAAACACAGGTGCACTCTGCAGTCTCACTAAATCCTCAAACTGATTTTAAAATTGAGAGATTAGTCAACATGTCCTACGGTGTAGAACATGTCTAAGCCCGGACACCACGACAAGGTTTCTCAAGTAGCCCGGGACCCTACACTCTCCTACCTGAGCCGTATGGGCGATGCCAGGAGCCAGTGGGCAAATTACAGGAGCATAAGGCCGACTCACAAACAACTCACCAGTTACCTCCAGCATGTGGCCATGCTTGCAATGGGAGGAGGGAGGAGTCTGTGAGTCCCACTCAAGACTTGCTGATATGTCCCAGGCCTCACAGGTGCACCTAAATGTGACCTGTAGATGGAAAACAGGCACATGCTGGAGGTAACTGGTGAGTTGTTCGTGAGTTGGCCTTATGCTCCTGTAATTTGCCCACTGGCTCATGGCATCACCCATACGGCTCAGGTAGGAGAGTGTAGGGTCCCAGGCTACTTGAGAAACCTTGTCGTGGTGTCCGGGCTTAGACATGTTCTACACCGTAGGACATGTTGACTAATCTCTCAATTTTAAAATCAGTTTGAGGATTTAGTGAGACTGCAGAGTGCACCTGTGTTTGTTATTGTTTTGTTATATTGTTATATTAATTATGACATCCGCACTTGTTATCTTGTGTAGGATGTCTATTGTGGAACTTGTGGTTCGCCGCGGGCATCCTCCATTGTATGCATTTTGCTGGGGATTGCCATTAGCAACGGGCCACAAGTGCAGGATTTGCTCCCCTATATATATGCACAACTGCATGTGGGTTTGAGCACCTCCTGCTAATGCCAACCTGTCTTCTTAGTTTGTATATATAGATTCCTGGAGGTGTACAAACTCCTATTTAAATGTGCCTGTTTTCCATCTACAAGTCACATTTAGGTGCACCTGTGAGGCCTGGGACATATCAGCAAGTCTTGAGTGGGACTCACAGACTCCTCCCTCCTCCCATTGCAAGCATGGCCACATGCTGGAGGTAACTGGTGAGTTGTTTGTGAGTCGGCCTTATGCTCCTGTAATTTGCCCACTGGCTCCTGGCATCGCCCATACGGCTCAGGTAGGAGAGTGTAGGGTCCCGGGCTACTTGAGAAACCTTGTCGTGGTGTCCGGGCTTAGACATGTTCTACACCGTAGGACATGTTGACTAATCTCTCAATTTTAAAATCAGTTTGAGAATTTAGTGAGACTGCAGAGTGCACCTGTGTTTGTTATTGTTTTGTTATATTGTTATATTAATTATGACATCCGCACTTGTTACCTTGTGTAGGATGTCTATTGTGGTACTTGTGGTTCGCCGCGGGCATCCTCCATTGTATGCATTTTGCTGGGGATTGCCATTAGCAACGGGCCACAAGTGCAGGATTTGCTCCCCTATATATATGCACAACTGCATGTGGGTTTGAGCACCTCCTGCTAATGCCAACCTGTCTTCTTAGTTTGTATATATAGATTCCTGGAGGTGTATAAACTCCTATTTAAATGTGCCTGTTTTCCATCTACAGGTCACATTTAGGTGCACCTGTGAGGCCTGGGACATATCAGCAAGTCTTGAGTGGGACTCACAGACTCCTCCCTCCTCCCATTGCAAGCATGGCCACATGCTGGAGGTAACTGGCGAGTTGTTTGTGAGTCGGCCTTATGCTCCTGTAATTTGCCCACTGGCTCCTGGCATCGCCCATACGGCTCAGGTAGGAGAGTGTAGGGTCCCGGGCTACTTGAGAAACCTTGTCGTGGTGTCCGGGCTTAGACATGTTCTACACCGTAGGACATGTTGACTAATCTCTCAATTTTAAAATCAGTTTGAGGATTTAGTGAGACTGCAGAGTGCACCTGTGTTTGTTATTGTTTTGTTATATTGTTATATTAATTATGACATCCGCACTTGTTACCTTGTGTAGGATGTCTATTGTGGTACTTGTGGTTCGCCGCGGGCATCCTCCATTGTATGCATTTTGCTGGGGATTGCCATTAGCAACGGGCCACAAGTGCAGGATTTGCTCCCCTATATATATGCACAACTGCATGTGGGTTTGAGCACCTCCTGCTAATGCCAACCTGTCTTCTTAGTTTGTATATATAGATTCCTGAGGTGTATAAACTCCTATTTAAATGTGCCTGTTTTCCATCTACAGGTCACATTTAGGTGCACCTGTGAGGCCTGGGACATATCAGCAAGTCTTGAGTGGGACTCACAGACTCCTCCCTCCTCCCATTGCAAGCATGGCCACATGCTGGAGGTAACTGGTGAGTTGTTTGTGAGTCGGCCTTATGCTCCTGTAATTTGCCCACTGGCTCCTGGCATCGCCCATATGGCTCAGGTAGGAGAGTGTAGGGTCCCGGGCTACTTGAGAAACCTTGTCGTGGTGTCCGGGCTTAGACATGTTCTACACCGTAGGACATGTTGACTAATCTCTCAATTTTAAAATCAGTTTGAGGATTTAGTGAGACTGCAGAGTGCACCTGTGTTTGTTATTGTTTTGTTATATTGTTATATTAATTATGACATCCGCACTTGTTACCTTGTGTAGGATGTCTATTGTGGTACTTGTGGTTCGCCGCGGGCATCCTCCATTGTATGCATTTTGCTGGGGATTGCCATTAGCAACGGGCCACAAGTGCAGGATTTGCTCCCCTATATATATGCACAACCGCATGTGGGTTTGAGCACCTCCTGCTAATGCCAACCTGTCTTCTTAGTTTGTATATGAGGAGGAAGACCAACCACAGCAGGCATCCCAGGGTGCTCGTTGTTGTCACCTATCTGGGAACCGTGGTGTTGTACGTGGCTGGGGTAAAGAACAGACTGTCAATGACATCAGTGAGGACGAGGAACGGGAAATGAGTAGCTCGGCATCCAACCTTGTGCAAATGGGGTCTTTCATGCTGTCATGTCTGTTGAGGGACCCTTGTATAAAAAGGATGAAGGAGAACGACCTGTACTGGGTTGCCACGCTACTAGACCCCCGGTATAAGCAGAAAGTGGCGGAAATGTTACCAACTTACCGAAAGTCAGAAAGGATGCAGCAGTTCAAAACAAAACTAAAAAATATGCTTTACACAGCTTATAAGGGGGATGTCACAGCACAACGGGAATCTAACAGGGGAAGAGGTGAAAGTAATCCTCCTCCTACCACGACTACGGCGGCAAGGACAGGACACTTTACAGATGTGTTGTTGTTGGAGGACATGCGGAGCTTTTTCAGTCCTACACATCGCCACAGCCCTTCGGGATCCAGCCTTAGAGAACGACTCGACCGACAGGTAGCAGACTACCTCGCCTTAACTGCAGATATCGACACTCTGAGGAGCGATGAACCCCTTGACTACTGGGTGTGCAGGCTTGACCTGTGGCCTGAGCTATCCCAGTTTGCGATAGAACTTCTGGCCTGCCCCGCTTCAAGTGTCCTGTCATAAAGGACCTTCAGTGCAGCAGGAGGCATTGTCACTGACAAAAGAAGTCGCCTTGGTCAAAAAAGTGTTGATTACCTCACCTTCATTAAGATGAATGAGGCATGGATCCCGAAGGGACTGACAGTGGGGGATACGTTTGACTAACAAAGGGCCTGATGACATGCCTTGGCCTCAAAATGGTCCCCACGCTGCTGTATTTAATGTCTGTATACCGGATGACTTTCGTGAATTCTCCGCCACCAACTAGGGTTCAAGCTGCAATGTTTTAGTCACCTTTCTGCCTTGAAAACATCAATTTTTCCAGCCGCTGCTACAACAGCGGCTGCAACAATAACATTATTTTTCAGGCATGTGTACATGCCTAATTTTTCTAGCCTCTGGTGCTGCACTGTGGCTGCAAAAACAAAACAAAAAAAAAGGTACATACAAGTGTCAATTCCCCTTCGTGATCGTTACCTTGTTGTGGTGAAGGGGCTTGCATATCACAATGAAGCGATCATCACCTCTACGAGTGTGTTGGCAATGTTGCCACACCCCAGATGATAAGGCATTTGCTTCATTATGATCAGACCAAAAGCGATCGGCTGGATAATTTTTCATAGAAAAAACATACATTTTTTTATTTATTTTTTTAAGTTGTATGGGTGGGTTTTTAATACATAAAATAAAAGAATCATAATAAAGTCTCTTAATAGTTTATTAGAAATAATGCAGACAATTTAAAAAATCCCCATCAATTCCAATACAAAGCAAGTACAAAGCTCAGAACTAAATTATTCCAGGATGTCGTAATGGTTCGTTAATTCGACAATGGTTAATCAATTCGACACACGTCCCCGGATAGGGGACGTAACAGGGATTAAACTGATAGGAATAGTACTAGTTAAGACACCACTCATATAGGGTGTCACAGCACATTGCTCCGTGCACGCGCAGTGCCCCAACTTGGGACTGAGTAAGAGGACCGACCAAGCTGCTTTTTCCATCTCCCGGTTCCTAAAATTATTTCATTTTGGTGTATCAGAGTTTGGTCTGTCACTGTGAAGGCAGTCGAAGGTACCCGGCCTAAATATTTTTTCACAAAAGGCAATCCCACCCTGATATGGGACGTAACAGGGATTAAACTGATGAGAATAGTACTACAGAAAATACCACTCATATCGGGTGGGGCAGTAAATTGCACGGAGCAGACGCAGTGACCGTGGCGTGGATTCAAACAAAGGGGAGGGAGCCAGCATTTTTTTAACCATCTCCCGTTCGAAAAATCTATTTAATAATTTGACCCCAGATTGGGGACGTAACAGGGATTAAACTGATGAGAATAGTACTACAGAAAATACCACTCATATCCGGTGGGGCAGTAAATTGCACGGTGCAGACGCAGTGACCGTGGCGTGGATTCAAACAAAGGGGAGGGAGCCAGCGTTTTTTTAACCATCTCTCCGTTTGAAAAATCAATTCAATTCACCTTTCGGGGACCCTTGGTGTTGTACGTGGCTGGGTGGAGGAAGAAACCTTCAATGACATCAACGGGACATGGCTAGCTTGGTATCCAACCTTGAACAAATGGGGAGTTTGCGGTTGGGCAAATGGACTGTTTGCGGTTGTTTGCGGTGCATTAAAAGGGGAGTTTGGTCTGTCAATGTCTGTGAAGCGGGCGTAACCCTTACACTACCTGATCGATACAACATCATACCTGATCGTATACACACACTGGATGTTTTAAACCACGTTGTTCAAAAAAAAATTGGATTGTTAGGTGATTTATGCCCTTTATGGATTAAAATCAAACTCTGCGTCAACTACATAATTTTCCATGGGAGTTTTGCCATGGATCCCCCTCCGGCATGCCACAGTCCAGGTGTTAGTCCCCTTGAAACAACTTTTCCATCACTACTGTGGCTAGAAAGAGTCCCTGTGGGTTTTAAAATTCACCTGCCTATTGAAGTCTATGGCGGTTTGCCAGTTCGCGAACATTTGCAGAAATTCGCGTTCGGCGTTTGCGAACGGAAAATTTTATGTTCGCGACATCACTAGTGGGCAGTAGCAAGCGTACTGTCTAGAGGAGGACGACCGCTCCACTTTTGCACCCTGCTCCCTCTTCTGCTGTGCTGGTGGCTCTGTGCCACCAACCCTTCTTCCTCCGAACTACATTGGTCACTCGCATGACCTTGATTCCATGTGGGGTCGAGGACCTCATCGTCCTACACATCATCTTCCACCCAGTCTTCTCCCCTGCCCTCCTTGTTGGTCTGCACACTTTCGAAAGCCCCAGCAGTTGGCACCTGTGTTTCGTCATCATCCGAGACGTGCTGCGATGGTCCTCCCATGTACTCATCTTGAAAGATAAGTGGTTGGGCATCGGTGCACTCAATCTCTTCCACTTCTGGGGCAAGAATAGGTGGATGGCCCTGGGAAACCCTGCTAACAAAGTCATCAAAAAGCAGAAGAGACTGCGAGACTGCTGCATGACTTGGGGCTCAGACTGCTTGGCTGATTTGCAAGGGGGTGAGGTGAAAGAATGATGGACATCGGCTGCAGGTGCCAACTCTGATCTTTCAGCATGAGACTGGGTAGGAGACAATGTGAAGGAACTGGAGCCACTGTCAGCAACCCAATCTACTACCGCCTGTACTTGTTCAGGCCTCACCATTTGCAGAGCCGCATTAGGCCCGACCAAATACCGATGCAGGTTCTGTCGCCTACTCGCACCTGAGGAAGGGGTTTCACTTGTGCGTGTAGCTGGCACAGATCGACCACGTCCCCTCCCTGCAACAGGAGCTCCACCAGCAGCACCACGACCTGGGCCACGTCCCTTATTTGACGCTCTCATATTTCTCGAATTTAGGATCTTGCCCTAAATGGGTGTTTAATTAATAGTAGAATAGAACGACAGTATGTACAGAGTGTATCTCACACGCCCTGAACCAGACTAGGCCTCAATTAAATTTGTTTGCCTAAAATAGCTGTATTTCAAATACCTGAATAGAACCCCTGTATTTAAAGGGTGTATTTCACATGCCCTGACCCACACTAGGCCGCAATTAAAGATTTGTGCCCAAAATGGCTTTATTTCAAATAAGTGAATAGAACCACACTATGTAAAGGCTGTATCTCACAATGACATATGCAGCAAAGGCTGCAAAAGAAACTTTTTTTCCCCCAAACGGGTGTTTGTTTAATAACTGAATATGACAGCAGTATATAACCCTGGAATTTCAAACGTCTTGATGCTGCAAGGCCTGAAAAATTGGGTATTTTGCCCAAAAAAGGGTATTTTATTAATAGAACAATATAACCCCAGTATATAAAGGGTGTGTATATATCACATGCCCTGACCCACACTAGGCCGCAATTAAAGATCTCTGCCCAAAATGGCTGTATTTCAAATAACTGAATAGAAAACCTGTATATAAAGGGTGTATCTCACACGCCCTGACCCACACTAGGCCGCTATTAAAGAATTGTGCCCAAAATGGCTTTATTTCAAATAACTGAATAGAACCACACTATGTAAAGGCTGTATCTCCCAATGACATATGCAGCAATGGCTGCAAAATAACCTGTTTTTTCCCCAAACTCGTGTTTGTTTAATAACTAAATATGACAGCAGTATATAACCCTTGAATTTCACACGTGCTGATGCTGCAAGGCCAGAAAAATAGTGTATTTTGGCAAAAAAGTGTGTTTTTTAAAAACCTAGAAAATTATGGCTGTATTTCTAGCTTAAATTGCCCACTGACTAATACAGATGTTGTATATTGCCAAAAAAGTGTTTTTTGGGCAACAGAATATAAAAGCTGTATATATTAAACTGAATTTCACACTTGCAGATCTGTAAAATAGTGTATTTTGGCAAAAAAGTGTGTTTTTAAAAACCCAGAAAATTATGGCTGTATTTTTAGCTTAAATTGCACACTGACTAATCATGCAAACGCACCAGATGTTGTATATTGCCAAAAAATTTAGATTTTTTTTACAAACAGATTATTTGTGATGTTTTTAAAGCTTGGATTTCAATGTCACAAAAGCTCAGATGCAGTGCTTGTGCACTGAGCTTGCATAAAATGGCCGCCGCCGCCCACCTAACTGACTTATAAAAGTTATTTTTTTTCGGTCACTGGGCTCAGGGCAGGATAAAAAAAATGGTGCCCTGCACCCACACAACAAAATGTATGTAGATCGCTGAGTTAGATGCACGTTTTAAACAAAGATTCTCTCCTATTCTCTCCCTGAAATCACCAGCAGCATCCTCTCCCTACACTAAGCACAGAGCTTATATAGAGGCTGGGTCACATGCTACACTGGCCAATCACAGCCATGCCATTTTTAGGCATGGCTTTGATGGCTTCTAAGGGCACATAGTCAAACGCTTGTTGATTGGCTGCTCTGCAGCCTTTCAAAAAGCACCAAGAAAGTGCCGAACACCGAACCTGAACTTTCACTGAAATGTTCAGGTTCGGGTCCGGGGTCCAAAAATCCTAAAGTTCGGTACGAACCCGAACTTTACAGTTCGGGTTCACTCAACCCTAAAGGTAAGCTCAATGACACAGCAGAAACAACAGAGAGCAGAGAGTTAAACGGTTGTTGCTGGGCAGGAGTCTTGACTAATCACAGCCAGCCTCACACACAGCAGGAGATTTGACCAGTCACAGCCAGCCTCACACACAGCCTGTGTGGGAAATCCCCTAGCAGGAGCTGCTGGAATCATTATTCACCAGAGAGAGAAGCTGAACAGACATTCACTCCACTAAGAGCTATGTTTTTTGGAAGCAGAGAGGCCAAAATAGGTATTTAAAACAGTTATATAATGTTCCTACTGTTAATATAGTGATTAGAACTGTATACTAAACTAGTTATATATGTTTACTTACAGTTCCACCATATTGAGCCATACGATCCATACAAATTGCAAAAGCAAACTGCAATCTGCAGTCGAACTAGTGGTTGAACCTCAGATATACCTCTCAGAGAGATCATAAAGTGCTTAAATAACTTTAAGTGAGAGTACAGATACTCAAGAGACAAATATATCCACCATTTTATGTTTAATGACAAGATTAAACAGTTGAAGCACCATCTTATGCATACTGCCATTTTGTGATATCTTTTAAACATGTGTTATGTACATGGACTATCTGCTGCGGAGGTTTCAGTGTTATATGTGAAGAAAAGTTAATAAAGAAGTTATTTCAAGCATTTGGTGTGCTCTTTAAACCTACTGTTTCCTTAGAACGGCGCTAGAGGAATTACAGAGTAATAGATATCTCTGACTTTCAGTCTAACCAGACTATCAAAATTCTTCTAATGCCACAGCGCAAAAGGCACTTCATAGTGCTGCGCCTGCCACACTCACAACCTGGGAGGGTTTTCTCTCTCTGGCTGTGAGCTCTGTGCTGCGATTTTACAGCGCTACAGCCAGTGAGAAGGAACGCCTAGGGAGAAACGGGGCCGACTCCTTCCTGGTGTTCCGATAGTAGCAATTACCATACAGCGCGGGAGAAGGTAACGGGGCCACAGCGGGCGAACGGAGTGGCACCCACTCTCTAACTATATTGACCCGTTACCCCCCCCCCCTGGATCCACCAGTGGCCTGGCTGGCCCCTGACTTCTCTACTCCACCAGAGGAAAACGGTGGAACATAAAGGCACTTTAAATGTGTTTTTTATAATGTACTGAATACACTGTATTCCCATGCACCCATTCCACCACAAAAAAGGGTATATGGTTCAATCTTCCTTTTCTCCTCCTCCTCTTCCATCATATCAACATACTTATTAGTCTGCCCTCGCTCTGAATGTTGTAGAGGGTCAGCTCACCTGCAGGCCCTCGCATATAATGTTTTAGAGGGTAAGCTCACCAGCAGGCCCTCTCCTATAGAGATGGCCTTGCGGTTCGCCCGGCGGTCGTTTCGTGGCGAACTTTGCTCGTTCGCAGTTCACCTAATGGGCGAACATATGGTGATGTCCGCCGGCGCCATATTCTTTTACATTGTGAAGAACTTTGACCCATGACACATCCATCAGGTGGTACAGTACAGCCAATTGAGAAGTTTCAGCACATGGACAGCCATTTTATATTCAGTCTTTTGCCAGTGTAGGGAGAGGTTGCTGTGTGGAGCAGGGCCAGACTGTTAGGGACACCAAGCGCTAGCTAATAGGGCCATAAAAGTCCTTTTAAGGACTGGTATAGGTGTGCTATCGATAGGTGTGACTTACTGAGGGGTGTAATATACTTATAATATACTTTCCAACATAGAAAGTATATTATAGTGCAATTGTATTGTGCAGCAGTTGTGTGCGGTTCTGCTGCTATACTGCAGCTACACAGAGTGCCAATCGCTATTGAATCTAATAATTTCTACTGGTGTGATATACCAGTTGCCCCTCCAAAAAACTTATTGAGGCAGGGGTGCGATATATCTTCTTCCACAAATACTGCTCTTCTATAGGGACTTTTGTCACAGGGTCATTTTGAAAATGACAGGCAGAGGATGAGGCAGCCATTCCGCAGGGGTGGTAGGGGTCGGGCAGGTGCACCAGGCCAGAGCCTAAGTGGGAAGTTGCAGAAGGTGCATGCTATTACATCAAAGGACGCACCAGACTTGGTTGAGTGGCTCACTCAGCCTTCCGCTTCTTCACCCTCCTCATCCTCTCTATCTGCAGCACTCTCTGCTGTGTGCACCCCCACCAACATATCCCCTCCGCTCGAGTCAGAGGAATTATTTTCCCATCCATTCCAAGACCTTAATGATGCGCAGCCATTCTTGGCATCGAATCAGGAAGAGGAGGTATCAACGGTCGCCACCAAGCAGTCTGACGACAGTACCCAGATCAGCCCAAGGAGGGTGGTCCCCGCTGTTGCTGCCTACTCCGAGATCTCTAATGTCAGTGGTGGTGATGACGTGTCGATGGACGTCACGTGGGTGCCCACAAGAGAGGAAGAGGAGGGGAGTTCAGAGAGAGACGGAGCAGCATATAATAAGCAGGCAGAACTTACAGTGCACAGGAGGCCAAAAGCAGACTGCTAATGTATCTGGAACGAGCCATTCACCATGCACGGTCACATCTTGCGCTCCCAGGACAACAGCACATGGCTCCGCAGTGTGGGATTTTTTTAATGTGTCCGCTGCTGACAATAGTGTTGCCACCTGCAGCCTGTGCTGTCAATGCATAAGTCACGGTAAGCCCAACACTCACCTAGGGATGACCGCCTTAAGAAGGCACCTGGCCTTGCATCACTGAGATCACTTAGATCCCCGGAAGGAAATATTTCTCCCAGAAGGGCATCCCGGAGCTATATGGCCACATTCAGCGGCAAGTGAATGTATCTCTGGCACACAGTGTCGGTGCAAAAATACATCTGACCACAGACACGTGGTCTACATGGGCAGGGAAGGTACGTAACTTTTACTGCCCAATGGGTGAACCTTCTGACGGCCGTCAAGCATGCAACCCGTTAAGCGCAGCACGGGGGATCGATCATCGCACTCGCCTAGCTCACGAAAGTGTGGACTACCTCACATTTCTAATAATGAATGATGCATGGATCTCGGAGGAATTCAACACATGTGACCAGTCGACCACGTTTAATTGAATTTCTTCATGACAGCCCACAAATATCCGCCACCATTCAGAACAAATAATGGTCCCTGTCTTTGGTAAATACAGCAGCATAAAAGGCTTTTTCTGTCCGTTGAATGCCTAATGTTTTGGGCCTCGGAGGAATTCAACATCTGTAACGACCACATGTTTCAACTATTATCATTAGTTTTTTTTTTTTTTTTACAAGAGGGGGGATTTTGTTAGCCATGTTTTTAATCCAATTTTATATTTTTAGTTCTTTTAAACATATGTATTTGACCTGTATTTGTACTGGCCTTCAGTAAAATTGATATCCATTGACCGTCTAATAGACCTCCAGCCACATAATCACTTGTTCTTTTCTGTACGCTGAATACATAATTTTTGGGGACTGCAGTCCACTGGCCTGCTGTAAAATTGATATCCAGTAACCGTGTAATCTGCCTCCAGCCACATACTTGTTCTTTTCTGTACGCTGAATGAATAATTGTTGCAGCCTCGGAGGAATTCAACACCTGTGAGGACCACATGTTATCAAATTTCAATTATCAGTGTTTATTTCAAGAGGGGGAATTTCGTTAGCCATGTTTTTAATCCAATTTTATATTTTTAGTTCTTTGAAAAACATATGTATTTGAACTGTCCTGCAGTAAAATTGATATCCATTGACTGTGCAATATGCCTCTGGCCACATAATCACTTGATCTTTTCTGTCCGGTGAATGCCTTATGTTTGGGGCCTGTAGTTCAGTGGCTTACAGTAAAATTTGTATCCATTGACCGCATAATGTACCTCAAGCCTCATAATCAGAATTTTTGTCAGGTGAATACCTAATTTTAAAGGCCCGTACTCCCGTGGCCTAAAATAAATTTTCTAGGCTCCAGCAGGGCACATTAAAGTGAATGGGGCCGCCGCGAACCGTCCCGGCCACTGTTTGTCTATCACTACTCGTCCACAATCAGCTCACCTGCAGGCCCTCACCTACAATCTTTTAGAGGGTCAGCTCACCAGCAGGCCCTTGCCCACAATTTTTTCGATGCTCAGCAGCATGCCCTCGCCCATAATGTTTTTTAGGGTCACCAGCAGGCTATCAATCATAATTTTTCAAGGGTGTATGATGCCCTTAGTGGGACTCCTAGACCCATAAACATACAATGTGTCGGCAGATAAGAACTATTTGGCCCATCTAGTCTGCCCAATATACTGAATACCCCTTGGCCTCATCTTATATGAAGGATCACCTTATGCCTATCCCATGCATGCTTAAACTCCTTCACTGTATTTGCATCTACCACTTCTTAAGGCTATTCCATGCATCCACTACTCTCTCAGTAAAGTAATACTTCCTGATATTAGTTTTAAATTAGAGGAGCAAAGGTTTAAAAGTATGTCCTCTTGTAGCATTTTTTCTTCTTTTAAATATTCTCTCCTCTTTTACCTTGTTGATTCCCTTTATGTATTTAAAAGTTTCTATCATATCCCCTCTGTCTCGTTTTTCTTCCATTCTATACATGTTAAGGTCCTTTAATCTTTTAATCTTTCCTGGTAAGTTTTGTCCTGCAATCCATGTACTAGTTTAGTAGCTCTTCTCTGAACTCTCTCCAAAGTATCAATATCCTTCTGGAGATATGGTCTCCAGTACTGAGCACAATACTCCAAATGAGGTCTCACCAGGGCTCTGTAGAGCAGCATGAGCGCCTCCCTCTGTCTACTGGTAATTCCTCTCCCTATACACCCAAGCATTCTGCTAGCATTTCCTGCTGCTCTGTGACATTGTCTGCCTACCTTTAAGTCTTCGGAAATAATGAACCCTAAATCCCTTTCCCTTAGATACTGAGGTTAGGACTGCATCACTGATTTTATATTCTGCTCTTGGGTTTTTACGCCCCAGGTGCATTATCTTGCACTTATCAACATTAAATTTTAGTTGCCAGATTTTTGACCATTCCTCTAGTTTTCCTAAATCCTTTTCCATTTGGTGTATCCCTCCAGGAACATCAACCCTGTTACAAATCTTTGTGTCATCAGCAAAAATACACACCTTACCATTGAGGCCTTCTGCCATTTCGCTGATAAAGATATTAAACAATATGGGTCCCAGAACAGATGCCTGAGGTACCCCACTGGTAACAAGACCATGGTCTGAATATACTCCATTGACTACAACCCTCTGTTGTCTGTCCCTCAGCCACTGCCTAATCCATTCAACAATATGGGAGTCCAAGCCCAAAGACTCTAATTTATTGATTAGCCTTCTATGTGGGACAGTATCAAAAGCCTTACTAAAGTCTAGATAAGCGATGTCTACTGCACCTCCTCCATCTATTATTTTAGTCACCCAATCAAAAAAAAATCAATAATATTAGTTTGACATGATCTCCCTGAAGTAAACCCATGCTGTTTTTCATCTTTCAATCCATGGGATTTTAGATGTTCCACAATCCTCTCCTTAAGTATGGTTTCCATTAATTTCCCCACTATTGATGTCAGGCTTATTGGCCTATAGTTGCCAGATTCCTCCCTACTACCTTTCTTGTGAATGGGCACAATATTTGCTAATTTCCAATCTTCTGGGACGACTCCTGTTGCCAGTGATTGGTTAAATAAATCTGTTAATGGTTTTGCTAGTTCATCGCTAAGCTCTTTTAATAGCTTTGGGTGTATCCCATCAGGCCCCTGTGACTTATTTGTTTTAATTTTAGACAGCTGACTTAGAACCTCTTCCTCTGTAAAGACACATGCATCAAAAGATTCATTAGTCTTCTTTCCTAACTGAGGTCCTTTTCCTTCATTTTCCTTTGTAAAAACTGAACAGAAGTATTCATTGAGGCAGTCAGCTAGTTCTTTATCTTCTTCCATATACCTTCCTTCTGTTTTTAATTTGTTAATTCCTTGTTTTAGTTTCCTTTTTTCATTTATGTATCTGAAGAATGTCTCATCGCCTTTTTTCACTGCCTGAGCCAATTTCTCTTCTGCCTGTGCTTTAGAAGCTCTTATAACTTGTTTGGTCTATCTCTGCCTAATCTTATAAATTTTCCTGTCATCCTTGTTTGTTTTTTTTTTTTTTTTATAATTACTAAATGCTATATTTTTGTCTTTAATGATTTTGTCCACTTCTGCTGAGTACCACAGTGGTCCCTTCCTTTTTTTGCTTTTACTGACAAGCCTAATGCAATTATCTGTTGCCTTTAATAGTGCCAATTTTAAGTAGTCCCATTTCTCCTGGACTCTATTGAAACTATTCCAATCTGATAGGGACTCTTATACCACTTATCTAATTTTAAAAAAGTTTTTCTAAAATCTAAAACTTTTGTTTTTGTGTGGTGTGACTCAGTCACTGTACTTCTAGTAACCCACACTGACTGGTGATCACTAGATCCCAAGCTTCCCCCTACAGTAATAGGATACCAAATTCCCATTTGTGAATACTAAATCTAAAATGGCCTCCTTCCGGGTTGGCTCTTTAACTACTTGCTGTAGAGATAATCCCAGTAGGGAATTTAGAATATCTGTACTCCTGGCAGAACTAGCCATTTTGGTTTTCCAGTTTACAGCAGGAAGATTAAAGTCTTCCATAATGATAACTCCCCTTTTAGTAGAACTAGTAGATCATCTAATTCTTTGACTTGGCTAGGTGGTCTATATATCACTCCTACACGAGTTAACTTATGATTATCAAGCTGCAAGGTAACCCAAACTGACTCTAAATTGGTCTTGCTAACTTGTATTAAATTATATTTTATGCTATCTTTCACATACAGGCCCCCCCCCCCCCCCCCCATTTCCTGCCTTCTCTGTCTTGCCTATATAGAGAGAACTCTGGTATTTTTATATCCAAAAGCCTATGCACTACCTGAACAATTGTACCACAATGTGAATGAGGCCCTCCATTCTGGGATATACAGGTTGTATCGGAGTGCCTCTTCCCTATATTCTTTGGCAGCACTTGAACTTTATATACAAGAAAATATACAGAAAAGAATGTTTCCTAACAATTTTTCCTCTAAAATCTTCGGTTTTGTGTGTATTAGTGTCAGTCTGTAAAAGTGGCGTACTACTCAGACATCATCGTTCCCAGCAGCAACCTGGGAGCCCGAGATGCATCCAAACATCTTCCCCATGCGGTTCCCGAACCATTTTGGTGGTGTTTCCATCAATTTCTGACCTTTACGTATGAACCAGACACCCTCCCCTCTTCAGAGCAGGGGGTACCCAGTTTAATGCTCGGGTTCTCCCATTGACTTCCAATGTGCTCGGGACCAATGTGCTCGATCAACACTAATCCTAAATGCTAACAGTCCACTTGAACTTTGTCACTTATGATGTCAGAGTGGCACACACGCAGATAACATTCACATCTATCAAAACTGTGTAGAGTCCATACTGGGCACAAAGCCAGCATTCTCAATATTATAGTTAAACCATTGTACACATATTCAGGTTTTTTAATGCTGACTTTTTATTTAGATAATTTGCGGGTTGGAAGGAGAAGCACCATGCCCAGGATACAGATACAAGTGGTCTTAAAAGAGGTCAGCAGTTCAATTCCAACATGAAAGGATATTGTCCTTAAAATGACGACATCTGTAGAGGAGCAGGACTTAATGGCTTTTGTATGAATCTATCACTCTACAACCATGGGTTCCATCCTGACAAGACAACAACTCCCAGCATCTTAACAGCCAAAGGCTGTCAAGACATACTAAGAGTTGTAGTTTTGCAACAGGTTGAAGACCACTGCTCTACAATAAACTGATTGTTTCCCAAAACATTTAAGACATAAAACAGAAGAAATTCAAACTATTGTTCAATCCTCAAAATATTACGTAATCCTCCACGAGAAAGAAAAAATAAAACAAATTTGATCCTTCTCCAGAAAGTGGCCTTGTGTTGCTAGAAGTCAAGTAGAAAGTGTTCTCTTTTATTTCATTCTTTGGAGCAAGTCATCTTCTCATGAAGACCCTACAATAAAAAAAATAAAAACATCACCACATAATTGACAAAATATGTATTCTAAAAAGGACCGCCTTCCATCTATGCAGAACATGTGCACATCCACATTTAACTGCATTGTAATCTTTGCACACAGTCATTCCATAAGAAATAGCTTGTAGCAGCAAAGGAATGGCCCTAAAGTCACCTCCAAATAAGGTTGTCTTCTGCTGGTCCATCACTGTCATAGGATGGGACCACTGGAGAACGAACCCTGCAAAGTGTATGATGGGAACCATACTCGAGCATTCCTGTTTTTCTTATTTTGAGGTATTGTACGGCTTTACAGCAAGAGCATGATAGACTAGACAAATACATTTCCTCTCTACTGTGTAGGAACTCAAACTCATGACCAGTTGGATTTCAACTGATTTTAAAGAGACTGGTGTGCTGGAATTAGAAATGAGCGAATCGAATCCCACGAAGGATAAATTCGATTCGCCTAGAAGCCAAATTTTCTCGTACTTCGTGTCAGCGAATCTATTTAACCTGAAATAGTATAAAAGACAAAACAATTCAAACTTACCACCTCCATTTGCTCATGACGGGCCGCCAGTCTCCATCTTGCTTGAAGATCTCGGCCGAAAACCCGTGCTGCGCGAGATTAAATCTGTCATACGTCTCCACGCCAGCCGGCGTGATGACGTAATCTCACGCCGCACAGGATTTCAGCTGAGATCTTCAAGCAAGATGGTGGTGGCCGGCCCGTCTCGAGCAAATGGAGGCGGTAAGTTTGATTTAATAAAAAAAATATATATATATATATATATATATATATATATATATATATATATATATATATATACACACATACATATATACACACACACACACACTTGGAATTTAATATGAGCTGGAT
The DNA here is from genome assembly GCF_905171765.1 of Bufo bufo. Taxonomy (NCBI): domain Eukaryota; kingdom Metazoa; phylum Chordata; class Amphibia; order Anura; family Bufonidae; genus Bufo; species Bufo bufo. Next base: position 28,616,338 of record NC_053394.1, read on the forward strand.
AGTGTCAGAGAAAGAAGTTGGTTGTGGTGTGCCGAAACCAACGTCCGAGTGGGCCTGTAAATAAAAGACACTTGGACTAGACGGCAGAGGTGAGTAGGGGCTGGGCGTTTAAGTAGGGGACTAACTCCTCCCACAAATTCAGGCCTCATGGCCTTTCGACATATATATATATTTTTTATTTTACACTCCATTGCCACGATCATGTATGAACACTGCATATCAGGGATACAATGACTGTGGCGGCGCTATCACAGCTCCCTGAGGTTGCACCTGCTACTTACAAAAAAAAAAAAAAAAAAAATGCGCTTCGTGATGAAGTAATTCATCTCGAAGCAAATTTTTGGGTGAAACATAAGAAATTCGCTTGTCTCTAGCTGGCATCATACCCTGGACATACCAGCTATTGCCCAGAGGTTTCAGTGCCCGCTTGACCTGGATCAACTCCATAATGAGCATCATGATTATGAGGAAAAGAACTAACTTATGGAAGGGGAGTTGTCCCAACATGCCAAACCTTTTAATAAACCAGAGAATGTTCTCATACCTACTGTAGTTCCAACACAGGGGTGGCTATAGGAGGCGGCACCATTCTCATCTAAAAGAAGAAAGAAAAATTAAACCTTATTATGCAACCGATATTAGGTTATTGGTCTAAAAAATGATAGCTGCCAATATCAACCTTAAGTTTTGGGAAAGTGCAATGTGACATTACATTTCTTTTGACTTATGTTGATAACGTGCATTCTCAAAAGCCTCTATTTACAGCCTAAGAGCTCTTCACCAGGGATGCCCCCTTTTCTAATTTATTAGCCCTTTTATCTCCACTACGAAAAGTTACCTGGTTGGTAATAACTGTACACCACCGCTGAACTGGTCTTCACGTTCAGAACCCGTTGGCCGATGAAAGCCCTTAAACTAAAGTCAATAGGAACCGCGGTGACCTAAGAGAGAATAGGGATTAGTCGTTACTTAGGGATCAGTTCACCTGGATGTATTGTCAAGATTAAAATCATTGATGTTCTGAACAAACTTGTTTAATGATTTAGTGATGAGCTGCGTAGGCAATAGTCGAAGTCGAGGTATTTCACAAATTTTTAGCCAAATAGTCGCCATAAAGTCACAAAATTTGAGAATTCGTGATTGCAAAAATCGGCAATGTAATATGTGCATATTGCGCGCGCAATTTCATTACCTATAACATACAGACAAACAATCCCACAAAAGCTGTAGGTTAAAATCCAGATATTTGCAAGCCAACAACCTATCCATGAGACAGGTACAGTCTTACGATGGCAGCCTTGTGCACTATGAGACATACATTGTATGTTATAGGTAATGATTTATTTTAAAAATAAAATATAGCATCTATAAAAAAAATTATTGATAGGTAGGAAACTACTTATAATAAAAGTTTATTAATGATGGGTAAAATAATAACTATAAAGAAAAAAAAGGTATGGATGATCTATAGAATAGCAAGGATAAAGAGAAGCTATATAGAATAAGTGAGAAAAGATTATAGGTTTATCTAGTTAAAAAAAAAAAAAAAAAAGTTTAATATTCCCTATTATGAAGATATAGCATTATATTATAGATCTTTGCAAATTCTCAAAGTTCACGATTAGAATATTCCTCATTAGTTACAATTCGTTCCTATTCACATTGTGCTGTGGGGTGCACTAATTTGGCAGGTATTGGATTTTATAACAGAAGAAACATTTCAATATTCCCCCTACCAGACTAGAAAGAAGTGATGGCAGCATATTCTCACTGAATATTTTTAACTAGTCTTAACCCCATAGTGACCAGCCTGTTTTGGGCCTTACCAACCAAGTGTTTTTCTTCATTTTTTCATTGCTGCCTTCCAAGAGCTATAACTTTTTTATTTTTCTGTCTACATAGATGTATGAGGGCTTGTTTTTTGCAGGACAAGGCAAATGGTGCCATTTTGGGGTACACATAACTTTCCAATACATTTTTATTAACTCTTTCTGGGAGGGAGATGGGAAAAACAGCAATACTGCCACTGAATTTTTACAGCGCTAATTTTTTGGTATAATTAACATAATATCTTTATTCTCTGGGTCAGTACAGTTACAGAGATTCCAAATACATTTTTTTTTACGTTTTACTACTTTTGTGCAATAAAACCCCTTAGGCCCCTTTCACACGGGCGAGATTTCCACGCGGTTGCAATGCATGAGGTGAACGCATTGCATCCGCACTGAATCCGGACCCATTTATTTCTATGAGGCTGTGCACATGAGCGGTGATTTTCACGCATCACTTGTGCGTTGCGTGAAAATCGCAGCATGCTCCTCTTTGTGCGTTTTTTACGTAACACAAGCCCCATAGAAATGAATGGGGTTGTGTGAAAATCGCAAGCAAGTGCGGATGCTGTGCGATTTTCACGCACGGTTGCTTGGTGACGGTCGGGATGGGGACCCGATCGTTATTATTTTCCATTATAACATGGTTATAAGGGAATATAATAGCATTCTGAATACAGAATGCATAGTACAATAGAGCTGGAGGGGTTAAAAAAAATAAATAAATAATAATTTAACTCACCTTAATCCACTTGTTCGCGCAGCCGGCATCTCTTCCGTCTTCATCTCTGAGGAATAGGACCTTTGATGACGTCACTACGGTCATCACATGGTCCATCACATGATCCATCACCATGGTAAAAGATCATGTGTTGGACCATGTGATGAGTGCAGTGACGTCACCACAGGTCCTATTCCTCACAAAGAAGACAAGAGATGCCGGCTGCGCGAACAAGTGGATTAAGGGGAGTTAATTTTTATTTTTATTCTATGCAGTCTGTATTCAGAATGCTATTATTTTCCCTTATAACCATGTTATAAGGAAAATAATACAATCTACACAACCTTGAACCCAAACCTGAACTTCTGTGAAGAAGTTCAGGTCTGGGTACCACATTCAGTTTTTTATCACGCGCGTGCAAAACGCATTGCACCCGATCGATAAAAACTGAACAACGGAACGCAAGCGTAGTCAAAACTGACTGCAATTGGGTACCTACTCGTGCGGGTTTGCTGCAATGCACCGGGACGCATCCGTCCCTAATCGGGACACGCTCGTCTGCAAGGGGACTTATATTTTAAAAGGAAGAAAATCTTTTTGCATCGCCACTTCCCAAGACCATAACTGTTTTATTTTTCTTTCTATGGAGTTGTGTGAGGGCTTGATTTTTGCAGGACGACTTGTAGTTTTCATTGGTATCATTTTGGAGTAAATTATGTGTCTTGATCGCTTGTTATTACGTATTTTTCTTCGGTGGCAACTAAGAATAAATGAGCAATTCTGTCATTATTTAACTTTTATTATGGCGTTCACTGTAGGGGATAATTTACATGATATTTATGTAGTGTGGTGCGTTACGGACATGATGATATTAAACATACGGGGGAGGGTTTTTTTGCAATTTTTTTCATTGAAAAGCATTTTTTCGAAGGAAAAAAAAAAAAGCTTATTTTTTACTGGAATTTTTTTAATTTACTAAATGTGTTTTTTTTTAACCACTTATAGTCCCACAAGGGGACTTTAACAGACAACATTTTGATTGCTTTTAATATAAAATGCATTATCCTTATATGCATTGCATTTTAATCAGAGGCACAGCCTGCTGGAAAATACTCAAGGCTAGCTTGGGGCCTATATCAGGCTCAAGCCAACCATTTACACACATCGGCACCCCGCGATCGCATTTGCGGGGTGCCGATGGGAGACAGATTGAGTCCGCTCCCTTTGTCACTGCTTTACATGCAGCAGGAGTCATTGCCCATGACATGTAAAGCGTTAAACAGCCCGGATCGGCACTCCAGCCAGTCCGGGCTGTTAGAGCAGAAGTGCGGCTCTCATGTGAGAGCCAGGTCCCGCTCCACAGCCTAAGGCCCCTTAGTGTCCCTTTTTTTTTTATTTTTTTTTTATAAAGAATCTTCTATGTGTTTCAGGAGATAAATCGATTTTCTGCCGTTTTGGCAGTTTTACTTTACTGTAAAGCAACTGGCCGCAGCAGAAGCCCCTTCCTCCCCCACACTTGCTGCAATAAAGCTTAAAAAGAGTTTTCTCTGGAAGAAAAAAAAAAAATGCTCAGATCACTTACAGTTTCAATATACAGGATGACCTCTCCTTTTGAGCCCTGTTCAGATTTTAGAATGATCTTGGATTCCCTTAACTGTAAAAAGAATTAATAAAAGTAAATTAAATAAATTATATAAAAATTTGTCATTTGAAAATACAGATCTTTTATATGAACACTGGAACAATGGACCGCCGAGGCCAGTCTTGCAGTGGACGCACATGTCTAAGCATTGGTGAACATCTCAAGTATTAACTGTTCACATTTTACAAGATAAATTACACAGCTCCTGCCACCACTCTTGACATGTCTGTTTTAGGAACCATTTATTTTTCCCATGTGATAAAAAAAAAAAAATTCTGTAGCATCTATTCTTATGACACTATAATGTACTTATTATTCTTCTATAAGTCATGAATGAATTACAAGCAGTTTCAAACAAAGGTCCATCAGGGCGTTACCAGTGGGGGTTGTCCCTGCACTGTCTGACACTATCCAATCAGTACTGCCAGTTTCAGACTGTGCAGGGACACACCCCCCAGCTGGTAACACTCATCTAGACCTTCATTGCAAACTGCTAGTAATTCATTCATAAATTTCTAGTTTGAATAATAAAATAATGGAACAATAGGGGGTCAAAAGGAACAGATTCTCTGGAATGGTTATTACATGGGGAATGCAAGTAGTTATTAAAACATACACGTCATGAAAGGGGACGGCTCCTACTTATTTAGACCATTTGATGGTCTGTATAGATAGCGCAGCTATTTCTGCAGTTAATGTAAACTACAATAGTCCGGCTCCTGTCCAGCCACTTCAAGGTCTCTCCTGGTAAATGGGGCAGCAGGTGGACTCCATTTTCCTGATAAGTGGGTCCTAGAAATTAATCTCTCAAGCATAGGACATTTATGGAGCAGGTTGTCAAGATGCAATTCAGGTCTTAGCCTTCGAGCTCATGCACACGGCCATTGCAAACAGCGGGTCCGCAATACGTGGGCACTGGCCATGTGCATTCCGCATCACAGATGTGGACCCATTCACTTGAATAGGTCCGCAATCCGGAAGGTCGGTGCGGAAGTGAGCCATGGAACCCCACGGAAGCACTACGAAGTACTTCCATGGGGTTTCTCTCCGTGCCCCTGCACCGCAAAAAAGTAGTGCATGCAGTACGGACCGTCAGATGTGGATCGCGGACCCCATTCAAGTGACCGTTCGTGTGCATCAGCCCTTAGTGCAATCCAAACCATTCAATAAAAAGTTGTGCATCCCTGCTAGACACTTTCTACTGCTTTCCATCTATAAAAAATGTAGGGGGAAGGGGAGTTCTGAACAAAAATTACTCAATAGAAAATATAGACTTTGGGACCCACCCAACGTTAACCTTCTAGAGGGGTAGAAAGGTTAAGATGGAATTAAAAATACGGTCTAGGTAAAGAATGGTCTTTGAGGAGTGTCCCTATATCAAAGGGGTTGTCCAACCTGAAAATATGTCATATTCTAGGTTCTTCAAAGTAGCCACCTTTTGCTTTTATTACTACTTTGCACACTCTTGGCATTCTCTTGATGAGCTTCAAGAGGTAGTCCCCTGAAATGGTCTTCCAACAGTATTGAAGGAGTTCCCAGAGATACTTAGCACTTGTTGGCCCTTTTGCCTTCACTCTGCAGTCCAGCTCACCCCAAACCATCTCGATTGGGTTCAGGTCCGGTGACTGGAGGCCAGGTCATCTGGCGTAGCACCCCATCACTCTCCTTCATGGTCAAATAGCCCTTACTTTCAAAGTTTTCCCAATTTTTCGGCTGACTGACTGACCTTCATTTCTTAAAGTAATGATGGCCACTCGTTTCTCTTTACTTAGCTGCTTTTTTCTTGCCACAATACAAATTCTAACAGTCTATTCAGTAGGACTATCAGCTGTGTATCCACCTGACTTCTCCTCAATGCAACTGATGGTCCCAACCCCATTTATAAGGCAAGAAATCCCACTTATTAAACCTGACAGGGCACACCTGTGAAGTGAAAACCATTTCAGGGGACTACCTCTTGAAGCTCATCAAGAGAATGCCAAGAGTGTGCAAAGCAGTAATCAAAGCAAAAGGTGGCTACTTTGAAGAACCTAGAATATGACATATTTTCAGTTTTTTCACACTTGTTTGTTATGTATATAATTCCACATGTGTTAATTCATAGTTTTGATGCCTTCAGTGTGAATCTACAATTTTCATAGTCATGAAAATAAAGAAAACTCTTTGAATTACTGTAAAATTATATATATATTATATTAACAAAAGGTGCCCTAACTCCAGATAGAAGCTCTGGTCCCAGCAAGGGAAGTTGAGCGATCACAACAGGCACCAATATTTGGAGATTGAGGCACCTTTGTTATCTGAAGTATATTAGCTAGTGGTACATATTTTTTTCAGACATGTACAAAATTATTGTGAGCTGTACAATCCTTTTAAGAAGTAGGACTTTGTGTAATTCACCTAAAAGCAAAGAACCATCACCAACCTTGTAAAGTGAAGAAAAGTCAACCGTGTAACCAGAAAACATCCTGATGTTGACAATGGCCAAGTTAGATTCATTATGGGGTCCGTGATAACTGAAAATAAATAAGAAGGTTGCATGGAGTTCCTTTTACAGTACAGCTCTTCCTCCACCGATTCATGTGGGATCTGCCTTTCAGATATGAGTAATGGCAGAAAATAGTTTATATATATTCAAATACAGCCCACAAATTATTCTAGCGACCCTCTTGTTCAAGAAAAAAAAAAAAAAAAAAATCACATTAAGGCTCCATTCATACGTCCGTATAATGGGCCTGCATCCGTTCCGCAAATTGCAGAACGGGTGTGGACCCATTCATTCTCTATGGGGACAAAATGGTTGCAGAGAGCACAGTATGTGCTCTCCGCATCTGCATTTCCGGAGCACACCGTCGATCTTCCAGTCCGCGGCTCAGGAAAAAAAAAAATAGAACATGTCCTATGGGGGGTGGCAGCTCTGGAATGCAATACGGACGTCTGAATGGACCCTAACTGGGGAGAAAACAGAACAATTACATTGTGTCCTCATTTTCATCTTTTAGTTGCAGATCCTCTAATTCCCGGGCTCCTCCTTTGCCATCTGGTGCAAATTGTACCAGTAACCCAAATAACTTCCCATTTGTCCAGCCCTGCTGTTGGATTGGCCAGCACTGTTCATGTGAGCAATGCTGTCCGATCCAAGAATAGCAGAAAGTGGTTCGGGCTACCAAATGCCATCATTGTTGGCAGAGGAGGTGCCTGGAAAAATTAATGGATCGACAAATAAAAAGGAGTTTCCTGTTCATTCCTCAGTTAAAAGGTGTTATCTGGAAATCTGTTATTGATGACCTTATCTTGAGGACTGGTCATCAATATCAGGTCACAGAGATCTAACTCCCTTCAATCAGCTGTTTTGAAGAGGCCGAGGCACTCCATGAGTGCTTAGGCATCTCCCTAGGCCATGTGAGGTCACTGTAAATTGGTCACCTAGCCTAAGTGCAGCACAGTCCCATTCAAGTAAATACAATTTATGGTGTAGTGCTTGGTAACCTGTAAGGAGGCCTCAGTGCCCACCAGAGATCCAGTGAGTGCAGCAACCGCTTCAAACAGCTAATCAGCGGGAATGCTGGGAGTTGGACCCCTGCCAATCTGATATTGATGACCCATCGTAAGGATAGGCCTTCAGTATTAAATTCCTGGGTAACCCCTTGTAACCTCAATGTGATTTTTTTTATTCTTGAGGTTTCTTGGTTTCAATTGTAAAAATTGCAGCTCTAACAAGTGAGACAATGTGCAGATTAAGTATAATGCTCAGCAGCTCCGTTTTAGACTTTGGCCGAGGGTTTCCAGGTACTAAAGATATTCTTTAGGTTCATGCTATACTACCAAAAAGTTCATTTACCTCTGAACAATTCATTTTTAAAAGAGAGAAGGGAATGGATTCTGAAATTTAACGTAAATTTATTTATTTTTTATTCTGGTTGTGCGGAGCCTGAATTTTGTATGATTCGATTGAGGAAAAAAAAAAAATCAGAGAGAGCTTTTCAAGCAATCAGAGCTTTTTTGGGTTGAAATGATTTAGACGAGGAAATCAGACCCACTCATTGCGGTTTGCTTAGATTTAGAATATGTTGAGCCCCTGATTGGAGGGGGAGGGATTCAAACAAGAGCCATTCGTTTATTTTACCTGACACTGCCATTAATAATTATGCTGCGAGCCACTCCATTGACACAGCCATCTGAAGAGGTGGATAGAGACAATGAGAAAGCAGCATTTTCTTTGGGTACTGGGATGTTATACCCAACTGTAGTCTAAAAAAAAAAAAAAAAAACAGAATATATAAAATCACCATTTAAATTTAACATTTTAGCAAACATGAAACACAAACCTTTTTACACAGCAAGCCATTTTAAAACTTCCCTCATGAGCCTGCTTCACAATAAAAGTATTAGAGAGTTAGTGGTGAAGGGGTCCCCCCTACATAGCCATAAAGGAGATGCAGTACCCCAGAACATGGTATCTGCAAAAGGTTAATTGGTATAATGTAGTTTAGTTAATTGAAATGTTGTTTATTGAGCCATTTTGTTACTGAATAGTATTGTATGGATGGGTCAGGGTTAACAACCCTGACTGAGCACTTTTAGTATATGGACTTAGGTCTGCCCCCAAGTTAGCGTTCAGAGACAGAGAGAGAGACATTATATATAGACATTGCTGCTGTGAGGGAATGTTGCCAGTGCACCCTTCCACACTTTGCGACAGTTTGGCTAGCAGTAGGTTACATCTGTACCCCTTAGCCTAGGAGTTACGGAACCCATACCAAACACTTAAACTGCCTGAGGTTCTGCAGAGAAACTTTAGAGACAGAAAGGAGTACCACAACTCTCATCATTGCTGCTATCCATACATTGCCATTGGGAAGAACTGCACTGTGAACTGCTGGTGGAATGGTTTCCTTGATACTGTTTGATGTACTACTACTCCTGTACTTTAGTAAAGAGAGACCTATTTATTTGCACTAACTGGCCAGGTCACTGACCCGACCACCATACGCCAGGCATTACACCTGCATCTACATTCCTGTATTGCACCCCACCAAAACACCTAACACCAAGTGCACCCTAATTACCACCTCAAAGGAGCCGCAATATCAGGGTGTGCCTCGAGGGAAGTAAGAATGCACCGTTCTATCACCGCATGGACCTAGAAGGACATTGGTTTGAGGATAGCTACTGTGATCGTGTCAGAGCTACCACCACTCCCACCCTCTGGTAGCTCATTCTTAATTCTGGAAGACCCATCGTGTCCATGGGCACTGTGTAATGTTTTCTCTCTCCTATGGGCCATTGCATCGGAAATACAAACCTTCTGCAAGGTTTGCCCAGCAATTAGGGCTAATCACTGAGGGACCTAGCACTAGAAGACCTCATGAACCATTTGGCCCATTTAAAATCAACAGCCTCACTGGAAGAGGAGGCATAATTTGGAGCTCCTAGGTCCCAATGAAAAATTTGTCACAGGCTTCCCTCATGTGCCATTTACAAAAATTGTGTCTTGAGACGTCAGGGCATAGAGGAGACAGCTACCCCTATAGTTCTTTGGCTTTATTGCAGTATAACTGCTGAAACAAGTAAAGAGCTGGAAAAGTTAGTATTGAAGGTCACCTGTATCATGCACCAGCCGGACCCGCTGACTTCAATGCTGTAGTCTCCTATAGATTCTGGAAGGGGCACTCTATTGGCCACCAGTCTGTTGTCTTGATTTAACGCTACTGTGGTCACTTCACCATTGCCCCTTTTGACCACCACAGTTTGCTGAGAGTTAGGAGTATATAGCAGTTTACCAAATGCAGCCAGAGCTTGGATGCCTATAGAAGTGTCCTGCAAACAAAGCCAAAAAAAAAGTTGACGATGCCATGAAAGTTAACTGTGGAACGGTTTCTTTAGTCGTTATCTTTTCTAGTTACCTTTGTGCATCTGAAACCACCACGTGAGTTTTGCTGGCGAACAAGGAAAATGGACATCTGTCCCATTGTGGTAAGGGTTTCTTGATTAATGGCTCCAGCTGCAAAGCTTAGCAACACATAAGATGTGATCTCATTCTCAGGTGAGGGATATTGCGGGTAGAAAAATGGAACTGCTTTCATGGTGGGCATGTTCTCACGTTCAAAGTGGATTGTGCCACCTGCATTAAAGAAAAAATTAATTTATATATATATATATATATATATATATATATATTTGAATTTGGCATTGATCTTTGCAATGCGAGATTTAGGTAAGCTATCTACAGGACTTGAAAGTCAAACCTTCAGTTTTGGCCTTTCTCATCACACTCTGAAGCAAGGGTTCTCTATATTCTGGAAGATCAGCCAACGTGAAGGCGTAGAGCATGATGGCTTGAGTAGAGATAGTCTGCTCGCTCTTAGATGCGTTTTTCAGACACTCCAGGGCACCGTTCAACAGGGTTTTCTGGAAAGCAAGAGGGACTAATACCATCACAAATTTTTATTGTTTTTGCCTCTCCACATTTCATCCAAATGTTTTGTATTTTTTCACTGATGTGAGTACATGAGATCTTTTATAAGAAATTGTATTCATTTATCACACCATTCAAGGATGAATATAGGTTGGTGTATTAGTTTATACATTTTGTCTGTGGTACGGATATTTGAGGAGATTTATCAAAGTGGTGTAAAGTAGAACTGGCTTAGTTGCCCATAGCAACCAGATTCCACCTTTCATTTCAGTTTCAGTTCTACTTTACACCACTTTGATAAATCTCTCCATTATAAAAAAATAAAAATAAAAAGTGTTAAAAATTCTGTCCAAATTTCACATTAAATAACCTCTTAAATTCACTCTTCAGGATAATACAGTTGCGCGTGATACCCAATATATCTAGATTTTTGTTTTAATGCAAGGTTTTTTACTAAATGCCATTTTTGTAATTTTTTTCATTGTGGGAAGGTCTTTCAAAACACGGAGGCTGCCAATTATAGAAATTCCTATTCTTGTCCACAAAACGGACAAGAATAGGAGCAACGGATGGTCCACTGAAGTGTATGGGTCTGGGATGCGGACCAAAACAACGGCCGTGTGAATGTAGCCTAAAAGAGTTTTTTTGTTGTTTTTTACTGATGAACTATTCTCTGGATAGGTCATCAGTATTAGATCAGTGGGGGTCCGACACCCAGAAACCCCACTGAGTGATCAGCTGTTTGAGAAGGCAGCGGTCTTCTCCCTGCTTACCAAGCACAGCGCCGTACATTGTATAGCGCTAGATATCACAGCTTAGCCCCATTCACTTCAATGGGGCTGAGCTGCTCCCAGGCCACTTTACTGATGACTGACGCCACATGGCCTAGGCATGGTGTCAGACCCCCATTGATTAGATACTGATGACCTAATGTAATCTAAGTCTGCTGTGCCTTTTCCCTTGCTGGAAGAAAATGCTAGATAACCGCAGGTATGCAATTGCAAAAACCCAATTTCGTTTTTTGATGCTTTTTGTCGCATTCCAAAGAGCAGCACAGCCACAACTTGTGGCAGCACCCTTACTACTTTCCCTAGCAAACTCCACAGACCTTAAAATCGTATATATAAAAGAATGAAATTCTCCTATACTGAATAATGAGCTAACGCATAGCCTGTGTTTAAAGGGTATAATACCCAATGTCTACAACACTAACACATCAGCGAAACCCGCAAAACCACACAAATACAATTACTGTTCGTTATTTCCCAATCGCTGCCCCCCAGCAGTTTTAAACTATTTTAAGTTGTTTTTTTTTTCCCTTTTCAGTATTCTGAAGAATATTTTACAATAAAAGCAAATAATCACACTTAGTATTTACATGCCTAATCACACTATAGAGTCCAAATTAATTCAGGTCAGACATGTTACTTACCCCCAAACTATAATTAGATTCCATAAGTGCAATGGCCATAAAAGCCGTAAAGTAGACATCACGGTCAGTGTCCGTATCCTGTTTAAAATACATACAATGTTCAGATAAATGATAGATACAGATTTAATGTGTTATTTCAGAATAAATGCCTCGTGTATTTCAAGTCATTTTAATGAGACAGAAGTGTTAAGAGAAAAAGTTGAAAAAATATAAATATATAATTTATAAATGTTGCAGGCATTTGTGTCATTTTTAAAACTTCTACTTCCCTGGTGGCAGCCATATGAGACACATACATTCCTCATGTATCAATCATATGGACTGAACAGTAGGGTGTTTGGGCGTTATGACAGCTGCAATGAATGGGAATTAAGTGAAAATGTTCTAGATTATTAAACCTTCCAGAAAATAATGGTTAACAGTGCTTCCCCCAGAGACAGAGGAGTTGTAGAGGAGCCATCTACACAGTCTTATCTATATGTATAGCATTGCCATTCCACTTTATCTTGAACTCCACCAGTATAAGAGGTCTCATTAAACACCCATCCTCTGCTGAATCTGTTTCAGTCTACACAACAAAGCTGACTTAAGAGTCAGATCCTGCTATTAGAGCATATCAGCCCTGTACAGAAAAAGGGCTCCATATAAGGCAAATTAAAAAAAAAAAAGAAGATTTTTAGCTCAGAATAAGTACAACGCAATAATAAAAATAATTCCCCCAAAGGTGTACATACAGTAGCCTTTAAGTCAGTATGTTTTATTGACTTAAGTCATTTCTCACCGATATTGTGAATAGAGTTCCCTGGGCTTTAAAGCAGCCATTTTCCAGTCTTTGGGAGTTTTCCAACCAGATCAAGGTTTGCTGTTGTCGTTCCTCATCAATGTATATATATTTTTTGCATTTTTCAAATATCCTAAAGGTGGCGGCAGTCACGCTGCAGATGGAACACATAGTCAGTCAAGTCATTTGAAAGATTAGCTAAAGTGCGGTCTGCGCTTAAAGGGGTATTGTGGTCGGTAATAGTTATCCCCTCTCCACAGAATAGGGGATCAGATAACTATCCTACCTCTGGGATTCCCATCAATCACAAGAAAGGGGTCTGTGTATCCCCTGCTGCTCCCCTGAAATGAGCAGAGCAGCCGGTCGCACATGTGCACAACTGCTCCATTTATTTCTATGAAAGTTCCAGAGATAGCTGAGTAGAGCGCTCGGCTATCTCTAGAACTCCCATAAAAAGAAATGGAGTGGCCACATGTATGTGTGCCTGGCCGCACCGGTCATTTCAGCAGGCCGTTCTCATGATCGATAGGGGATAACTTTTACCTACTGGAATCTCTCTTTAATGACAGTCTCTCCATTATGGCTCATGCACACAACCAATTGGCCAAGGAAACACGGTCCATGTGCCTGCCAGATCGCCAGGACTGACCACATCTCCTCGGAATTGACTGTATCATAGTATTTTATGATGTAATCATTTTATATTGCAAATCTCTTGTATTGAGCTTACAGTTTACTACAAGAGACCCTCAATCAGATATGAAGGGGCTGCATAATAAATCATTATGATACAGTTAGATCAGTCTTGGGGAGCTGCAGTTGGTAAGGGGGGAGATCCGGCAGACACTTGTAAATGCCCTTTACCAAACCTAATCTCAGTGCACAAAGTCCAAATCGTGAACATCTATGAAAAATAATATTGTTATGGAGGGGGAGACGAGGTCATGGATGTGTACTTGCAGACAAATTGTTACCGCTAAGGCGTGCTCTCAAAGATATCTTATTCCATTTACATTTGGCATCAACAGCTCATTTATTGACCACATCTGCTTGTCTGCGGCCGATCCTGACCTCTGCTAGTCTAGCATTGTGACTCAACCTACCTGCCCTGGCCTCGTCACATCAGGCTAAGATGTCTTCCCTACTGTCTTGGTACTATGAGCCAGTGTCTCCCATCTATGTGTCAGCTGCAAATATAGACTACTTATGTAGCGACCTGGGGATTTTCTTTGTGGAAGTCCATAATTACTTGTGAGAGTTGTTGTGAAGAACACACAGTCCCCTACACTCCCGTCTCTGGTTTAGTCCTGTGCCAAATCAATTACCTCCTAGTGAATCCACACGGCCTTAGGTCAATGTCCAAACAAAAAAAGACACATACTTCATCCCAAGGCAGAGTGGACCAGAGATGTTACAAGCCTCATACGTAGCAACACCCATCTTTCGGGCAATTGCCAAGTACCGTTAGACCCTTAGAATGGGTTGTCCCGATACAACGACTCATCCCCTGAATGGTCCACCAAATTCAAATTTATGGCACTGCCAGACACAGCCGGGACTTTGTACTCTGTGATCTCTGGCAGTTCTATTGCGTTGAATGGAGTAGCAAAACATGTGTGTCACTGCTCCTTTGCAGCTGAGAAACACAGGCCTCTATTCTCAATTGTTAAATGCCCCAGCAGTCAGGCCCCCACCCAGACACTTATACCCAACCCTGTAGGTACAAGTTGTCACAATAGGACAGCCACTTCAATGGTCACTTGGCAATTCATAGCAAATAAAAGCATTGGTGTGTGTGTGTGTGTGTGTGTGTGTGTGTGTGTGTGTGTGTGTGTGTGTGTGTGTGTGTGTGTGTGTGTGTGTGCGGGGGGGGGGGGTTGGAATAACCCTTCACTCCTAAAAAGGAGTATTTGACATGAATTCAGAAATCCTGAACATCCTCCCATTTGATAAATCAGAGCAGACAGAATCTTTTTTATGCTTTATTGTTCACACCAGGTATGTTTGAGCACCTCTGTAGTTTCTGAAACTCCCATAGACGCGTTCAGGGATTGCCAAACATGCATGCAACTATTCCATTTATTCTATACCTGCATCTCCAAGAGGTGGAACCCACATCCAGACATTTATGGCCCATCTTGTGACTATACCATAAGTGGTCTAAAGTAGGAATACCTCTAAATATTCATAGGAACGAACAGGGACCAGAGGGACTTCTGAAACAATGGGCAGTAGCCTTAAGGCAAGTTGGATTTTTGTGCGACTGTCAGTTCGACACCCCTGACTACCATTGCAAAATAGGTTGGGCGACTTTGGTGCTACACTAATGTTGCAATGTAGTTGCACTGTTTTTGTTGCGTAACACATGTCGCTGTGTAGCCCTAGCCCAAGACCCAGCAAGCAACAGAAAAGCCAGTTCAGACCTATAGGGGGCCAAAAAAGTTCTATAATTGTGCATATCCTAGCTATACGTTACTTAAGTGGATCTCGATTTTACAGCAATGACTTTACTTACTAAGAGTTAACTTGTTCTCTGGAGTCTGGAAATGTTCGATAAGCTCCACCAGAAGTGAAGGAGAGTTGACGATAATATCCTGAAAAGCAAAAAAACACAAGAAGATTACAATAAAAGTATTCTATGAAGAGCTATTCTTCTGCAAGACCACAGAGATGTACAGTGAATTAACGGGCTCCACCACTCACCCTCTAACATTAAACTCTTTGCCTTTTGGAAGGTTTCCTCCTTTAGTTGTCCGGTGGAATTCAAATAGTCTATTACATCAGGAATAACAGCCATGCGAGCAATATTTTGTTCACCAGAACCATAGGGTTGCATGAGTAGACTCTCAAGGTGTTGTACTGGGAGTCCACAGATATCACCTGGGGAGGTAACATCGAGAAGTCATTGAAGTTTCAGAACTACGGATGGAGTAGAGTTAACACTCCTGTTTTCTGAGATTTCTGAGTTGTGTTATCTAATCTAAGCAAACACCTTTATCTGCTTTTCAATGGCTTTGGTCTCAAGATAATGCGAGAGTTAACAAATTTGAGTTAAGAGCTGAAGTGCTAACCATGTTTAGTAGCAATAAACCTTACGACAAACACATTATACTTCACTTACAGAAAGCTCAGATTCTGGGAATTAGTGAATTAATACGAAAACTTATAGAAGTCTTGTGATTTCTATGGACATTTATTTTCTAAACATTCACCCACAGGAGCAAAACACTAGAGGGGCATTTCTATCATTGTAAAATAGCAGGTGTCCAGAAATACTCACCAATGGCAGTCATGTAAGCAGTGATGGAGCCCGGCACTGTATTCTCCGGAGGAGTTATACTGATTGGCAGCTGAATGTTAGTGTCTATAAAAAGGTTAAATTGCAATCATTAAAAAAAGGAAAAAAGATAAAAGGAGCAAGAGTCTTAGATGAAAGGGTGCAGAATTTAGAAAAAGACATTTAATAGTAAAGTGAGGAGTTTGATGAAAAGTGATGTTGGGGTAATTACTTACTTTCCACGAAGACTAGATTACTTGAAGTCATTTCCACATGTACTCCTTCAGGCTGAAAAACAAAGATGGAAATTTTGCAGTTGTTTGCCATTTTTTGTGGGTAGGAGAACAAAACAGCAGCTGCCCAGTTATGCAAGCACATACAAAGAGCGAGATCCATAGATCCCAGACTAGCCTTAAAAAGGTACCCATCATCTGGTGTCACAGCCCTATAAATCGCCTCAGCCATCTTGGATTCTGCCATTTTCCACTGTACTTCGTGCAGGCAGAGACGTTAGCAGGCGCTAGGGACAGTGCTAGGAAAGACTTTAAAACTTTTATTTTGCTGTATAAAAGTTCAGGGAAAGGATAGGGAGGAATAATTCCACAGTATTGAAGCAGAACAGGGTTCAGTAGGGGAAGTTACAGCCTGGGTAATAGGAACAATCCTATTACACCTTGCTGCACTGACTGGGGATTCAAATTGCCATTATACAGCTCTGTAATTCCAACATACAGTTCTTATTGGGGTGCAAGTGCTGTTTGATACAGCCATTAACAGGCTTTATTACTACATCTTATTTGCCCTAGTGCGGTGCAGTTATCTGTTCTAAAGCATTTTTTTTGTTGTATTAATGGGAAAAAAGGGCTTATTAGCCGTTGTGTGGTGAATTGAGAAAATTACAGACTTTTGGGGCGTTTTAATTTCCTTTTTATTTATTTGATCTAACAGTATCTCAGACAGAAGTGCCAGGCCCTGCACAGGGGAGTGGCAGAGGCCTAAATGTTTCTGACGCAAGCACAGGTCGAAGCAGAGTAAGTGGGCGTGGCAGCATACCACATGTGCAGGACACGGCATGTCTTGCTGTTCTGCACCTAGTTTGCCTGGGCGAACGGAGTCACACAGGAGGCAAACTGCTCGGTGTGATTCATCAAGAAACCGAATCCTGACTTTCTCCGCGACAACTCAAAATCAGAACCATGGTGGCCGACAATGAGAAGAACATGGTGTCGGCGCTGCGTCAAGGAAGGATGAGCCATGCGCCCTGCATGGCACACGTGTTCAATCTGGTTGTCAAGCGGTTCCTGAAGTCTTCCGCTCATCTGCAAGACATCCTAAAAATGGCCAGGAAACTTTGCATGCACTTCAGCCACTCATACACCACAAAGAACACCCTCCTTAAGCTGCAGCGGCAGAACGGCATCCCCCACCATAGGCAATATGCGACGTTTCCACCCGTTGGAATTCCACCCTCCAAATGTTGGACCAACTGTACGAACACAGAAAGGCAATAATCAATTTATTGATGATCCAAGCGGACAGGAGTACTCCCCTGTGTAACTTTGTTGTCAGCCAGTGGCAACTCATGCATGACACCCAACGTTTGATCAGGCCCTTTGAGGAGGCCATGTTATTTGTCAGTGACCAGGACTGCAGTATGAACAACATCATTCCACTGCTTCATGTCCTGGAACAGATGCTGGTAAATCTGGCTGGTCAGGGGACTGTAGACGTGGCGCCTAGATCTCACAGCCACATGAGCCCTGTGGTGGCGGAACTGGAAGAGGAGGAGGACATTGGAGCACAAGCAATGTGTTTTTCTACACAGGTGACAGGAGAGGAGGAGCAGGAACAGCCAGAGGAGCTACAGGGCGATGAGGGAGACGAGGCAGAGGACCCAGACACACTGTGGCAGTATGCAGTGGGGATGGAGGCAGGGAGTCCCTCTAAGTCACTTGCACAAATGGCCCGATGCATGCTCACTTGCTTGCGTAGTGACAGCTGAATTGTCAGCATTCGACAGAGGGATGACTTCTGGCTCTCCACCTTGTTGGACCCTCGCTACTGGTCCAAAATGGGGTCCTTTTTTACACCCACTGAGAGGAAGGACAAACTGAACTACTATAGAGACATCCTATATAGTATGTTGGCTGCTGCCCATCTGTGCCATTGTCCATCCTCACAGGTCTGACCGGGGGGGCCCTCTGTGCTCACGTTCCTCTGCCATGGCTGCTGTGGCAGGGTGGGGGTAGGAGCAGTTCCAGCGCCATCAGCAGAAACTTGAGTCTAGAGTCGCTGATGAGCAGCTTTCTTCACCCCCCCCCCTCCCCTCCAGCTAGACCTGGAGAAAAACCTGGTGGCATACTTTGACAGCATCCTGCCATCCCACATTAAAAGAGTCACTGGACTACTGGGAATCCAAACTGGATTTGTAGCTGCAACTGGCAGAGTTTGCCCTGGAAAAGCTGTCCTGCCAATAGTGGGGCATCAGAGCGGGTGTTTAGTGTAGCGGAGGCTATAGTTATGTGGAAAGACTGCCCTTTGTCAAGATGAATCAGGGGTGGATCAGACAGGATTTCCACCCACCAATGCACCATACTAGTTCATCCATGGTGCCACACCAACACTTTGACAAAAGAGACTGGTTTCTTCTGGCTACCTGCCTCAGCTACTATTCTGATACTGCCACCTGCCACACATCTGATGCCAAGTGCTCCTTCTTTCACCCACCATCTTCAGCTGGTACTGGTATTGCTACCCACCTCCCCACTCTGTCACCGGGTCACTCTGTGGTCTCCTCATGCTGCTTCCACCTCACCACTATGTCATAGGGTCACTCTGGACTTCTCATGCTGTTCCCACCCTACCCACTTCATGACTGGTGCATTTGGGGGGTGTGAGGGGGCCAGTTACTGGTAGGTTGGTTGATTAAACTGGGTCGGATCCATCCCAGGCACCATCTCACCCGTCCCAGTGCCAGTATACTAGCCCGCCCTGGTTCTGTTTGGACAGTTGGACTGGAGAAATGTGCATGGGGGGGGCAGTTACTGGTAGTACCAGTAACTGCCCCCCCCATGCACATTTCTCCAGTCCAACTGACTCCAAACGCAAACAGAACCAGGGCCGCAGGGCGGTCTAGTAGTACACGGGACGGCCCGGACAGGTAAGATGGTGCCTGGGACTAAGTCAGTGAGTGGGAAACTGGGAATGGATGGATGGATCATGGATCCGATCCAGTTTAATTAACAAAACAATATAACCAATGAACCTACCAGACAGAGACAATAACTGTAACTGGTCTGTGTGATGACTGACTTCTGTAGACTGGACTTGGATTCTTGGAAGAAGTTGGAACTTCAGTGGAAGTTTAGAACTTGGCTGGGGGCTGGCTGCGGGCGGCGGGCCTTCCCTGGCGCTGCTAGCAGAGTCAGACTTTGCTGTGGCTTGCTGGCTGCCAATGGCGCTTGCTTTGCTTGCTCCTTCAATCCAAGTTCTCTGCTCTGGGCGGGGGGGGGCGGAGCCTGTGGCAACGTACGTCAGACAGACGCTAGACATGCCTGCCTGTGCCGTGCATGCCGCTGCTCCAGTCTCGAATCTCTTAGAGACAAGCAGCGCAGCACAGGCACAGCGGCCGCCCCTCCACTCCAGACTCCAGCCCAGTTTTAATTACATTACTGCGGCGTGGCGCCGTCTCCAGACAGGACCGCCGGGGCCACACAATAGAATTATAGATATATAAGTAGTTGCGGCCGGGTCGGCGCTGGGGGCCCCTAAGGAGTCGGGGGCCCGGGGGCAATTGCCCCCCTTGCCTCTATGGTAGCGCCAGCCCTGGTCCCTATTTTGCATCAGAATTGGCTTAGGATTTGGTAGCCAAAAGCAGGAATGGATACAAAACACAGAAGACATGCAAATATTCCATTCACGTGTCATCTCAGTTTTGGATCCACTCCTGTTTGTTTTTTGGCTTTAGCAATATTGATGGATTACTGCCGAAAAGCTGACCGAGTGAAGGCGGATGCTCCACAGACAGGAGTTATTGTTCTGACAGATCAGAGGAAGGGCAAAATAATCAGTGACGTAAACACAAACTTACTGCTGACCCCCTCTCCACTCTGTCGGGGGGCTCTACTTGTATAAGAGTTTAATAGAACAGGTTCTGTAGACATCTATGTGGAATCAGCTGACGACGGTGTAAAAGGAGTGAGCTCTTTCACGCTATAGTAGGATCTTGGGCCTCTGCACAGTTCTTTATACCTGGCACCAACATTGACCTGTGAGGCTGAGTTCACACTTGAGTTATTTTGTCAGTTTTGGCCCCGTAACTGCCCAAATAAGTGAAGTGTGCAGTGATTCTAAGAGCGACGCCTGTCATCTGCATGTCATATGGACTCACAGTATTGTTTAACTACCAAAGCAGACTCCCTATGCGTGTTACTGCAAGGCACAGTGTTCTACAGCACTGTACAGGCTGTACACTGCAGCCAGGAAATAGCAGTGTTTTTTACGTGACTCGCCACGAATAAATTCGGATCGAACTGAATTTTTTCCGAAAATTTGGCGATCCAGCCGAATCTACTTTGAGAAATTCGATCATCCCTAGTCACAACTATCTAGTGCCTCAACTCTCTCCAAACAGCAGATTTCAGGGGAAAGAAGGATTGGGCAGTTTGATTTTAACATACCCAAACCGTTCTCAGCAGCCCATTCCAATCTGTGGATATTCGTTCAGAAAAAATAGCCGTTGACCTAATCCATTTTTTAAGTGTGAATGGCTCACCTTGCCCTTTCATTGTTTGGAGAGCAATATTTACATGCAGTAGATGGCTTGCCTGTCTCTCCCCCCCCCCCCCCCCCCCCCCCCTCTTCCGTTTCCAACAAAATGACAGTTTCTCTCCATCATTAGACATTTTCACTGAATTTCTATAAAAAAGGTTAAATAGGTAAAATTCTGTTTTTTCCAGGGAGGTCCAGTCTATGGGTAACTGCCTTGAAGGCAGATGCCCAGTTTGTGACCACCGAAAACCAGCCCTGCTGCCCATTCGTTTAAGTACACTGCAAAAATGACTGTTATGTGTGCATCCTTATTCATATCAATGGGTGAAATCCATGACAAATCCCGAAAAAAAATAAAAATAAAATGAATATCAAATTACACTCAGGGCTCACCTCCACAATAAAAGTGTTCACAACTGTGTCCCTGCGGGGAGACTGTGAAGAGTCATTTGGTCCATCACACGCGCCAATATGACTGGTCTGAGCAGATACAGTAATACTGGCCTCACCTGTGGAAGGGACACATTCAAATAATCATAAGCATGAACTAGAGGAATTCCAAAGTTTAAGTCGGCACAAAAACATGGGCATCGCCGCTCTTACCAACAACTTTTGGTTCTAGTTCCCAGGTGAAGGCGGCCCTATTATTGGCAGCTACACAGCCATCTTGCTGACCGTCCTTCAGTACAGCGGTAAATGCATTAGAGTTCTCCAGAGTAGCCTGGACCTAAAGTGGCAGCAAAGGAACTATATGTAGTAACTGGCACAAGGAACCACCATGTGGTCAGAAGACCGTGCTACCAATACTATTATAACTGAAATAGTTTGTTCACCTTGATGCTCTGTTCCATGTAATTGCGTACAACTCCGGTCATGGTCAAGATTTCATTTCGGTATATAGAATATGGCAAAGAGAGCTCCACGAAGAAAGGAAGAAATGTTGTGATATTAGCTGGATTTCTGGTCATACCAAAACCCGTTTCTTCAGAGGTACAGAAAGCAGTTCCTTGCCATTTTGTGATGCTGTCTGGAATAGTCTCTGACAGAGTGGCCCGGCCTTCAGTACTAAACAAAAAGGACAGAAAATTCTGAATATACAGATACTGGCATGGGACCAGGCAAGAGAGCTAGAAAAGTGCCAGGGGAAGGTGAATACTCTGTGGTTCGTTTACAAAGACAATATATTATATTTTTTTTACTCCGATCTTTGTATCCAGGCACTGGAATCAGGTGGAAAACCATAAGGAGGTAGACAACTATTTTTTTGTTATTTTTCATCTGAAGTTAGAGTAATTACATGCATGTTCAGTTTCCATAGTATTCTCCATACACAGCAGACTCCTGTAAAGGCAACCCCACCAATGAGTTGTTAATGGCAGCCACTGAAAACTATAAAAGTGGATTAAGCCAGAAGCACTTGAAACGGGAGCTGAAGTGAAAAGCCCTGCTGGCATGGCCACTACATACTTGATAGAGCCTTCTGCTTCCAGTCCCATAAATGGATATAGTGAATAGTGATGAGCGGCAGGGGTCATATTCGAATTTGCAATATTTTGCGAATATTTTGTAGAATATTCAGCAAATTCGAATATTCGTTATATTCTACAATTTTTTTTTTTTTTACTTGAAAAATCGACAATGTAATGATCGCGTAATATGCGAATTTTCGGAATGCAAAATTTTTATCGCAAATTTTTCAATTGCCAAGCAAAAACATGATTCCTCCCTGCTTCTTGCTTGTGGGCCAATGAGTCATAGCACTATATCGAATATATTTGTTTTTTCAAATATTCGTAATATTCTAAAAACAAGAATATATAGCAATACAGCAAATATTCGAAAAAAAAACTAAAATGTAGAGGAATTTAGCTAATATAGTGCTATAATCTTTTTTTTTCAATAGTTGAAAATTTTTTCCAATCCGAACTTCAGATGAGAAAAATATTTCAACTATTAGACAAAGATTACAGCACTATATTAGCTAAATTGCTCTATATAAATTTTTTTCTAATAGTCGCTATATATTCTTGTTTTAGAATATTAAGAATATTTAAAAAAACTAATATATTCGATATAGTGCTATATATTAGTTTTTTTAAATAGTCATAATTTTTCCCATTTAAAGTCATGATTCCTCCTTGCTTCTTGCTTGTGGGCCAATGAGTCATTGACCCACAAGAAAGAAGCAGGGAGAAATCATGTTTTTTACTCAGCAATTGAAAAATTAGTGATAAAAAAAATTTGCATTACGAAAATTCGCATTATGAAAATTTGCAATAAAAAAAAATCTCGAATATTTGAAATTACGAATATATCACTATATTATAAATATTCACAAATTTTTGAATTACCTATATTAGCGACAAAAATTTGCAATTCAAATATTCGTGATCAACACTAAGGCTGCGTTCACACGGGCGAGATTTCCGCGCGGGTGCAATGCGGTAGGTGAACGCATTGCACCCGCACTGAATCTGGACCCATTCATTTCAATGAGGCTGTTCAGATGAGCGATGATTTTCACGCATCACTTATGCGTTGCGTGAAAATCGCAGCATGCTCTATATTCTGCGTTTTTCACGCAACGCAGGCCCCATAGGAGTGAATGGGGCTGCGTGAAAATCGCAAGCATCCGCAAGCAAATGCGGAGCGATTTTCACGCACGGTTGCTAGGTGACTGTCTATACACTGTATTATTTTCCCTTATAACATGGTTATAAGGGAAAATAATAGCATTCTGAATACAGAATGCATAGTAGGTGATCAATTGAGGGTTAAAAAATAAAAAAAATGAACTCACCTTGTCCTCTTGTTCGCGTAGTTCTCCCGGTCTTTAGTTCTTTAAAAAGATGAACTATGGGCTAAAGGACCTTTGATGACGTAAGATCACATGCTCCAATCACATGGTCCATCACCGTGGTGATGGACCATGTGATTGGAGCATGTGATCTGACGTCACCAAAGGTCCTTTAGCCCATAGTTCATCTTTTGAGAAGTAAAGAAGAGACCGGGACTTACGCGAACAAACGGAGAAGGTGAGTTAATTTTTTTTATTTTTTTTAACCCTCAACTGATCACCTACTAAGCATTCTGTTTTCAGAATGCTATTATTTTCCCTTATAACCATGTTATAAGGGAAAATAATAACATCTACACAACACCGAACCCAAACCTGAACTTCTGTGAAGAAGTTCGGGTCTGGGTACCACAGTCGGTTTTTTATCACGCGCGTGCAAAACACATTGCACCCGCGCAATAAAAACTGAACATCGGAACGCAATCGCAGTCAAAACTGACTGCAATTGCATTCCTACTCGCGCGGGTTTGCCGCAACACACCGGGACGCATCCGGAACTAATCCGGACACGCTCGTGTGAACCCAGCCTAATAGTGAATAGTTTCCAGTGACTGCTATGAACAGAGGATTGGCATCATGCTGGGTGTTGGATCCCTATTGACCCAATATTGTTGAATTATCTAGAGAATGGGTCATCAATATCAAACTCTCGGAAAAACCCTTTAATCCAACCTGCAAAACGACTCTTCATAACGTATGCCCTTCAGTTCCAAATCTTATTAACCTTGACTGCATCCGAGTACATTATACATATAAATAAAATTTGAAACTGAAGAGCATACTCTTGTAGTTACTTTGATTTGCATATTGGATTAATCTGACTGCTGAGCCTTCATCTGGCACCACATCACTGTCATGGAGTGGAGGCCTCATCTTCATTAATTGAGTGGGTATCACAGCAGACTGCACTAGCTACTTCAACCACAATTGCACGCTATAGTGAGCGACCAAATGACGTTGCAATTTCTAACAATAAATAGAATCCGTAGAATTACATTTAGTGATAAAGAGGAGGCACTTGGATCCCATGGGAATCCCATTATGGTATACATCTCTGAAAAACCACCTGTACCATCATCCAAGCAAATACACTGGATTACTTTCTGGAGTTCACCAAAATTTAAAATTCGTCAAGCTTTCAAAAAAAACTGGTGAAATTAGAAAATTTGATAAAGCTAAAAAAAAAAAAAAAAAAAAAAAAAAAAAAAAACAACATTCTTGTAAAGGTTATTAGATTGACATGTAGTTAAAATGAAGATACTTACTCAAGAGTCAACATAACCCATGAGAAGGTTTCGGCAAAGTTTGTTCGAACAGTTTCCTGTGGTGCAGCGTCAGATGCTCTGGATTCTAAACTGGCAAATTTTAAACTAGCATCTCCACCAGCGGCAAAACCTCTGACTATGACAAGATGGGAAGTTTAGAATTGGTTTATGAAAATTTTAGGAATATTTTCACAGAAGTAAACAAAAAGATATAAAACCAGGCAACTCACTAGGTTGGACAATAGCTGGTGGATTCTTATCACAGACTTCAGGTTTTCTTGCCCTGACATTTGTTGCAAAAACCATCCCGACTGCCTGAAAAAAGGGAGAAAAATGCCCTATAAGTAATAATTTCTTTGGAGAGAAAAAAAAATATGCTAAGTTTTACTATTATTTTTTAATCTACAATTGTGGTGCAGCTTTCAGAAAAAAAAAAAAAATTAATAAAATCACAATACAAAATTTGGAGTTTACTTTACCCTCCATACTGAAGGCTAGATTTACATCATGTTTGAGAGATTACTTTCATACATTGTATTTTTTTTTTTCTTTCCAGCATCACAAGGGAGAATGTGTCCCTGGGGCCAAAACTGAAACCTCTTTTGATCTAAATAGACAATCTTGTAAACAAGATGTAAACCTAGTCTGAGCCATTTGCTCCTCAAGCGGCAGAAACCTACTTACCTTTAGACTATTATAGGTGTCACCTTCTGTTGTACTGCTCACTGGTACATAGTATCCTCCATTGCAGAAGACCAACTTGTCTGGGTTCTCACAGGGGGGGGCTGGGTCTTCTACGTCAAAATCAGCCACACGGTAACCATAGGAATAAGACATGACAGAGCTGTAGATCTGGAATGGAGAGGTCAAGTTCGATGTGGTCTTAAAATTTGTTCTGCCTCACACCACTAATCCCCAACAGTGCCAACCATAAACCAAGACACATTTTTGCACACTGACCAGCCCATGATTGAAAGTAGATGAACATTTCTGACTACTTACACTGTCTGCTGAGAATTGCTCATAGGGGTTCATAATCAAGAGGCTGGTATCAATCACACGCAGTGCACAGTATGAATTTGGGTCTGCTGAAAGCTGTACATCAACCATGGAACCTGGAGCTACCTTTTCTTCTGAGAAAGTCATAGAAACCTAAAATGATATATGTATATATGAACAGAGCAATGAAGAACAATCCTGGTACCTGAGGACACCCAAAAGGTTCCTCTACCACATGAGAGGTAAACAGTACAATAAAGAGCATGAGATGATTGGAGAGGTGGCCCCATTAACGATTTCTCATTGGTGTCATGGCCATCAATCTACTAGACAAAGCTCTACATAGAGACATCTGATTGTGGAACATACATGAACAGTTTGGTTAGAAAACTGTATTCTGAAACAATATGAACAAAGACAATCTACTTCACCTCCTTGCTATACATTCTAGAAGGTAGGCGCTATAGAGTTATGAGAGTCCATATACCTGATTTTTGAAGCACTTCTCAATGTTGAGACTGACTGTATCAGCAATCATTTCATCATTCAAAAGACTGTATACAACCAAATCAGCACGGGGGGCCATGTCAGCAGACACTGGGAGATCCAAGGAGAAAGAACCATTCCTTGCTGCAAAAAGACAATGAGGTGTTAGTACTCCTGCTATAGGGCTGTCACTATTAAGAGATGGATTACATTTCTCCAGGAAGGAATTTTTTTCCATCAGGAATTTTTTTTCATCCCTTGGATGAGGAAAATAAGCTTCTACATCAAAATAGTTTTTTGCTTCTCTCTGGATCAACACAGCTTGTAAGTCTAAACTGGATGGACATATGTCCATTATGCTGTGATGTGTAGCCTCACCCACACAGAGTTCCCTGTGCACAGTTTGTGATGAGAATACCAGGCCAAAAAACCCATGGGGAATCCATGACGTTTCCACATAGACACTGCACAGGTGTCCACGACAGATTAGCCCCATCGAATGGCCCTGAAGCAGTGGACTGTTCTGTCCCAAAGTAAAAGTTCATCAGAAACCTGAGTGGCTTCTGCAGGGACATTTCCATAGAAATAATCTGCTGTGAGAACATGCCTTTACTATGATTTGTGTCAGAACTTGTATGAAACCAACTCAAATACAGCCGTATGAAAAGTGGCCTTTGTGTGTAGGTGTGGAAACATTGACGTCAATGGTGATTTACAGTATCTGCTTACAGTCTGAAACTGAAATCAGAAGGGGCAGGTCATTAAAAGGGGTTCTCTAGGAATTAGGAAAATAAAACTAATTAAATAGTACTTTATTATAAATATATTCCCAAATACCTTCCATTAGTTAGAATGACTTGTTTTGTCTGGGGAGCAATCATTAGAGGAAATAAAATGGTCGCCGTCCTACAAGTACGCACAAAACCTGTCCTAATCACACAGAAGGACAAGTTACTTCACAACACTGAGCCATAAAACTGCCTCATTCTCCTCTCTGCTTGTCAGGAATTATTATTATCCTGAGTACAGCTGATAAGATCTTCTGCTGAATCTCTGTGGGAATAGATTTCATGAGAAAGACCTGAAGTAAATAGAGGACCAACAGGACAGACTGTGGTAATGTGGGGCTGCGGTAATGGAGACTGCAGACAAGTGCTGCTGCTCATTAGCCACATCCCCACCTCCCAAGCAGAGAGGAGGATGAAGCAGCTCTTTAGCTCAGAGTTCTGAAGTAACTTGTCCTGCTGTGTGATTAGGACAGGTTTTGTCTGTACTAAAAAGGACAGCGGCCATTTTATTTCTCCTTCTCATTGCTCCCTAGACAAAACGAGCCATTATTACTAATGCAAGGTATTTGGGAATATATTTATAATAAAAGTAACATTTAAGTATTTTCATAGTTCCTGGAGCACCCCTTTAACACAATCACAGCAGCGCATCCTCTGGTTTTGCTTCTGTAAGATCACAAATATATATTAATAAACCCAAAAGGGGCTTTGGTTTAGGTCTGCTTTAGGCTCAGTCAACACAATAATATTTTAAAAGCACAAACACGCACACACTACTAGATAGGATAGGGGATCAATAATGAATCAGTCAGTCCACCACGTCGTTCACTTCTGTAGGGCTGATGTATACAAAGCTCTGTCAATCCCATACAAATTTATGGAGTGGAGGACCAACAGGTGCACTACAACTTAATTCAGAGAGGGAACTTTGGCTCCAAGAACGGAGGTCCCATTTCCTCAGATGAATGTGGCGGGAGGTCGTGCTGGCATGCTGCAAATTCATTCTCTATGAGACTGCCAGAGATTGGCAAATTACAGCACTTGGCTTTTTCATAACTTCCATAGAAAATCAATTAAGTGGCAGCGCATGAGCATAAACAGGGGAATGGACTTCACTGGGATTGGTGGGCGTCTCAGAAATTGGACAGCTTGGTTGGATGCTTCTCCCCCATCTTGTGGATAGGGGATAAGTTTAAAAACCTTAGCACACCCCTTTAATTGAGATAGGGACCCCTGTTCAGGATCCTCATCCCTTGCTCTGGAGGACCAGTTTCACATAAAAATAAAAAAGAAAAGTTTGATTTGAATGAACACTGTAATGCTCAATTTTTCCTCTGGGGGCACTGCAGTGAATTCAGACTCTTGCTGCTAAGTTTTCCCAAGGGGAACACAATACTTGTGACCAATACACAAACTTACAGCTGCTTAAATCAACATCTTTCTGACCACTCTGGACAATGGCGGACCTTGACAACAACTAGAAATAAAAAAATAAAAAATTGTGGTGTCAGAATAAACAGACTATAGGGACATTTGTTCTATTCACATTCAATAAGTATGACACCTCTCACTGTGTAAAGGCGGGTTTACACGTCCCCATGTTACAGCTGGTCTCCTTCAATGAACGAGCAACCGACTGTCGGGAAGAAAAGTAAAGGAGACCGCCATATTTACATGCAGAAATTCACAGTATGAGAATGAGCGGTTGCTATTGCAATCCTTCGTCCTGACACAGAATCATTGATTCTGGGCAGCAGATCACTGTTTAGACCGCATGATCTGCTGCCCAGGAACGATGATTGATGGTGCCTGAATGAATGACAGGATCACCCGATGAACGAGCATTCCCCTCATTCATCGGGTGGTCGGTGGCACATTTAGATGGGCAGATTGTCGGAAACGAGCGTTCACAGGAACTGACGTTCCCGATAATCTGCCTGAAAATAGGGTCGTGTAAATCCATTGGCGTTATTGAATTCCGTTATAGGTTCCATTATAACAGAACTATAACGGAACCATTTTAGGACAGAATGCCAAACTGAAACCTTTAAGAGGGATTCAGTTTTGCTCCGTCCTAATATATGTCTATGGGGTCACAACGGTATCGATTGGTTCCAGTCGACAGGACAATTTTTTCCCGTCATGTATAACGGAACCGTTATATGTACCCATAGACACGTATTAAGGAGCAAAACAGTATACCTCTTACGGGCTTCAGTTTTGTATTTTGTCCTAAAATTCTGTTATATTTTGTTAGAACCTATAAACAGAATTCAGTAAGGCCATTGCAAACCCACCCTTAACTGTACACATCATGACATACCGAGCTGTAACTAAACACATTAATATACAACCATCACATTCGGAGGGGCAAAGAGCTAGCATTAACACTTCTGTCTCTTGAACATTTCCGATCTATACTGAACTGTAAGGTTCGTGTCACACATGGTTTTTTTAGCAGTTAAATTGTGTTTTGCCGCATTTTTAGGGAACTTGAAGATGTTGCATGATAATCTATAGAAAATATTAAACAAGGGCCTAATACTTTTTTCTGTAGTGCCATATTCATCCTAAAAGGGATTCTGCATTTTTTTACTGGCGATCCATCCTCTGGATAGATCATCAGCATCTGATGTGAAGTGAACAAACAGTTCTACACACGTCAAAATGGTATCAAGTACAGATGACCCCCTACACAGCGCCATAAACAAATCTAAAAATGTTTTACGGCTCAGAATATGGAGTTGCAAGGGAAAAAAAAAAATATATATATATATATATATATATATATATATGTGACAGTGAGAGGTTTCATCTGGGAAAACAGGTATTTTCCTCCCAACATGTGCTGCTGGGCTGATTTACAGCCAGGTGAGGTCAAGTACCGGACCGGATTTTAAATGCCGGTCCGGTTTTTGGCAGCACCTGGCTGTCCTTAAATAGGCAGCTGGGCTCAGAAGCCAGGTCTCTGTGTGGGGATCTGGGAGCCTTGTGTCTGGATTAAGGCTTCCCACTTATTAAACCTGACAGGGCACACCTGTGAAGTGAAAACCATTTCAGGGGACTACCTCTTGAAGCTCATCAAGAGAATGCCAAGAGTGTGCAAAGCAGTAATCAAAGCAAAAGGTGGCTACTTTGAAGAACCTAGAATATGACATATTTTCAGTTGTTTCACACTTGTTTGTTATGTATATAATTCCACATGTGTTAATTCATAGTTTTGATGCCTTCAGTGTGAAGCTACAATTTTCATAGTCATGAAAATAAAAGAAAACTCTTTGAATGAGAAGGTGTGTTCAAACTTGGTCTGTACTGTATATATAATATATATATATATATATATATATATATATAGTGTCACAATTCCTTTTAATTATTAAACCACAAAAATGTGATAAAATTGTGCAATTGTATTGATCCACGGAATGAAGTTCTTGGGTTGTAAAAACAAAACCCATTAAACTATGATGGAATTTCCCCCCATCCCTCAATTTCACCAAAGTTGTAGTTTTTTTGAGCTTCCCACTATACTGTATGCAATATTAAATGGTGCCTTTAGGAAGTACAACTTGACCTGCAAAAAAACAAGCCCTCATAATAGTGATGTGAACGGAAAATAAATTATATATATATAAAAAATTAGGCTCTGGGAAGGTAGGGAGTGAAAAATTTGAGAAAAACAAATTTCAGTCAGGAAAGGTGGTATGGCCAAAAATGCCTCAAGGAAAGGCTACAAAGAAGCGGATACAGTAAGGTTTTTCTTTCTTAGGCTTTCTTTTAAAGCCATGAAAAAAGTGTGTGTGTGTGAAGGAACCATAGTACAGAATTATAAGATTAGGGAACCGTAAAGGGGTTATATCAGATGCCATTACAGGGTAATATTTCCAGGAGACATTCCAAGCTCTATAACATGGCTCACTATAGAAGCACATGGACTGCCTGTGGTTCAGTAGTACGAAGTTGCAGATACCTAGCATTCACATGGTCCTGCTATGCAAGCAACAGTACTTGACCTACTAAAGTTTATAGACCACACTCACCAGATAATTGAAAGTGGCCGTATTCACTCCAGGACCAGTTCCTTCTGGGCTCATGATGTATGCAATATCAATACTGTGGCTCTGTCCACAGCTCAGTTCTCCTTTAGGTCGTTTTACTTGTATGAAGCTTCCAGAATAGGAGTAGA
The DNA here is from genome assembly GCF_905171765.1 of Bufo bufo. Lineage (NCBI taxonomy): Eukaryota > Metazoa > Chordata > Amphibia > Anura > Bufonidae > Bufo > Bufo bufo. The sequence goes on from NC_053394.1 coordinate 28,647,789, forward strand.
AACGGTAAACTGTGTATTCGGCAGTGGGGTAGCCTCTTTCCGACCATTGAGAAAAATAGCACTGATCAGGGTTTGTGTAACTTATCTGTGAAGAGGTAGAAAATCAAAAGATTAAAAACAAACTTTTTTTTCCATAAAGTTTACATCCTTAGTAGGCTCATACATATCCAATTATTGTACTAGATGCTTGTGTGCTATATCTTTACTATCCGTCCACATCTTCCACCTTCAAAAACATATCTAACCTCCACTAGAGATGAGCAAGTTGATTCAAGAACTTGGAACTGTAAGTCGAATTCTCAAAAAGTCTGATTCTACCAAACTACCAAAGTTGTGCATATCGATTCAGGAGGCGTGACAAACCGTAAAGATAGCGGCAAAAAGAGGGAGAGAGCAAGAGACCTTTCCAGGGAATCACAGCACTTTTTAGTAGAATTTATTTGAACCCAAATCAAATGGACAATTTGAGATAATCGCATTTGAAACAAATTCTGAGATGTTCTTCTCTTCTGTGCAGCCACATAGTCAGTTTTCTGCATGCAGTTTTGGAAGCCAAAGATTAGGAGTGGATCATAAAAGAAAATTATAAAAAGGTAAGATAGGACTTCTATTTTTTTTAATTCTCTTCTGGTTTTGGGATCCAAATCTGCATTCAGACACCTGACTGGGTGGCCATACGCCAACCTCTGTTCCTCAAAGCAAACACAGTATTCCATAAAGATGGTCTACAGATGTCCACCCTTTTATAGGTCCCATCATTATCAAACTTGAAACGTCTGCAGACTATAAAACACATTCTGAAAACGCTGTCTACTGGATTTGTCCAACATGGAATTATGCAAAAGCAAAAAGTCATTGCATCATTGGATTGGCTGTGTAATTAGGTTACAATTTGTTAGTATACTCACCCTGACAGTAAAGTTGGCGTCAATCATATTAGAGGTGTCTATTGCATGTTCAAACCGGCCATCTGCATCAGTTATTGCCTTCTGAGATTCACCATTGTTGATCTGCACCTCGATTTCTTGATTAGGCATTGGTTTATTATTCTCATCTGTTAGTCGTCCCTAGATGATCAAATAAATGAGGTTCTAGTCATTGTTTATGAAAAACCATAAAAAGTCCAATTAATCACCCATGTACATGGAAAGGCCCATCAGCTATTGTTTCTAGGGTTAGAATAGCCTTTTAATACGGCATCCTATAGAACACAGCATAAAAAAATTAAAAAAGTTAGTCAGTCACAGTCCGTATAAATGAATACCAGAGCAGCAAAGTGGCCACTTTACTACAACCCACAAAAAAGAAAAAAAGAAAAATAAAGTGCGTCTTTTTAAGCAAGGATTATGTGGTACAATTTTTTTTGTAACCGTTGATTTTTTATAAATTTTTTTTATATATAGAGGAAGTGATACTGACCATTTTTGTAATTTACTTTAATTACTGAAATTGTACATTTCTATTAGAAATATAGCTCTAAAATGGCCCATTTTGTGCCTTAGCGACGCTCCCTGTCTTTTGTTTACCTAACTGTAGAAACACGCTCCACACTGACTGCTGCTGCCGATAGGATAGAGAGAGCCAGCAGCAGTCAGTGTAATAGAAATGTACAATTTCAGTAATTAAAGAGGCTCTGTCAATATCATCTTTTGTCTGTATGTTAAATAGCTGTGGAGATATCTGTGTTTTAGTCATATGCAAATAAGAAGTTTAAGCACCAGGAGGTCGGGCTGAATCCTTTGAGCACTGCTTTGTAGCACCCTCTGTGCTCTGCACACTCCCCCTCCCCTTGATTGACAGGACTAGACATGCTGAGGGCAGAGCTGTGTCCTAGCATCCACCTATCATATACACTATGTACTATAGCTTCACCACACTGGGATCTTCTCTGAAAGCTAATCTACAGATTGCTGTTTTATAGGTGTAGAAAAATCATGCCTTTCTACAGTATGTGCTAATGCTATAGCTTGTTGGTAAGTGTTTGGATTTGCATGTACAGATCCCAGGTTTGAATCCTGGGAGAAACATCTAGGTTTTTCTTTTCAGATATTTTTTTTTCTTCCACATTTAACCGATAACAAAAGTCTATATCCTTATCATGTTGAGAGTTATGTTTTCAGGCTTAAGCTAAAAAATATTGCTGGTTTCTTTATAAATCATATTGCGTCTGTGAACAAACCAGTAATAGGTTTTAGGCCCCTTCCACGCGAGCGAGTTTTCTGCGCGGGTGCAATGCGTGACGTGAACGCATTGCACCCGCACTGAATCCTGACCCATTCATTTCAATGGGTCTGTGTACATGAGCGTTTTTATTTTATTTTATTTTTTTCACTCACCAGTTCTGCGTTGCGTGAAAAACGCAGCATGTTCTATATTCTGTGTTTTTCACGCAGCCCTGGCCCCATAGAAGTGAATGGGGCTTCAGTGAAAACGCATTGCGTCCACAATGCATTTTTCACTGATGGTTGCTAGGAGATGTCGTTTGTAAACCTTCAGTTTTTTTTATCACACGGTTGAAAAACGCATTGCACACATGCAGAAACAACTGAATGCAAATCGCAGACAAAACTGACTGAACTTGCTTGCAAAATGGTGCGAGTTTCACTGAACGCATCTGGACCTAATCCGTATCGTTCGTGTGAAAGAGGCCTTAGTTTTCTTAGGAGAAAAAAAAAAAAAAAAAAAACACACACACCCCTCAGTATAATAAGGCCTTATTGTTATTCTATATTATTTATTATCCACCTCCGGACCGCCTAACGCAGGATCGCGTTCCGGAGGGGGCAGCGCTGCGCACAGTCACGCATATATGCGTCATCTCGCGAGACTTCCTGTGAACGCGCGCACACAGGAACGGAAGGTAAGAGAGTTGATCTCCAGCCTGCCAGCGGCGATCGTTCGCTGGCAGGCTGGAGATGTGTTTTTTTTAACCCCTAACAGGTATATTAGACGCTGTTTTGATAACAGCATCCAATATACCTGCTACCTGGTCCTCTGGTGGTCCCCTTTGTTTGGATCGACCACCAGAGGACACAGGTAGCTCAGTAAAGTAGCACCAAGCACCACTACACTACACTACACCCCCCCCGTCACTTATTAACCCCTTATTAGCCCCTGATCACCCCATATAGACTCCCTGATCACCCCCCTGTCATTGATTACCCCCCTGTCATTGATTACCCCCCTGTAAAGCTCCATTCAGACGTCCGCATGATTTTTACGGATGCACTGATAGATGGATCGGATCCGCAAAACGCATCCGGACGTCTGAATGAAGCCTTACAGGGGCATGATCAATGACTGTGGTGATCACCCCCCTGTCATTGATTACCCCCTGTAAAGCTCCATTCAGATGTCCGCATGATTTTTACGGATGCACTGATAGATGGATCGGATCCGCAAAACGCATCCGGACGTCTGAATGAAGCCTTACAGGGGCGTGATCAATGACTGTGGTGATCACCCCATATAGACTCCCTGATCACCCCCCCTGTCATTGATCAACCCCCTGTCATTGATCACCCTCTGTAAGGCTCCATTCAGACATTTTTTTGGCCCAAGTTAGAGGAATTTTTTTTTTTTTTTCCTTACAAAGTCTCATATTCCACTAACTTGTGTCAAAAAATAAAATCTCACATGAACTCACCATACCCCTCACGGAATCCAAATGCGTAAAAATTTTTAGACATTTATATTCCAGACTTCTTCTCACGCTTTAGGGCCCCTAGAATGCCAGGGCAGTATAAATACCCCACATGTGACCCCATTTCGGAAAGAAGACACCCCCAGGTATTCCGTGAGGGGCATATTGAGTCCATGAAAGATTGAAATTTTTGTCCCAAGTTAGCGGAACTGGAGACTTTGTGAGAAAAAAATTAAAAATATCAATTTCCGCTAACTTGTGCCAAAAAAAAAAAAATTCTATGAACTCGCCATGCCCCTCATTGAATACCTTGGGGTGTCTTCTTTCCAAAATGGGGTCACATGTGGGGTATTTATACTGCCCTGGCATTCTAGGGGCCCCAAAGCGTGAGAAGAAGTCTGGTATCCAAATGTCTAAAAATGCCCTCCTAAAAGGAATTTGGGCACCTTTGCGCATCTAGGCTGCAAAAAAGTGTCACACATCTGGTATCGCCGTACTCAGGAGAAGTTGGGGAATGTGTTTTGGGGTGTCATTTTACATATACCCATGCTGGGTGAGAGAAATATCTTGGTCAAATGCCAACTTTGTATAAAAAAAATGGGAAAAGTTGTCTTTTGCCAAGATATTTCTCTCACCCAGCATGGGTATATGTAAAATGACACCCCAAAACACATTCCCCAACTTCTCCTGAATACGGCGATACCACATGTGTGCACTTTTTTGCAGCCTAGGTGGGCAAAGGGGCCCATATTCCAAAGAGCACCTATATTAATAACAAAAAAAGTAAAAATGTCAGCAGCAATGAAATACCACCAAATGAAAGCTCTATTAGTGAGAAGAAAAGGAGGTAAAATTCATTTGGGTGGTAAGTTGCATGACCGAGCAATAAACGGTGAAAGTAGTGTAGGTCAGAAGTGTAAAAAGTGGCCTGGTCTTTCAGGGTGTTTAAGCACTGGGGGCTGAGGTGGTTATAGTATAGCTTTTTATTGTGGCTTAAATGAGAGGGGGGGGGGGGGGAAGAGAAGAGAGAACAAAAAGTTTATATAAGTCTCTCAAACAACTTATCACCAAACTAACATTACCACTTGGAGATACATGTTTTTTATATGCTTAGAAGCGAACACATATTACTGGTGTCTTTATAATCACATACTGTGTCTGAATAAAGCAGCATGTATGTATGTAGCAATAGATACATAGATTAGCATTCTGAGCAGATCTCTGTGTGGTGAAGCTATAGTACATAGAGTATATGATATGTAGATAAGACACAGCTCTGCTCTCAGCATGTCTAGTCCTGTCAATCAAGGGAAGGAGGGAGTGTGCAGATCCCAGGGGGTGCTGCAAAGCAGTGCTCAAAGCATTCAGCCCCGCCTCCTGGTGATCGAACTTCTCATTTGCATATAAATAAAATATGTCAATATATCTGCAGCTATTTAACATACAGACAAAAGAAAGGCGTTAATGAGCCCTACCAGCCAGTATGTCTGGTTTCATAGGGTTGATCCTGGATCCACAGAGCCGACATGAAATAAATTCCAAAAAAAAAAATGGCTAGTATTACTGCCACTACAAGTTACAAAAAATAAATAAAAAAATTTAAAAAATTAAAAAAAAAAAAAAAAAACACACACACGACAGTTACACTTTATAAGTGACCAAAAGTTCTGACAGCAATCTTGAAGTCAGATACATCTTAGTTACCAAAATTTGAAATACTCACCGGAACAATGTAATCTACTCCTCTCCTATAATTCGGGCTCAAGATTTCATAATCAAAACCGACTGTAGCTGGTTGGCTCGTAGCCCAAATGTAATGAGTCTCGGTGGCTTGAATACCTAAAAATTAAAGAAAAACTAAATAAATAAAAACAGTCATAATGGTATGCTCTCCCCATATTTGCGCGCATTTCCTCCCAGACTCCAAAAACACATTAATGGGTTAATTTGGATTATGAGCCCCGGTGTAGACCAATGTGAGTGATGACAGTTGGTACAGTGCTGTGGAATATATTGGTGCAATATAAATACTAAATATTTTCAACAATTTCCAATGTCACTATGAAATAAAATAAATAAATAAATAAATACACAGAGCCTCAATAAGCTGACATTTTCTGTTCGGTAGACATCACTTCTCAGCAGTCGTCTCATTATCACAATCAGAATTACAATGACAGATAACACCTTTGTACAGATCACACCATCCACACCTTTGTACAGATCACACCATCCACAGTAGGCATAAACGAAGTTGGGGTCTGCACTACTCAATCACTAGCGAAATGACCCGGTGGTCAATGCATCAAGTAAATAAAGATCTAATGTATTTTCCCTTACAAAGACATTAAAAGGGTTTCTGATCCAGACATATTTATAATTGATATTCCACAATAAATCGCTTAATGTTTCGGTCCGAGTGGACCTTCTTCAGCGGTGTGACCTATAGGCAAGTATAATATAAATGGTAAGTCATAACCCGCATGATCAGAATGGACGTCAAGGTAAATTCATGTGGTATAAAGAATTCTACTAAAGAGACTAAACAAAACAAAAAAACAAAACAAAAAAAAAAAAAAAAACCTAAAGGGTATCGATCTAGAGACATACAAATTAGAATATACAAAAGGCATATGGGAAATACGACGGGGTCGTCTCACTTCAGCAAATATCATTCATCACGTAGAGAAAGTTAATACAAGCCACTTACTAATGTATTGTGATTGTCCATATTGCCTCCTTTGCTGGCTGGATTCCTTTTTCCATCACATTATACATTGTTCATTTCCATGGTTACGACCACCCTGCAATCCATCAGTGGTGGTCGTGCTTGTATAGGAAAAAGCACTGGCCTATGTGCGCTCCCACAGTCTCGGCCACCAAATAGGCAGATGCTTTTTCCTGTAGTGTGCAAGCACGACCACTGCTGATGGATTGCAGGGTGGTCGTAACCATGGAAACAAGCAGTGTATATAATGTGATGGAAAAATGAATCCAGCCAGCACAGGAAGCAATATGGGACAATCACAATACATGAGTTATTGTCTTGTATCAACTTCCTCTACATGATAAATGCCATTTGCTGAAGTGAGACATCCCTTTAAACATATTGGCCTAATGATTAATCAGGAATAGAAGAGTAATGCAAGTGTATGTATATAGATCCTAGTACAGTGGGTCTACAAGCTTTCTAGCTCCATCCCTTCTCATCTTTCCCTTGTTCTAACTTTCTTCTTCATTCTCCTTTTCCTCTGCTTGTTTTTCCTTTTTCTATCTTTTAACCCCCTCTTGTCCCCCTTTGTCTTTCTTTTTCTCCTTCCTTCTCTTATACTTCACAGCCCGTCAGTCATGGTAGACACTCTACTAGGATCTATTCCCGATTAGTCTAATATGTTTAAGTCTTATTTCCCAGATGCCTCTGTATATTGTAATTTGTAGGTCTCTAGATTGATACCCTCTATTGTTTTTTTGTTTGATTTTTTTTTAGTTTTTTAGTCTTTTTAGTAGAATTCTTTATACCCCATGAATTTACCTCGACGTCTATTCTGATCATGCGATTTAGGTCTTACCATTTATATTATACTTACCTATAGGTCACACCGCTACAGAAGGTCCACTCGGACCGAAACGTTCGGTGATTTATCGTGGAATATCAAATTATAAATCTGTCTGGATCAGAAACCCTTTCGATGTCTTTGTAAAAGAAAATAAATTCTATCTTTATTTGCAATATATCACTGGATTGCAGCGATCTTTCTCTACCTTCCACAGTATGGGATGTTCGCAGTTTACCTTCTTCCCCTCCCTGCACAATGTACTATGCACAGGTCACAGAGCATACCCTTAACACTCGTTCATAGAATATAGCATGTCTAAAACATAACTGGGAGGCACGTTAGCTAGTTACCAGTCTCTGCTTCAGTCACTGTAACTTCCAGGGTCATGGACCGTCCATTTGAGGACCCTGAAAAGGCTGAGTGAAGGTCAATCACGCCACTGTAGGTTCCATCTGCGCCAAGCTGTAGGGAGAGGGAACATGTAAATATAGTGTTTAAAATAGTTTTCTAGGTGTTTAATATGGATGACCTATCCTTACGATAGGTCATCAATACCCAATAGGTGGAAGTCCAACTCCTGGCACCCCTACAGATTAGCTTACCAAGCACAGCGCTCTCCAGTGGACAGTGGCTGTTCTTGGTATTGTAGCTTAGCTCCATTCACTTGAATGGAACTGAGCTGCCCCTAGGTCATGTGACTGATAGACGTGACATCACTGGCCTAGGAGAACATGGCTCGAGACTTATTGGACAGAAAATTTAACTTTAGCAACTAGTGCCAGGCAGCTGCTGCCAAGGCAAGCAAGAGTGTAGAACGCAACTGAGGAGATCATAGCTGTATACGTACACTTTCTATTGAATTTTCCTGCCGCTTTTGCCAGGGGTAGAAGGGTTGTCTGATGAGAAAACCCTCTAACAGAATGGGCTTTTTTTTTTTTTTTTTTTTCGTATATTACTCACCTCTCCGACTGTATCAACACAGGAGTCACCTTTATCGTTGATGCAATTCAGTTGTCTGCCATAGAACTGCGGCTGCTTACAAAACCGAACAGTGACAGAGCCAGGCAGAGGCTCGCCAAAGGAGAAGCTAAAGAAAAAGGCACAAAAGTAACATTATTTATCAAATACAACTTTAAGAAAAAGTGAACACACTAGAAGGAGCTTCACTTACATTGCAGAAACGTTGTATTGCATGGACTCAGTAGTCACAGATATAGTTTGTGGAGCATTTATTTCTACCTTGAATCTTGGAGATACTGGAAAAAAAAGAAAAAAAATTAAAAATAAAAATCAAAAAGTCACTTGGATTAGAAGGCATATAGAACAATAAACGGTTCATGAGCAAACAAGGGTTTCAAAACATCTCCGTTTAAGACTGAGTATGTTCTCTGGCGTTAGCATGGTTGACAGCCATACTTTTAGTTACTCGGCCTTGTACTATTCCTATGACTTTACCAGTCTCACACACCCTCATTATTATACCATGCTCCCTGTTACAGCTTCACTCCATTCACCATAAACCAAACCTGAATGGGCAACAAAAACTATCCTCCATCCTACAAAAATACTTAGGAAGCTCTTAAAAGGGGTTGTGTCACATCAGCAAATGGCATTTATCATGTAGACAAAGTTAATATAAAGGCACTTAATGTATCGCGATTGTCCATATTGCTGGCTTGATTCATTTTTCCATCACATTATACACTGGGGTTACGACCACCCTGTAATGCAGTAGCGGTGGTCGTGCTTCCACACTATAGGAAAGCTCTGGCCTATGCGCTCCCCTGCAGTCCTGGCCATCACTGCTGGATTTTTGAGTGGTTGGAACCGCTGGAAACGAGCAATGTATAATGTGATGGAAAAATTTATTAAACTAGCAAAGTAGGCAATATGGACGATCAGAATACATGAGGAAGTGCCTTGTATCAACTTTCTCTACATAATAAATGAATTGCTGAAGTAAGACAACCATTTTTAAGTTAAAGTAAAGCTGGTCGTATTTGTAAAGTTGGCCAAACCAGCTAACCAGAAGGCCAATGTTTGTACAGGTGCACCCCCCTCCTCCATGCTGAAAACTTGTTGCCATTGAGAGGTAAAAACCACAAAAAACACAATTGGTCTAGTGTTCATGCTTATGAGGAAGTCAGGGGAGAAGGCCATTTTCAGGGGCATAGCTATAGAGGGTGGAGATTTAACAGCTGCACATAGGTCCTGGTGGATGAGGTCAATCTTGTGGCCAATGACACTATTCATGACTGAATGGCACTTCCACCCAATACTTAATACATTTTTGACAAACAATTAGGCTATCCTCTTAAATTACTACAGAAAACCCACATTTCACTTGGATACTATAGAGTACTCCATCAAGGATTGGTTTCTTTATTCTGTTATATAAAAGGCCATTGTCCAATACATACAGTAAAGATTATAAAAAAGCATAAATTACCATATTCTTCCACTGGGAGCCAACTGTATATAGCATACCCAGATTCTCTTTCAGCTGTTAATACATAGGTACCAAGAGGAGCACCAGTGATCAGCTGGAAGTCCAAGGAAATCACGCCATGATTTGACTCTGGAAGAAGCCACTGGGAAATCCTAGTATTTGTTGGATCCTGTAATAAATACAGACTTATCGAACATCGGTGGGAAGTGCTTCAAGAAGAGCACACCATACAGTAAAATCAAGATTGGACCGGCACCAGCGCGACAGATTTTCTTAACACGGGTGTTTAAATATGGAGATAGGGCATCAAACTTTGACAAGCTACGAATTGCTTCAGTAAAGGTTTCATGGGCTAAAAGAGTTCAATATGTCAATGCAAGGTTTATCATCATATTGATGAACGTGACCTTCTAAGATTAGCTTGCAGAAATTGTAGCCACGTCACATTTAAGCATTCTGTCTAGTGTAGACATTTTGCCATTACCGGGAGGTATGCCTATTAGAATATATGTTGGCCAATGTAGAATTTACCACAACCATGAAGGTATAGCGTTCGGAAGACATTCCACTGTCTACTACACAAACATTTAGGGCACAGTTTTCAATCATATTGAACGTAACTCCCAAATACATATGGATATGTAGCCCAATTGGGGAAGAGAAAAGGTGAAAAAAAAACCTTTGTAAGAAATCTACAGGCACTTGCAAGCATTAAGAAAGAGCTTTGCTGAACCCACTTAGATCAATCTACAGCCATTTCAATCTTTAGGAGTACATCCCCGCCTTCCTATTATATACCAGCGTTACACAATTTGCACTACGACCTGGAGTTATTGAGCAGTAGCCCAGACCAAAAAAGGTCCAGCACAGTATTGCTTACCTTCAGGTAGATAACTGTAAACTGGAGGGAAAACAAAAACAAAACAAAAAAAAATGTATTAGTTACAGTACATAAAGCTGTGAGCTGGACATAAAAATACAGTTTAGTGTGCAGTGGCCCATTTGACCCAACCAATGTGTTAAAAAACAATTGCTCTGACTAAGGTTATGTCTCAGACACTCTTAATCATTTTACATTTTCACAGCCTCCTGAATTTACAAAATTTGTAAAATCGAGCTACCAGAGCTGTTAAAAGGGGTATTCCCCTTTATGGCATATCATTAGAATACCTGTATGCCAAAAATATCAGAAAGGAGCTGTCCTCAGTGAGCAACATATTTCAAGAACCGGGTCCTTAAAACCATCAGCTGAGCTGCTTGATGGGAAACAGTAAAAATACAGAGCCAGCTACAAAAAAAAATAAAAAAAAATTGCAAGGCTGTACAGAGAAAAAGGCTCAACATTTTTAATAAAGACCAAGTGAAAAAAAAGGTCTTTGTAGCCCAAAATGAGTACAATGCAGCAATAAAAATAAAATGCCCCAAAAGGTGTACATAGCTTTTAACATCATAGAAAGTAACAAAAATGGCTTCATCTTGTCAAAATAACACCCCCTTCCCTGAGATCACTTCCAGCTCTGTAGTTATTGGTTGAAATTCAACCTCAGAATTCCTGCTCTGCTGCCTCTCGCATGCACACAAGGCTGGTAACATTGGGGGCGCACGGTCTTTTTGACCAAAATTAGCCAGAAAAAAAAAAAATGGCATGTTTTATCCAACGCTACGTATATAGCAGTGTATATTTGACACCTGATGAAGGCTGTTTGGTAGACAGGGACGGACTGGCCACAGACCCTACAGGGAAATTTCCTGGTGGGCCGACACCAGCCATGGTAACTAATGATCTGATGTCCCCTCCTGAGTTTAACTGTATTGCCATCCTGAGGCAACTGGATTAGGAGGACAAAAACATGGCAGCTGGTGACCAAAGTTTTTGAGGAGGTTTTTTGTGCTGTTGGGGCAGTATTTTGCAATGTACTGTGGTATTTGGCTCTGCTGGGGCGGTATAATGTACTGGAATATGGCATAGCCTACTTGTGTTGACCCTGCCTTCTGTCCTGGGCCACTTTGAGTTCCCAGTTAGTCCCTAAATGGTAGAACATGTTAGCCATACAGGCTCCCTGTATGGTGACTTGTAGCAGACAGTCACTCACCTTCTCATTCACTGGCTTCAGTTGGGAATTAAGACAGAGCAAACGAAAAAATACTGCAACAGAAGGAAGCCATGGTTAGGTTTATAGTCTTTCAAAAAGAAGCATCACACATTTCAGGGTATGTAAAGCTAATTTTATACATCTAATGATTCCAAGCTGCAAATAAAGAAAAAAATGAAAATAAACTACAAGCACACTTACCACTACATTGAGATAATTTTCAAGAAGGTCTCTAAGAATAAATCACTGGGTTGTGTGGTGGTCTATGCGGCACTACACCAAGGTGGGGGGGCAGTATAATCTTAGATTCCTAAATTTAGAGCTCCCTATGTAAACTAAATTCCCCAATTACGCATCTTGAAATGAGTGCCCTTCAATAAAACATGATGCCTCCTAATAAGGCAGCACATTGGTAGACAGACATTTTAGAAGCAAACAGAAGGCCCATTTCACATATCCACCAGTGCTGCTCACCTTTCTGGCCAGGCTTGTATCTGGGCTTGTCCATCTGATACATACAGTTGCTAGAAGCAGAGTTAATCACCACTGTTTTACGTTCTCTTAGTTCTGTACTTGACCCAATTGCTGAAAAGGTGATTGTCACAGGAACAGCTTTAGGGACATTAGGAACCTGAGGCAAGGAGGATAAAATGTGGATTTTAGCAATTTGTTTTATTTCTGTAGGTAATGTACCTCTAATTCGAGACCAAGTACGGAGATGTGGCAACTGCACGCCTAATCCAGATACAATAGGCTTACACATGGTTCTCAATCATGCGTATAAACTAAGTTAACAACAAAGTTTATTTAGCAGATTAATACTGTAGTTATTTCTAACGCAAAGCCATACTCTAAATATTGTAATCAGAATAGAACAGGGAATTTAAAGAAAAATCATCTATATACCCGGCAATAGCACAATGATTAAAGCACGTCATGGAAGCATTTGTTTATAGAAACAGCTTCACACTTATCTGTGGCCCTGATTGGCTCTGAGGTGCTCTACCATTCAGCTGAATAAGACCAAGATGTAGAGATGAGAGAAATGCATCTGAACAAATTCAACCAAAAATTTGTAAAAAATAATATAATATAATATATGCTGCACCTGAGGGGTTAATTGTGCATATCATAGCCCCCTATAAGAGATCAGGGGCTGCCAGGCAGAAGGGGGCCGACCCCCCCTCCCTCCCCAGTTTGAATATCATTGGTGGCCAGTGTGCGGCACCTGAAGGGTTAATTGTGCTGATCACAGCTCCCTGTAAAAGATCGGGTGCTGCCAGGGGGCAGTCATGTACACAGTTCGTAGTATATTCTAACTAGAAGCGTCCCCATCACTATGGGAACGCCTCTGTGTTAGAATATACTGTCGGATCTGAGTTTCACGATGTAACTCAAATCCGATGGTATATTCTAACATAGAGGCGTTCCCATGGTGATGGGGACGCTTCAAATTAAAATATACCATCGGATTGGAGAAAACTCCGATCCTATGGTATATTAACTCCTGACTTTACATTGAAAGTCAAAGGGGGACGGATCCGTTTGAAATTGCACCATATTGTGTCAACGTCAAACGGATCCGTCCCCATTGACTTGCATTTCAATTCAGGACGGATCCGTTTGGCTCCGCACGACCAGGCGGACACCAAAACGTGGATCCTCCAAAAATCAAGGAAGACCCACGGATGAAAAAACGGTCACGGAAAAACAGAACCCGTTTTTGCGGACCGCAAAAAAAAAAAAAAACGGTTGTGTGCAGGAGGCCTTAAGCTGCATCTGAATCTAGCGTTTCAATTCGGACAAATGAGACCTACACATACAGACCTTCCAATTGGAGCAGTTTTGATTCAGGTAGGATCTATTCTGATATGAATTGGTCAACCAAACCGAATATCGAAGAATTTGGCAATCTAATCTCTACTAAGCGGTTATGCTAGACAGCCCATGAATAGGAAGATGGGAGTGAAGTCAAAACCTTACCTTAAAATCACCACACTGGAAATATTTTGATTCTGTAACATCTTCTTCAACGATGCTGGTGTTTCTTCCATCGTGTTCCAATACTACAGAGACGTCTAGGCGTTCAGTGCTCCCCACAATGTGTATACAGACTTTTGCTGTATCTCCACTGACCAGCTGTACAGGTGTGCTGAGAACATAGTGTCTAAAAAAAAATAATAACAAGTGATACATTAAGTTTTTTTTTATTAATTTCCCTTGTGAAGACATTCAACATTCATTCCGCTACTACCCAAGCATCACACCTCCCGGAACTCCCTGTCACTTAGCTGTGTGAAGAGGCCACGGCCTCCACCTAGGCCAGGGATGGGCAAACTCGGCCCTCCAGCTGTTTTAAAACTACAAATCCCATCATGCCCTGCTGTAGGCAGACTGGGAATGATGGTATTTGTAGTTTTACAACAGCTGGAGGGCCAAGTTTGCCCATCCCTGACCTAGGCCATTGACGTCACTATACATCGGTCACATGGCCTAGGTGCAGATCATGGCTGCAATACGAGGTACAGGCACTATGCTTGGTACACTGTTAGGAGGTAGTAAACAGACTGGAAGATCAATAAACAAAGCCAGGGTGATGGACTGGAGCTGCAGAGGGCAGGAGAGCGATTCTCTCTGTAGGTAGCAAATGCTAGGGGTTGGAGGCTTAGTTAAAAAGACACCAAGTCCTGGGAAACCCATTCAAAGCATCGATATGTGAAAAGAGGGTAAGTCGCTCATCTCTGCAGGATGTATTTATTGTTGCAGATCAGCCTCATTCTTTTGAATCTGCTGTACCAAATACAACCCATGGGCAAGAGTGGCACTGATCTTAAAAAAAAAAAAAAGCAGCCATATTTCAATATAAAGGAAGTAGTGGAACGGCTCTGCATAAAATACTCCATAATTAAAGCCAAACAGCAAAGCAGATTATAAAATAACTCAAAAGAGCCTATACAGTTTATGGTGAAAGGAATAATTACACCATCTCTGCCAATTAGTCAATGCTGTGCAATAAAATGCTAAGCCAGGTACTCTGCCCAGGATCGGGTGGGACTTGGCTCTGTGTTGATACCGCTAGTACTGATTAGTGTTTCGATGGTCTCCTAAGCACAGACCAGGAATTATCATATGAGCTGACGCTGGGATTCTTCACCCTGTTATTCACAGGAGGATAGACCTGAAGAGCAGGAACATTGGGTGGAGAAGGGAGTGAGCACAGCACTGGGCTGGGGCCGGTTACACTAATCTTGCTAAGGCAACTAATATTCTTGGTATTACATACACAGATTACCAGGTCGTGACAAGGCTGAAATTTGAGGAGGTTGTATTCTAGGGCTGTTCAAGAAATATGTTCCATATGATCCGAATAGAAGTAAGATGGTCAGGGTTTGTTTAGGGGGTGCCAACTGGCATTGGCCAGCACCCACAGTCTCCTAGAGGGTATATAAGGACAGCAAGGTCAACAGTTAACTAAAACCGAGCATTATGTAGGGGTAGTCTTCTCTAAGAAGTATGGGGACCACCCGAATATGCCTTAAGAGATAGAAGAGGGGGTGGAGGTCATTTACAAAGACCAGATTTTCATGCAGGTCTTTTACTTCTCTTTAGCTATGGCTTTTCTGGCGGAAGGTGCACCAGTCAAAAAAAAAAGCCAATCTGGCTGATCTTCACCAAAAACAAACTCAAGTTATTGGTGTGAAAATGTTACACAACCCAATTGTTGCATGCCCCTGCAACAATATTTTGTTGTGCGAGCATTTTTGAGCCATGTATGATGCTTAGGAGTGTGGCAAGGGTGTGCTGGGCCCTGACAAATGTATCAACATTTACACCAGGCATAAATGATGGTGAAAAACTACTCCAACCAGCTAGCTAGGCTAGTATTTCCACCAGGCGCACAGACTGCCGAATGAGCACCTACTTTATGAAGAGGCGACCACCTCATCATCAAAAAGGCGCATCTTACGCCAACAAAGCCAGAACAAAAGAAGAGTAAAAGACCCAAGTAAGAAGCTGGACTTAGTAAGTGACTCTCTTTATCTCTTAAAGGGGTTCTCCGGGAATTAAGAAAATAAAGTATTTTTATTATAAATATATTCTCAAGTACCTTTCATTATGTATAATGGCTCGTTTTGTCTGGGGAGCAATTAGGGGAAACAAAATTGCCACTGTCCCATTTGTTCACACAAAACCTTTCCTGATCACACATGAGTACAAGTTACTTTCCAACACTGAGATAAAGAGCTGCCTCCTCCTCCCTACTTGTCAGGGATTATGATCCTGAATACAGTTGATAATATTTTCAGCTGAAGATCTGGAGAATTTATTTCATGAGGAGACATGAAGTACAGAGAGGACGGACAGACGTCGGTAATGGAGACTGCATACAAGTGCTGCTGCTCATTAGCCACACCTTACCCTCCTCTCATGTCTCCTCATCTCCATTGCCACAGAGATTCACCTGTATTCAGGATCACGATTCCTGACAAGCAGAGCAGAGAGGAGGATGAGGCAGCACTATGGCTCGTTGTGGTGAAGTAACTTGTCCTCATGTGTGATTAGAGAAAGGCTTATTGCACACGACAGTATATTTTCACGGTCCGCAAAACGGGGTCCCGTTTTTCCGTGATCCGTGACCGTTTTTTCGTCCGTGGGTCTTCCTTGATTTTTGGAGGATCCACGGACATGAAAAAAAAGAATTCAGAATCGGCTTGTTATTTGGTAGTCAAAAGCAGGAGTGGCTACAAAACACAGAAGACATGCAAATATTCCATTCACGTGTCATCTCCGTTTGGGATCCACTCCAGTTTTTTTTTACATTAGCAATACTGTTGGATTACTGATCAAATGCTAACCGAGTAAAGACGGATGCTGAAAATACAGGATCCGTTTTTTTGGGGTTATTGTTCTGACGGATCAGAGGAAGGGCTTAATTATCAATGATGTAAACACAAACTTACTGCTGACACCCTCTCCACTCTGTTGTGGGGCTCTATTTGTATAAGTGTTTAATAGAACAGGTTCTGTAGACATCTATGTGGAATCAGCTGATGACGGTGTAAAAGGAGTGCGCTTCTTATTGGTGCTAACATCGACCTCTAAGGCGGAGTTCATACTTCAGTTATTTGGTCAGTTTTGGCCCCGTGACTGCCCAAATAAGTGAAGTGTGAGTTATTCTAAGGCCTCATGCACACGACCGTATTTTTTTGCGGTCCGCAAAACGGGGTTCCGTTTTCCCGTGATCCGTGACCGTTTTTTCGTCCGTGGGTCTTCCTTGATTTTTGGAGGATCCACGGACATGAAAAAAAAGTCGTTTTGGTGTCCGCCTGGCCGTGCGGAGCCAAACGGATCCGTCCTGAATTACAATGCAAGTCAATGGGGACGGATCCGTTTGACGTTGACACAATATGGTGCCATTTCAAACGGATCCGTCCCCATTGACTTTCAATATAAAGTCTGGAGTCCCTTTTATACCATCGGATCGGAGTTTTCTCTAATCTGATGGTATATTTTAACTTGAAGCGTCCCCATCACCATGGGAACGCCTCTATGTTAGAATATACTGTCGGATATGAGTTAGATCGTGAAACCTCATTTCCGACAGTATATTCTAACACAGAGGCGTTCCCATGGTGATGGGGACGCTTCTAGTTAGAATATACTACAAACTGTGTACATGACTGCCCCCTGCTGCCTGGCA
The DNA here is from genome assembly GCF_905171765.1 of Bufo bufo. Classification (NCBI taxonomy): domain Eukaryota; kingdom Metazoa; phylum Chordata; class Amphibia; order Anura; family Bufonidae; genus Bufo; species Bufo bufo. The sequence goes on from NC_053394.1 coordinate 28,665,232, forward strand.
TCACCCGATCTCTTACAGGGGGCCGTGATCAGCACAATTAACCCCTCAAGTGCCGCACCTGAAGGGGTTAATTGTACTATCATATCCCCCTGTAAGAGATCAGGGCTGCCAGGCAGCAGGGGGCAGACCCCCCCTCCCCAGTTTGAATATCATTGATGGCCAGTGCGGCCCCCCCCCCCCCTTCCTCCCTCTATTGTAATAATTCGTTGGTGGCACAGTGTGCGCCCCCCCTTCCTCCCTCTATTGTAATAAATCGTTGGTGGCACAGTGTGCGCCCCCCATCGGCCCCCCTCCCTCTATAGCATTAACAACATTAGTGGCCAGTGTGCGGCCTCCCATCTCCCCCCACCCCCCCCCCCCCCATCATCATTGGTGGCAGCGGGTTACTAGCAATAGTACAATAGTAAAAGATTCATACTTACCTGGGAGCTGCGATGTTCGTGTCCGGCCGGGAGCTCCTCCTACTGGTAAGTGACAGTTCATTTAGCAATGCGCCGCACAGACCTGAGGCTGTCACTTACCAGTAGGTGGAGCTCCCGGCCGGACACGAACATCGCAGCAGCAGGTAAGTATGAATCTTCTACTATTGTACTATTGCTAAGTAACCATGGCAACCAGGACTGTAGTAGCGTCCTGGTTGCCATGGTTACCGATCGGAGCCCCAGCGATTAAACTGGGACTCCGATCGGAACTCCGCTGCCACCAATGATGGGTGGCTTTATGCAGACGGATCTTCGGATCCGTCTGTATAAAAACTAACCTACGGCCACGGATCACGGACACTGATGCCAATCTTGTGTGCATCCGTGTTCTTTCACGGACCCATTGACTTGAATGGGTCCGTGAACCGTTGGCCGTGAAAAAAATAGGACAGGTCATATTTTTTTCACGGCCAGGAAACACGGATCTCGGATGCGGCTGCAAAACGGTGCATTTTCCGTTTTTTCCACGGACCCATTGAAAGTCATGGGGTCCGCGAAAAAAAACGGAAAACGGCACAACGGCCACGGGTGCACACAACGGTCGTGTGAAAGAGGCCAAAGACAAAGTTCCTGATCCGGTGCTCAGAAACCCGGTATAGACAGACAATCTTGAATGTAGAAAGATCTTCTTTATTTCATTAAAATGCGCATAAAGAAGACCTTTCTACATTCAAGATGGTCTATACTGGGTTTCTGAGCGCCAGATCAGGAACTTTGTCTTTCGCTTAAGGCTGGGTTCACACGGGCGTGACGGATTGGCTCAGGATGCGTTCAGGGTGCGTTCAGTGAAACTCGCACTATTTTGCAAGCAAGTTCAGTCAGTTTTGTCTGCGATTGCGTTTAGTTGTTCAGTTTTTTCCGCGCGGGTGCAATGCGTTTTGATGCGTTTTTCACGCGCGTGATAAAAAACTGAAGGTTTACAAACAACATCTCTTAGCAACCATCAGTGAAAAACGCATCGCACCCGCACTTGCTTGCGGATGCAGTGCGTTTTTCACGCAGCCCCATTCACTTCTATGGGGCCTGTCCTGCGTTACAAACGCAGAATATAGAACATGCTGCGATTTTAAAGCATTGCAGAAGTGATGCGTGAAAAAAAACGCTCATGTACACAGATCCATTGAAATGAATGGTGCCGGATTCAGTGCGGGTGCAATACGTTCACCTACCGCATTGCACCCGCGCGGAAATCTCGCCCGTGTGAACTCAGCCTAAAGCACCTTTTGAAGGGACTGGACATCCCTCTCCAAAAGGAACTACGGCCTGCCGCAGCACACCCGACGTCAAGATCTTGTATAACAAGCTTTCAATAGGGTTGTGTCTATATTAGCACAACCGTACAAGGCGAGCCTCCATTGCACGTTTTTTATATTATAAACACCCTTTAGAACGTACCACCCTATTGTGTGCTTTTTTTTTTTTATTTTTTATTTTTTATTGTGCCCCAAATATCTAGGCACGTCCGTAATTCCAAAGAATCCTGCGTGATTAGGACAGGTTTTGTGTGTACTGATAGGACGGCGGACATTTTATTTCTCCCGATGATTGCTCCCTAGACAAAAACGAGCCATTCTAAGTAATGAAAGGTATTTGTGAATATATTTATTATACAATAATATTTAAGTATTTACGGTACATTTTTTTAATTCCTGGAGAACCCCTATAAGGCCTCTTTCACACGACCGTATGGCTTTTTCAGTGTTTTGCGGTCCGTTTTTCACGGATCCGTTGTTCAGTTTTGTTTTTCCGTATGGCATATACAGTAATTACATAGAAAAAATTGGGCTGGGCATAAAATGTTCAATAGATGGTTCTGCAAAAAAAACGGAACAATACGGAAGACCATTTCCGTATGTGTTCCGTTTTTTTTTTTTTTGCGGACCCATTGACTTGAATGGATCCATGGAACGTGATTTGCGGGCAATAATAGGACATGTTCTATCTTTCAACAGAACGGAAAAACGGAAATATGGAAACAGAATGCATACGGAGTACATTCCGTTTTTTTTGCGGAACCATTGAAATGAATGGTTCCGTATATGGAAAACAAAAAACGGCCCGTAAACAGAAAAAAAAAAAAAAAACGGTCGTGTGAAAGAGGCCTAAGGGAAGGTCAGGTGGCCTCCAAACAGCTTGACCGTTTTAGCCGTAATTGGTGGGGTCAGCTGGTTTTCTCTTACACATACGAGGGTCTTTAGGCCAGAATTTCACAGCAATGAAAAGCACACCAATTACTAATGTGATCGTTCACCACGCAGTAAGGCGTGTATTATATTCATATGAGGACTACACGCAACCTCTAAATGGTCATTAATATAGTGTGCAACTGTGATATTGCATCAAGAGGTTCTGCAGTGACTTTGTAGGGTCAGTTCCCAGTTTTGAGGTTTTTGATCACCAGCATGCTCCATACAATATGCTGCAGATTTGGTGTACTTCCCTGCTGCAGAATTCACCCACTACTGCATGTGAACCAGACCAAAGCTATAACTTATGAGGAACCGTGTGGAAAGCAGATGGCACAGGAGTGAGAGCATTAAAATGACAGCGCACTCCACACGAACTCTGTTTTTGCAACACAGAACAAATATTTGCTTGTAAAGAAGAAGCAGAGATGTGAGATTAGGCTGGGGCCCCATGGCTGGGGTGGATAAGTCCCCTGTCCCGATAGCAGGAAGGTCATGGCCCAATGTTTTCACGGGGGCTTAGAGAAGGAGGTTAACAACCCAGATCCCAGGTGTAGAGCAGTAGAAGTGCCCAGGCTGTGTGACAAAGGTCCCAGACATAACAGGGAATGCCAAATCTGTCCATGCATGCATATTTTACTTTTCAGAACTTTCTAAGCTTTATTTAGTTTATAAAAGAAAAAAAAAAGAAAAACTTTTGTAGTGTTTTTTGTGGTGGTGATCATTTTTTGTAACATTGTCATTTTTCCTGGCTTTTCTAGTTCTATAGAAAAGCCTATGGGGAAAAGAAAAGGGTTGACTGTAGGTGTCTGCGCATGTAATGCCCTAGAGCAGGGATGGGCAAACTGCGGCTCTCCACGGTTGTAAAACTACAACTCCCAGTATGCCCAGTCTGCCTACAGCAGGGCATGATGGGATTTGTAGTTTTACAACAGCTGGAGACCCGCAGTTTGCCCATCCCTGCCCTAGAGTAAAATTTGTTGCAATTAGGCCTCGTCCACACCTCCTTTAAGGTTTGTCCACATTTCCGTGATTTTTTGCTGTCCATGTGTCTGCAAAAGATCCACGGATGCATGCCCGTGCATTGCAGACCGCTATTTGCTGCACATGAGATCAATTTCTGCACGGAAAAAAAGAAGCGAAGTGGGGCACGTTTACTGTAGGGTCTGTTTTAGACAGTTAGTTTTTTTGGTCGCCTTTACTATTTAAATTGCGCCTGTTTTGGAGGCTTTTGCGCCTTCGACTATTTAGATTTTTACACTAATTCGAAGTTTTCAAACTTTTGCAACTTTATTTCAATATACTTATTTGGGTCCGCCTGAACAGTCTAGTTTCTACCCCAGTCCAGAGCTGGCTGGCTGTTTTAAGTGGTGAAGTGTGAGGGGTTTTTTTTTAAGTTTAACTTCCCTGGAGAAATGCGACTTTTTGCCACATTAATGCAACTTTATTCATGCGCAAATAAATGAGACCAGTCTAAATGAATATGAACCTGTCATACTGAAAAACAACCACCAGGGGTCAGACTAATAGCAATACGCCGAGTCTAAGGCAAGGGCTACACCAGTTTGTATACATACAGTTTATCACGCGCGTGCAAAACGCATTAAATCGCATTGCAACTGAGCGATAAAAAGTAAGCGACTTTGGGAAATCGCGCATTTTTCACTGAACGCATTCGCAATGCATCCGGACCTAATCCACACACGTTTGTCTGCAAGGGGCCCTAGAGTTCTGGAATGTATGAGATAACACTGACACAATGCCGTCAGCGTTATCCAATACATTAATGAATGTAAGGCCGAATGCACACGGCCGTGTTCCGCGGCAGAGAGCGGTCCATGGTATGACTGGCTGGATTCCTGTTCAGAGCAGGAGCGCACGGCGTCATTGGTTGCTATGACACAGTGTGCTTCATGCTGCCGCTGCACTACAGTAATACACTCTCATGATCTATACGAGTGTATTACTGTAGTGCAGCGGCGGCATAAAGCGCACGGCGTCATAGCAACCAATGACGCCGTGCGCTCCTGCTCTGAACAGGAATCCAGCCCGGCATACCACGGACCGCTCTCGGCCGAGGAACACGGCCGTGTGCATTCGGCCTAAGGGTTACATAGCATCATGGATCAATATAATGCTGTGCCACCGCGGCAGTGCTCCAGAGTTCAGGATGGGAGTTGCTACACACTCTCACACGAGCGAGTTCCACGCTCCGGACTCACAGCGTAAGTTGCCTTAGGGAAATGTTGAAGCCGTCCATGTGTTACAATAAGGGCTCATGCACACGAACGTGGCTGCAATATGTGGAGGCAGGACCCATTCACTTAAATAGTCCGCGATCCGCATCAGACGGTCCGCAGCTCAAAAATGTAGTGCATGCTCTGCGAAGGCACGAACAGAAAACCCGTGATGCCACTCCGTGGAGCTTCCATGGGGTTCCGTGCTTTCCGGATTGTGGACCCATTTAAGTGAATAGTTCCACATCCGTGATGCGGTGCACAAACGACCAGTGCCCGTATATTACGGACCTGCTGTTGGTAGGCTGCAATACGGGCATCGGACGACAGCGGTCGCGTTGACGAGCCAGTGATTTTACTCTGAACGTAAATGAAAGGGGTCCTCCCATTAAGGGCTCATGCACATGAACGTATACGGCTCGTGATGCGGACCACAATGCACAGGCACCGGCTGTGTGCCCACCGTTTGCGGAGCAGACCCATTCACTTGAATGGGTCCGTGATCGGCAAGATTCAGTCGCCACCGCAAAAAAATAAAAATAAAAAAACAACTAACTTTGCAGTGTGGAAGCACGGACCAAAATCCCACACAAGTGCTCCATAGTGCTTCAGTGGGCTTCCGCTCAGTGCCCCCGCACCACTCCATATCTTGCGGATTCCGGACTCATTAAAGTGGACCCACTGTTTGCAGGCCATAATACAGACACAGGCCGCACACGTTCATGTGCATGAGCCCTAAGACAGTGGGGGGTCAATTACTCCTCTTGTGTTTGCTTTGCTGGCTGAAGAGGCTCCTAATTAACTACGAGGCGTGCGCCTCATCGTAAATTAGATGCACCTTCAGGCGGAAAAACTAAACCAATCCAGGCGTAAATATTGGCAAGTATGTCAGGGCTGAAGTCTTGGCCTGGACTCCTGCCCGTCCCACCCTAGACACTCCTGTGTGCCGAACATGGCACAAAAATGCATGTGTGACAAAATGTCATGGGGCGGTCAAATAGTCGCAAAAGGGGGTTGTGCCGCATTTTTACGTTACTAAATGACCCCAAGTGTGTCCCCTTTCCACAGGACAGGGGAACTGCTGGGGCCCCTGCCATTCAAGAGAAAAGGGGCCCATGCTCCCATTTGAATGTAGCAGTAGACATGCATGTGTCCGTGACTCCATTCAACTCTATGTGGCGGCTAGAGAAAGACTTATGCTCAGCCATCGCCGACAGCCCTAGATCGCTGAATGGAGCAGCAGTCTGCATGCTTGACATCCGCTCGATTCAAAATGGGGGAGCACGGGCCCCTCCATGGCGTGGGGACACAGCTGTCGGACCCGGGCCAACCAGAACCATATCTCAAAGGCGTGGATAGGTTTTCCTAATGGGACAAACCCAGTAAGCTGGGGCCTTGGAGTCAGACCATGGCTGTAGGCTAAAGGGCTCACGTACACGACCGTATGTATTTTGTGGTCCGCAATAACATCCGTGCTACATCTGTATTTTTTGCGGGTCCATTGTAACAATACCTGTCTTTGTCCGCAAAATGGACGAGAATCGGAAATGTTCTATTTTTTTTTTGTGGAACGGCAGGAGCAGCATGGTGGGTCATCACAACCTGGGGGAGAACTTAACTCATCTACATCCCAAAAAGTCCCTGCAGCAAATTCCTCAGCAGAGATGTTAAGGTCGGGAGTCTTCAATACGCTCTAAAAATGTGCACCGCAAATGGGGTCAAGATTTCATTGCATCAGCCATCAGTGCTAAAAAAAAAAATCCAACCAGATGGTCTAGAGAAGTTTGTGCAACTGTACATTAAAAATCAATACAACTCTATAAGGGTGGCTGCGCCAAAAACAGGCATCGATCCATACTATTTATTGCCGTTTGGGCACATTTGTGCAGTTTTTATGCGTTTTGTTTTGTTGTGAATGTAAATGGGGGTTTTCTGCAGATCTCACCCTTCCACTGAAAAGGCTGAAATCTGCACAAACAAACAAAAACACACGACAATTGACATTTTTTAAAATCTGCGCGGCAGGTCAACAAGATAAAAAGCAAATTGTACATTAGATTTTTCTAATCTCGCACACTTTTCTGGTACTGTATTAGAGCTCATGCACACAACCGTGTACTCTCTCCGTTTTCCTACAGGTCTGTATGCGGAACCATTCACTTCAACGGGTCCGCAAAAAAGAACAGAAATAACTCTACGTGCATTCCGTCTCCGTATGTCCGCATGACTATTCTGCCAAAAACATAGAACACGTCCTATTCTTGTCCTTTTTGTGGGCAAGGACAGGCATGGTTACAATGGATCGGCAAAAAAAGAAAACACATGGATGAAATATGGATGTCATCCATTTTAGTTTTAGTTTTTTCCGGGCCACAAAATTACATATGGTCATGTGCATGAGCCCTTGCGCTGAGATTTGTCCTTGCAAATTTTTTTTTTAAAAATGCACTCACACTGTGGATTTTGTCAAAGAAATATCTGCAACTGAAAAGGAGTTCCATTCATTTGAATGGGCCGGCAAGCACATGGATTCAAATGAATATAGAACTGATTTTCAGTAACAGAAGTTTCTGCAATAAAATGCGCAGCCTCCGAGCGCACCCTGATCCACACCTACAGGGCAGATTCCCTGCACATGGATCTCAGCTAGGAACCTGAGCCAGAGAAGCCCTCCTGTTAGCAATTAGTGAAGCATTCCCTAGTGCATAATGCAGCAATGAATAGAAATACGCTACAGGTAGCCGGACTTACGGGTTAGATCTCGCCCCGGTGACGAGGCTCAGGAGAGCAGCGCACAGCAGCAGCATCAGCCTCCCCATGGTAGCAGACTGACAGCTTCCCGGCTGCTGTGTGCTTTATAAGCTGACACATTGGGCAGGCAGGAGCCGTCCCTTATTTGCATTGTTGCTTCACTGAAGGGATAAGTAGGAAGCAGGAAAGGAAGCAAGGGAGGGGTGCAGGCAAGAATCCAGGGACACCTGTGGCCTCAGTCACGTCTGCCCTCATCCACTTCTTGGAGATTGTTGTATGTAAAAAATGACATTATTGCTATTGAAACTCTTCGCTATATACATTGCACGCATACAGTGATCTCACTGCCACGCGGTCAGGCTTCTGCGTGCCGTTTTGGAAGCTAAAATCAGAAGTGAATCGGAAAAAGGGAAAGAATTAGGCCTCATGCAGACGACCGTTGTGCGTTAGGGACTGCAATGCGCGCAAAACGTACGTGCGGTGGCCCGGGACGGATCGAGACCCATTAAACCTGAATGGGTCAATGATCCGTATGCACTGCAGAAAAATAGAACAAGTTCGATTTATTTATTTTTTTTGCGGTGCGCGGGCACGGACAGAAAGACCACGGAAGCACTCCGTGGGGTTCCGATCCGCGATTCTGTTCCGCCTATCCCTGATTTCGGACCCATTCAAGTGAATGGGTCCGCATCCGCGATGCGGAGTGCACACGGGCCGGCGCCCGTGTATTGCGGACCCGCCGTAGGGCCACGGGTACACAACGTTCGTGTGCAAGAGGCCTTAAAGGGGTCGTCTCACTGCAGCTGATGGAATTTTTCATGTAGAGAAAGTGAACACAAGGCACTTACTAATGTATTGTGATTAGAGATGAGCGAACTTCTGTTTTAAGTTCGGCGTCTAAAGTTCGGCTTCCGGTTAGCTGAGGATCCCGATATGGATTCCGAATTCCGTTGTGGTCCGTGGTAGCGGAATCAATAATGGCCATTATTGATTCCGCTACCACGGACCACAACGGAATTCGGAATCTATATCGGGATCCTCCGCTAACCGGAAGCCGAACTTTAGACGCCGAACTTAAAACAGAAGTTCGCTCATCTCTAATTGTGATTGTCCATATTGCCTCCTTTGCTGGCTGGATTCATTTTTCCATCACATTATACGCTGCTCGTTTCCATGGTGATTCCCGCATTGGACTCGCTTGTGTGAAACAACCCTTAGTTTCCCCCTCTGCGCTGCCGTCTAATTTATTATGTGGTGTGCACCTCGGCGTAAATTAGGCGCACCTGTGGCGGTCCGTGCGTCTGGCGTAAAAACTACGTCAGCTTCTGGCTGCAACAAATATTGTCACACGACCGGTTAAAAAAAGGGATTTTACTCCTCGATTCACAACACATAATCCGCAGCAGAAAAATCAGCAGCCGATCAGTGGCAAAATTAGAATCTGAAAATGGAGGTTTTTTGTTGGCATAAACACCACAAACTACACTGGGAATATCCCTCTAGGAGTCCATTCACACGTCCGCAACGTGTTTTGCGGATCCGCGGATCACGCACAGCGGCAATGTGCGTTCCTCATTTTGCGGACCGCACGTTGCCGGCACTAATAGAATATTGCGGACAAGAATAGGACATGTTCTATTTTTTTCGGGAACGGAATTACGGACCCGGAAGTGCGCAATTCCGTGTCCGGGCAGCACATCGTGCTGCCCCATAGAAATGAATGGGTCCGCAATTCCGTTCCGAAAAATGTGGAACGAAATTGCGGACGTGTGAATGGACCCTTAGGTCCACAATCTGGAAGGTCAGTGCGGAGCGGAGGCACGGAAGCTCTACGGAGTGCCACCATGGGGTTTCTGTCCGTGCATAACTACAGTGAGGGGGCATAATTTGGGCATAATCAATGTGAAGGGGCGCAATGAGGGCATAACTACTGTGCGGGAGAAAAATGAATGCATAACAAATGTGAGGGGGCACAATGTTTTAAAGTGTGTGTAAGGGTTCCAGAGAAAGGAATTGAGCCTGTGTGCGAAACACCCTAGGCACGCCGCTGCTTCAAGGTGTGCTGTGGATGGGAGACATCATAGTAGCTCATCTCCAACCACCAGCTCAGGGAAAACCGAAAATCGAGATGGCGTCTTCAGAGAAGAAAGGCAGAATGTGCCATATAATGGCCAGATATTGTGTTGTCCCTTATGTACACACAGATTATGGCTTATCCTGGAGTCACCTGAAGTGACAGGTAGATGTTGAGGCTCTTTTAATCTTCAGAAAGGATGAAGCATGAGCTAAAATGTTGCATGGGTAAATAGTCATTCACTTGGAGTGCTGCCTGGATCTCCATTATGTCTTCTATAAAGGAACTTTTGGAACAAGTGTGTTAACAGATGCCCCATCATTGTTTTTCCTGTGCTGTTGACTTCTTTTGATTGACCACTTGGAGTCCCAGACTGTTAAAGAATGTGCGTTGGGGATCGTGTCTACAGATGACTTCACTAGTGAGTTACTGCCGTGGGACCAGCTTCTGGAGTTGTTCTCCTAACTCATGTAATGAACAGTGCAAGTGGCGCCCAAAGACAAGGAGGCGTAAAGAGTAAAGTTGCTGTCAAGTTGACGATTATGCTGTTCATCCAAGTTAAAGGGGTTATCCAACCCCTATTATGCCGCCCAAAATACCCGGGCCCCTTAATACTGGTCATTAGTGATGGATGAACATCGGCCGGGACGATTCGCGAATGCACGTTCGCGATCAAATGTTCGCGAACTGCGTGTTCGCGTCGGGCCCCATTCACTTTAATGGCAGGCGAACCTGAAAAACCTTCAGGTCATATTTGCACAAATAGTCCCACAAGATGGACAGTGACATACCAGAGGGGGATCATTGGCAAAAATTCCCACAAAAAAGATGTATTTTAATCAAGGGCCATTTTTATGCGTCTTAAAGGCCACCATGCGCTACCTGGTCCTGGTGGTCAGGGATGAGGACTGTGCTTCCCAAGAATTATTTTCTACTGGGAAATACAGGGCACAGTATAATGCACTAGAATCTATATAATATAAAGATATTAGCCCTACACCCGAATAATAATACAATTAGGTGGTCATTTATTATATAGAAAATACGTCTATGTTAGGCGTATTTTTGACACAGATTGTGGTGTAAATGTCCTTAGCACTGCAATCTGCATATTTTTCCCGCTAATGCCAGGTCTAAAAAAGGATGGTGTGGCAGGTAAAGGGATAAAGTTATGGCAATCCAGATATTGGATACCACCGCCATACATTGACCGGATAACACCGTCATACTGTGATCGGATAAAAGGATATAAGAGGGCACAGTACAGGGAATGACTAGGAGCACTGCACAGGGTGTGGTAAGAGGGCACAATGCAGGGTGTAAGGGGGCACAGTACGGGGTGAGGGGCACAGTACAGGGTGGGGGGCACAGTCACATGACCCTGTGAAATTAGAAGGTCCTTATGGTGAATGCGGTTCATATGCCACCATAATGAGAGGCAGAGGAGGGAGACAAGGGTGTGATTATGTGGCTAGAGATAAAAAAAATTAACTGTTGGCCAGTACAGGCCCCAAAAATTAAGCAATGGGGCATTCACCTGACAGCAAAGAACTTTGGATTCTGTGGGTGGGAGGTACATTAGGCGTTCACAGGATAAATATTTAACTGTTGGCCAGTACAGGCCCCAAAAATTATGCAATAGGCATTCTCCTGACAGCAAAGAACTTTGAATTCTGTGGCTGGAGGTACATTAGGTGGTCACAGGATAAATATGTACCTGTCGGCCAGTACAAGCCCCAAAAATTAGGCACTCATCTGACAGAAAAGGCCTTTTTTGCCGCTGTATATACATAAGGCAAGGACCATTCTTTGTTCTGTGTGGTGGCGGATATATGTGGGCTGGCATGAGGAAATTCAATTACACGTGGTCAGCACAGGTGTTGAATTCCTCCGAGATCCATGCCTCATTCATTTAAAAAAATGTGAGGTAGTCCACACTGTCGTGAGCTAGGCGAGTGCGCTTATCGGTTACGATCTCCCCTGCTGCGCTGGGAACGTCCTTTTGGACAGAAAACTCGATGAGGGCCAAGCCAAGAGTTCCATGGCAAATTGTGCCTGCTCTGGCCACAGGTCAAGCCTGCACACCCAGTAGTCAAGGGGTTCATCGCTTCCCAGAGCATCCACATTGGCCGTTAACCCGATGTAGTCGGATACTTGTCGGTCTAAGCGTTCCCTGAGGCTGGATCCGGAGGGCGGCTGTCTATGGGTTGGCTGCAAGAATGATCTCATATCCAAAGTGACCAACACATCTTCAAACCGCCTTCTTTTTGCAGGAGCGGTAGGATTGGTACCCGCACCTGTGAGTAGAAATTCCTCTGCCTGTGCCCGCAACAGCAGAATTAAGCATCTTTCGTAGCATGGCCTGGAAATGCTGCATTCTGACAGCCCTCTGTGATGCTGGTAACATGTCCGACATTTTGTGTTTGTACCGGGGGTCTAAGTACGTTGCCACCCAGTACAGGTCCTTGACCTTTATGCTTTTTATACGGGGGTCCCTCTTCAAACACTGGAGCATGAAGGCCCCCATTTGCACTGAATTGGAAACGGTGGAGTGGCCTGGCTCCTGCTCATCGCCCATGAGAATGTCGTCCTCAGTCTCCTCCCCCCAGCCACGGACAACACCAGGAATCCCTGGAAAGTTTAAAGCCTACTCTTCTTGCTCCTCCTCCTCCTCTGACTCCTCTTCAGACTCCTGCTGACTTGTCTCGGATGAAGTAGCCCCCCCTGAGAATTCATTCAGCATTACGACTTCCTCATCTTCCAGCTCCTGCTCCTCGATGGCTTGATCAATGACACGATGCAATGCATGCTCCAGAAAGAAGGAGTAAGGTACGATGTCACTAATGGCACCCTGGCTGCGACTGACAAGTTTGGTGATTTCAACAAATGCATGCGTCGCAAATGAGCAGCCACGGGCACAAAGAAAAGAAACCAAGCTCCCCAGTACCTGTCCTGCCGAAGAGTTCGTACAGGTAGTCGTTAATGGAACGTTTCTGCTGAAGCAGCCTATCACGCACATACATGGTGGAGTTTCAGCGCGTCGAGCAGTCACAAATCAAACGGCTGACGGTCAAGTGGTGTCACCGCTGAACTTCAGCAAGGTGTAAGATCTTCTCAAATGGCCAGAGATTTTCCTGGCCTGCCGCAAGACGTCCTGGACCCCGGGGTATTTGGCAACGAATCGCTGCACGACTAAGTTCAGGACGTGTGCCATGCACGGCACGTGTGTCATTTTGCCCTGTTTCAGCGCGCTCAGCAGATTGGCACCATTGTCGCACACCACTTTACCAACTGTCAAATTGAGCGGGGTTAGCCACTTATTGGCCTGTGACCGCAAAGCTGAAAGGAGTGCAGGATCGGTGTGGCTCTTGGCTTCCAGGCACAACAGCCGCAGCACAGCATGGCAACGTCTCACCTGGCACGTCGAATATGTTCTGGGGAGCTTGGGAGGTGCAGCGGAAGAGGCGGTAGCAGTGGAAAAGGAGGAGTCAGCCGAGGAGGAGACAGAGGATGGAGTAGGAGGAGAAGAGGAGGTCGACCTGCTTGCAATCCGTAGCGGTAACACCAAATCCACACGGGTGCCACGGGTTACATGCTTGATGGTCGTCAGAAGGTTCACCCAGTGGGCAGTAAAAGTCAGAGATATATTAACTTGCCACTGAACCTGGCCATATAGTTCAGGGATGCCCTTCTGGGAGAAATATTTCCTTCCGGGGACCTTCCATTGTGGTGTGCCAATGGCCACAAATTTTCTAAATGCCTCCAAGTCCACCAATTTATATGGCAGTAGTTGGCGGGCTAGCAGTTCCGACAAGCCAGCGATCAGCCGTTGGGCAAGAGGATTATCTGGCGTCATCATTTTTTTACACTCGAACATTTGGGCCACGGAAGCCTGCCTTGTGCCAGATGAACGTGACGATGGCACGGTGGAAATTGGAATGGAGGACAAATAGGAGGAGAGAGGAGAAGGAGAAGGGGCAGGACGTGGAGCGCCGGGAGTGTGGCTCTGTGGGTTCTGATGGTATTGCTCCCACTGAGCTCGGTGATGGGAGGCCAGGTGCCTTCTTAAGGCGGTCGTCCCTAGGTGAGTGTTGGGCTTACCGCGACTTATGCGTTGACAGCACAGGCTGCAGATGGCAACACTATTGTCAGCAGCTGACACGTTAAAAAATGCCCACACTGTGGAGCCATGTGCTGGCGTCCTGGGAGCGAATGGTGGATGGCTCGCTTCAGATACATTAGCAATCTGCTTTTTGCCTCCTGTGCACTGCGAGTTCTGCCTGCTTCTCCTCCTTCTCCTCCCTATCTGCTGCTCAGTCTCTCCCTCTGAACTCCCTCCTCTTCCTCTCTTGTAGGCACCCACGTGACATCCATCAACACGTCATCATCGTCACCTTCACTACCACTGACATTAGAGATCTCGGAGTAGGACGCAACAGCGGGGACCACCCTCTTTGGGCTGATCTGGGTACTGTCGTCAGACCACTGGGTGGCGGCCGTTGCTACCTCCTCTTCCTCATCCGATGCCAAGAATGGCTGCACATCGGTAAGGTCTGGGAATGGATGGGAAAATAATTCCTCTGACTTGAGTGGAGGGGCTATGGTGGTGGTGGTGTTGGTGTCTTTGGGGGTGCACACAGCAGAGCGTGAGGAGGGTGCAGATACAGAGGATGAGGAGGGTGCAGAAGCGGAAGGCTGAGTGAGCCACTCAACCAACTCTGGTGCCTCCTTTGACATAATCGCACGCACCTTCTGCAACTTCCCACTTAGGCTCCAGCCTGGTGCACCTGCCCGACCCCTACCACCCCTGCAGAACTGCCGGCCTCTTCCTCTGCCTGTCATTTTCAAAATGACCCTGTGCCAAAGTCCCTAGAGAAGAGCAGTATTTGTGGAAGCTAATATATGGCAGGCCTCAATCAGTTGTTATTTGAAGCTGGTATATCACCCTCAAGCAGTAATTATGTGGAAGCAGGTATATGGAAAACCTCTAGCACTATTTTGTCGAAGCTGATAGATTGCAGCCCTCATTCAGTATTTTCTGGAAGCATACAAATGCGCTATGATATACTTTCCATGTTAGAAAGTATATTATAACTATATCACACCCCTCTGTTTATCATACCTATTGATAGCACGTTGCCAGTCCTTAAAATGACTTTTGTGGCCCTATTAGCTAGAGTTTGGTGTCCCTAAGTTCCTAACAGCCTGTCCCTGCTTCAAAATGCAACCTCTCTCTACACTGGCAAAACACATAATGTAAAATGGCTGCCAGATCGGGTTCTCTAATTGGGTTGGGGGTATGTCCATGAGCTGAAACGTCTCAATTGGCTGTCCTGTCCCACCTGATGGATGTGTCATAGAAACATAGAAACATAGAATGTGTCGGCAGATAAGAACCATTTGGCCCATCTAGTCTGCCCAATATACTGAATACTATGGATAGCCCCCGGCCCTTATCTTATATGAAGGATGGCCTTATGCCTATCCCATGCATGCTTAAACCCCTTCACTGTATTTGCAGCTACCACTTCTGCAGGAAGGCTATTCCATGCATCCACTACTCTCTCAGTAAAGTAATACTTCCTTATATTACTTTTAAACCTTTGCCCCTCTAATTTAAAACTGTGTCCTCTTGTGGTAGTTTTTCTTCTTTTAAATATGCTCTCCTCCTTTACCGAGTTGATTCCCTTTATGTATTTAAAAGTTTCTATCATATCCCCTCTGTCTCTTCTTTCTTCCAAGCTATACATATTAAGGTCCTTTAACCTTTCCTGGTAAGTTTTATCCTGCAATCCATGTACTAGTTTACTAGCTCTTCTCTGAACTCTCTCTAGAGTATCTATATCCTTCTGGAGATATGGCCTCCAGTACTGCGCACAATACTCCAAGTGAGGTCTCACCAGTGTTCTGTACAGCGGCATAAGCACTTCACTCTTTCTACTGCTTATACCTCTCCCTATACATCCAAGCATTCTGCTGGCATTTCGTGCTGCTCTATTACATTGTCTTCCCACCTTTAAGTCTTCTGAAATAATTACTCCTAAATCCCTTTCCTCAGATACTGAGGTCAGGACTGTGTCAAATATTCTATATTCTGCCCTTGGGTTTTTACGCCCCAGGTGCATTATCTTGCACTTATCCACATAAAATTTCAGTTTCCAGAGTTCTGACCATTCTTCTAGTTTTCCTAAATCCTTTTCCATTTGGCGTTTCCCTCCAGGAACATCAACCCTGTTACATATCTTTGTGTCATCAGCAAAAAGACAAACCTTACCATCGAGGCCTTTTGCAATATCACTTATGAAGATATTAAACAAAATCGGTCCCAGTACAGATCCCTGTGGAACCCCACTGGTAACATGACCTTGTTTTGAATGTTCTCCATTGACTACAACCCTCTGCTGTCTGTCACTCAGCCACTGCCTAATCCACTCAACAATATGGGAGTCCATGCTCAATGACTGCAGTTTATTGATAAGTCTTCTATGTGGGACAGTGTCAAAAGCCTTACTAAAATCTAGATATGCGATGTCTACTGCACCTCCACCGTCTATTATTTTAGTCACCCAGTCAAAAAAATCTATAAGATTTGTTTGACATGATCTCCCTGAAGTAAACCCATGTTGTTTTTCATCTTGCAATCCATGGGATTTTAGATGTTCCACAATCCTATCCTTTAATAGGGTTTCCATTAATTTGCCTACTATTGATGTCAGACTCACTGGTCTATAGTTGCTCGATTCCTCCCTACTACCTTTCTTGTGAATGGGCACGACATTTGCCAATTTCCAATCTTCCGGGACGACTCCTGTTACTAATGATTGGTTAAATAAATCTGTTAACGGTTTTGCCAGCTCACCACTAAGCTCTTTTAATAATTTTGGGTGTATCTCATCAGGCCCCTGTGACTTATTTGTCTTCACCTTAGACAGCAAACTTAAAACATCTTCCTCTGTAAAGATACATGCATCAAACGATTTATTAGTCATTCTTTCTAGTGGAGGTCCTTCTCCTTTTTCTTTTGTAAAAACTGAACAGAAGTATTCATTAAGGCAGTCGGCTAGCCCTTTATTCTCTTCTACATACCTTCCGTCCTTTGTTTTTAATTTAGTTATTCCTTGTTTTAATTTCCTTTTTTCATTTATATATCTGAAGAATGTTTTATCCCCTTTTTTCATAGACTGAGCTAGTTTTTCTTCTGTGAAGGTACGAGTGGGATAACACTTCTGTAGTGGACGGGGCC
Source organism: Bufo bufo (assembly GCF_905171765.1). Classification (NCBI taxonomy): domain Eukaryota; kingdom Metazoa; phylum Chordata; class Amphibia; order Anura; family Bufonidae; genus Bufo; species Bufo bufo. The sequence continues at coordinate 28,682,205 of NC_053394.1, forward strand.
AAATCTATAGCTCTCCTTGGCGCATGCGCAGATGAGGTGAATTCTGGAGTCATCATGGTGATTCTGAAACCGGGTAGTGTACAAATAAATGCAGAGACTTCTAAAGGCATCAGGGCCTTGTAATATAAGAAGCTGGTGCAACCCTATTATAATGCAAGTAGCAGCAGCGGGGCATGCTATACCCTTCACATGCAAATAGATTTAGTCTCATTCAGAAAGTCACAGAAATTGCACGACAAGTCTGCCGCATATGAATCTATCTATAGGCGTTGGGATACAGAGACACCGTATAGCCTCATAGTCTCGTACCCTTGTATATGAGGCATTATTCACACATGTAAGCTATCTCTGATGGTTGGAGAGGAGATTATGTGATAGTCCATAGAATTCCATAGGGAATGATAAAAACAGCGGTGTGGCTACAGCTTTCACATGAGAACTTTAAAGAAGACCTGTCTGCAGGATCAACACTATTAAACCATGTATACTGCCTGGTAGGGATGATCCTGCCGATTAAAAACCCTAATCCTAATCCTAACCTGTCTTGTGAAGATCGGTCTTGGTGTTCCCAAGAAAAAAAGACTTCTATGGCTTATGCAAATGAGGACTTCAGTGCACAGAGGGGCAGGTTCTAGCTTCTCTGTGCACCGAAGCTTTCCAGTGCTGGCCCCGCCATATGGTGCACTGAAGCCCTCATTGGCACAAATAATAAAAGTCTTTTTTTTGGGGGGGGTGGGGATAGGAATCATGCCACCGATTTTCACAAGACAGGTATCATTGTAATCAGCAGTATCAATAGTACCAGGCATGCCTAGTTTATTAGGGTTGATCCTGCTTACAACCTAAGAGCTTATGAACATGACCGTATTATAGCTCTATCTTGTACAGAGCCGTAATAGGACTTTAATAGAAGTGCACAAGGTGTGCTCCATAGCGCTGTGTATACAGTGGCAAGAAAAAGTATGTGAACCCTTTGGAATGATATGGATTTCTGCACAAATTGGTCATAAAATGTGATCTGATCTTTATCACAACAATAGACAATCACAGTCTGCTTAAACTAATTACACACAAAGAATTAAATGTTACCATGTTTTTATTGAACACACCATGTAAACATTCACAGTGCAGGTGGAAAAAGTATGTGAACCCTTCGGCAGCAATAACTTCAACCAAACATTTCCTGTAGTTGCAGATCAGACGTGCACAACGGTCAGGAGTAATTCTTGACCATTTCTCTTTACAGAACTGTTTCAGTTCAGCAATATTCTTGGGATGTCTGGTGTGAATCGCTTTCTTGAGGTCATGCCACAGCATCTCAATCGGGTTGAGGTCAGGACTCTGACTGGGCCACTCCAGAAGGCGTATTTCCTTCTGTTTAAGACATTCTGTTGTTGATTTACTTCTATGCTTTGGGTCATTGTCCTGTTGTTATACCTATCTTCTGTTGAGCTTTAGCTGGTGGACAGATGGCCTTAACCCCTTAAGGACACAGGGCGTACCTGTACACCCTGTGTATTTCTGATCACCGCCGCCCGGCGGGCGGTGATCGGAACCCGGTGCCTACTCAAATCATTGAGCAGGCACCTTGGCTAAATGCGAGGGGGGGGTTCGGTGACGAGCCTGTGAGATCCAGCCCCCTGGATCTCACAGGCCGGAAGCTGTATGAGTAATACACACTGTATTACTCATACAGCCAATGCATTCCAATACAGCGGTATTGGAATGCATTGTAAAAGGGATTAGTTGAAATCCGAAAGTGGGACAAAAAATAAAGTAAAAAAAAAAGTTGAAAAAATAAAGTTTTCCCCCCCAAAAATTAAAAGTTTCAAGTAAAAATAAACAAAAACGTCATTTTCCCCAAATAAAAATAAAAAAAATAGGTAAAAAATAGGGAAAAAAAATTGACATATTAGGTATCGCCGCATCCGTATCGACTGGATCTATAAACATATCACGTGACCTAACCCCTCAGATGAACACCGTAAAAAATAAAAACTGTGCAAAATAAACCATTTTTTGTCACCTTACATCACAAAAAGTACAACAGTAAGCGATAAAAAAGGCGTATGCCCACCAAAATAGTACCAATCTAACTGTCACCTCATCCCGCAAAAAATGAGACCCTACCTAAGACAATCGTCCAAAAAATAAAAAAACTATGGCTCAGAATATGGAGACACTAAAACATCATTTTTTTTGTTTAAAAAAAGCTGTTATTGTGTAAAACTTAGTAAAGTAAATTAAAAAAGTATAAATATTATGTATCGCTCTATAAAAATATCACACGACCTAACCCCTCAGGTAAACACCGTAAAAAAAAAAAACGGTGTAAAAAAGCAATTTTTTGTCATCTTACATCGCAAAAAGTGTAATGGCAAGCGATCAAAAAGTCATATGCACCCCAATATAGTGCCAATCAGACCGTCATCTCATCCCGCAAAAAGACCCTACCTAAGATAATCGCCCAAAAACTCAAAAACTAAGGCTCTCAGACTATGGAGACACTAAAACATGATTTTTTTTTGTTTCAAAAATGATATTATTGTATAAAACTTACATAAATAAAAAAAGTATACATATTAGGTATAGCCGCGTCCGTATCGACCATCTCTATAAAAATATCACATGACCTAACCCCTCAGATGAACACCGTAAAAAAAATAAAAGGTGTAAAAAAAGACATTTTTTGTCATCTTACATCACAAAAAGTGTAATAGCAATCAAAAAGTCATACACACCCCAAAATAGTGCCAAAAAAACGTCATCTCATCCCGCAAAAATCCTACCCTACCCAAGATAATCGCCCAAAAACTGAAAAAACTATGGCTCTCAGACTATTGAGACACTAAAACATGATTTTTTTTGTTTCAATAATAAAATCATTGTGTAAAACTTACATAAATAATAAAAATGTATACATATTAGGTATCGCCGCATACGGGACAACCTGCTTTAAAAAATTCCACATGATCTAACCTATCAGATGAATGTTGCAAATAACAAAAAAAACTGTGCCAAAACAGCTATTTCTTGTTACCTTGCCTCACAAAAAGTGTAATATAGAGCAACCAAAAATCATATGTACCCTAAACTAGTACCAACAAAACTTCCACCCAAATGCGGTCACTTTTTGGAGTTTCTACTCTAGGGATGCATCAGGGGGGCTTCAAATGGGACATGGTGTCAAAAAACCAGTCCAGCAAAATCTGCTTTCCAAAAACCGTATGGCATTCCTTTCCTTCTGCGCCCTGCTGTGTGCCCGTACAGCAGTTTACGACCACATATGGGGTGTTTCTGTAAATTACAGAATCAGGGCCATAAATATTGAGTTTTGTTTGGCTGTTAACCCTTGCTTTGTAACTGGAAAAAAAATATTAAAATGGAAAATCTGCCAAAAAAGTGAAATTTTGAAATTGTATCTCTATTTTCCATTAATTCTTGTGGAACACCTAAAGGGTTAACGACGTTTGTAAAATCAGTTTTGAATACCTTGAGGGGTGTAGTTTCTTAGATGGGGTCACTTTAATGGAGTTTCTACTCTAGGGGTGCATCAGGAGGGCTTCAAATTGGAGATGGTGTCAAAATAACCAGTCCAGCAAATCTGCCTTCCAAAAACCTTATGGCATTCCTTTATTTCTGTGCCCTGCCGTGTGCCCGTACAACAGTTTACGACCATATATGGGGTGTTTCTGTAAACTACAGATTAAGGGCCATAAATATTGAGTTTTGTTTGGCTGTTAACCCTTGCTTTGTAACTAGGGAAAAAAATATTAAAATGGAAAATCTGCCAAAAAAGTGAAATTTTTAAATTGTATCTCTATTTTCCATCAATTCTTGTGGAACACCTAAAGGGTTAACGATGTTTGTAAAATCAGTTTTGAATACCTTGAGGGGTGTAGTTTGTAGAATGGGGTAATTTTTGGTGGTTTCTATTATGTAAGCCTCACAAAGTGACTTCAGACCTGAACTTTGTCCTTAAAAAGTTGGTTTTTAAAAAATTTCTGAGAAATTTCAAGATTTACTTCTAAAATTCTAAGCCTTGTAAGGTCCCCCAAAAATAAAATGTCATTCCTAAAATGATCCAAACATGAAGTAGACATATGGGGAATGTAAAGTAATAACTATTTTTGTAGGTATTACTATGTATTACAGAAGTAGAGAAATTGAAACTTGGAAATTTGCTAATTTTTCAAAATTTTTGGCAAATTTGGTATTTTTTTATAAATAAAAATGATTTTTTTTAACATCATTTTACCAGTGTCATGAAGTACAATATGTGATGAAAAAACAATCTCAGAATGGCCTGGATAAGTCAAAGCGTTTTAAAGTTATCACTACATAAAGTGACACTGGTCAGATTTGCAAAAAATGGCCTGGTCCTTAAGGTGAAATATGGCCGTGTCCTTAAGGGGTTAAGTTCTCCTGCAAAATGTCTTGATAAACTTGGGAATTCATTTTTCCTTCGATGATAGCAATCCGTCCAAACCCTGACGCAGTAAAGCAGCCCCAAACCATGATGCCCCCACCACCATACTTCACAGTTGGGATGAGGTTTTGATGTTGGTGTGCTGTGCCTCTTTTTCTCCACACATAGTGTTCTGTGTTTGTTCCAAACAACTCAACTTTGGTTTCATCTGTCCACAGAATATTTTGCCAGTACTGCTGTGGAACATCCAGGTGCTCTTGTGCAAACTGTAAACGTGCAGCAATGTTTTTTTTGGACAGCAGTGGCTTCCTCTGTGGTATCCGCCCATGAAATCAATTCTTGTTTAGTGTTTTACGTATCGTATATTCGCTAACAGGGATATTAGCATATGTCAGAGACTTTAGTAAGTCTTTAGCTGACACTCTAGGATTCTTCTTCACCTCATTGAGCAGTCTGCGCTGTGCTCTTGCAGTAATCTTTACAGGACGGCCACTGTGCTAGGGAGAGTAGCAGCAGTGCTGAACCATGGACTGATGAACAGCAAGGCTTTTGGAGATACTTTTATAACCCTTTCCAGCTTTATGCAAGTCAACAATTCTTAATCGTAGGTCTTCTGAGAGCTCTTTTGTGCGAGGCATCATTCACATCAGGCAATGCTTCTTGTGAAAAGCAAACCCAGAACTGGTGTGTGTTTTTTATAGGGCAGGGCAGCTGTAACCAACACCTCCAATCTCATCTCATTGATCGGACTCCAGTCTGCTGACACCTCACTCCAATTAGCTCTTGGAGATGTCATTAGTCTAGGGGTTCACATACTTTGTCCACCTGCACTGTGAATGTTTACATGGTGTGTTCAATAAAAACATGGTAACATTTAATTCTTTGTGTGTTATTAGTTTAAGCAGACTGTGATTATCTATTGTTGTGACTTAGATGAAGATCAGATCACATTTTATGACCAATTTGTGCAGAAATCCATATCATTCCAAAGGGTTCACATACTTTTTTCTTGCAACTGTATGAAGCTATATTGCATAGGGAGAATATCTATGTACAAAAACCTCTGTGTGTCCTGTGTTTTATGTTTCCCCTGACATCTGGAGCTGACATTTTTTACTGCAAAAAACGCAGGGGCAAAAAAAGCCAGCAAAAACACACAGAGCACAAAAAAAATCACAAAAAACCTATGTGTCAACCCACTGTCATAGAGTACTTTGTTTGCTATTACGTCATTTTGTATAAGGCATCCTGCACACGAACATTTAATTTTTTCAGTTTACGGGCCGTTTTTTGCGTTCCGCATACGGTCCGTATACGGAACCATTTATTTCAATAGTTCCACAAAAAAAACAAAATGTACTCCGTATGCATTCCATTTCCGCATTTTCGTTCCGTTGAAAGAGAGAACATGTCCTATAATTGTAAACAAAAATACACTGGGCACTCTCTGATCTCGACCAATACTGAATTTATTATATATACTAGAGATGGGACGGGGGATTCGTCGAATCCACGAATCCCTCGAATCTTGCTGGATTCGTGGGATTCGTGGACTCAAATCCCGACGTAATTTGCCTGAAACGAATCCGACGAATCCGGTGGGAGGGACTGGGAGGCGGAGCTGGGGGCCGGTGCGTTCACTGTGCTCCGGCCCCTCCGCTCCAGTAGTTATAAAAAATGTGTAATTGTGATTAATATTCATGCTGCCCCCTCTGTCAGTAGTATTACATTCTATAAATCTTACTTACAGGGCTACTGCTATCGTGACAGGCCGGCCGGGCAGACGAGCGGCAGCGTCACTGACTGACGTCACCTGCCTGAGCCGCCTGCTTCATTCATAAAGCAGGCGGCGCAAGCAGGTGACGTCAGTCAGTGACGCTGCCGCTCGTCTGCCCGGCCGGCCTGTTACGATAGCAGTAGCCCTGTAAGTAAGATTTATTGAATGTAATACTACAGACAGAGCGGGGCAGCATGATTATTAATCACAATTACACATTTTATAACTACTGGAGCGGCAATGGGGGGGTCTGTGGATGACACTGTTAAGGGGTGGGGGGGGTCTGTGGATAGCACTGTTATAGGGTGGGGGGTCTGTGGATGGCACTGTTATAGGGTGGGGGGGTCTGTGGATGGCACTGTAATAGGGTGGGGGGGGTCTGTGGATGGCACTGTTATAGGGTGGGGGGGTCTGTGGATGGCACTGTTATAGGATGGGGGGGTCTGTGGATGGCACTGTTATAGGATGGGGGGGTCTGTGGATGGCACTGTTATGGGGTGGGGGGGTCTGTGGATGGCACTGTTATGGGGTGGGGGGGTCTGTGGATGGCACTGTTATAGGATGGGGGGGTCTGTGGATGGCACTGTTATGGGGTGGGGGGATCTGTGAATGCCAGGGGGAGAGGTGAGAGGCACTATGATACTACTGGCACATTGGGGGGAGGCACTATGATACGGGCACATTATGGGGGGAGATGGCACTATGATACGGGCACATTATGGGGGGAGATGGCACTATGATACGGGCACATTATGGGGGGAGGTGGCACTATGATACGGGCACATTATGGGGGGAGGTGGCACTATGATACGGGCACATTGGGGGGGAGATGGCACTATGATACCGGCACATGGGGGGGAGGAGAGAGGCACTCCGCACTTGATACTGGCACATGATTAGGGGGGCATCTATGGGGACACTTACTGGCACATTATTGGGTGGAACTGTGGGGCCACTTCTTATTGGCACATTATTGGGGGGCACTATGGGGGCATCTACTGAGGCCACAAAGAAGGGGTATTTTATATGGGGGGCTCTGTGTGGTACTAGTATTATCAGGGGTATTATCTGTTTCTGCAGTATAGTATTGGGGAGCACAGCGGCACAGTATTGGGGGTGTTAGGATGATTTGTCCAGAAGATGGGAGGATGATGGAAAAGTAGTAAACTAAGATTTTTTTTTTTGTCAAGCTGCAGAGACGAAAAATGGCTGAAAACTGGTGGTCTGTTCTGAAGGTCTGAAAGGAGAAGATGAGGAAAGAGAACATCTACAAGAGACGTCACTGGATGTAAGAGGTATGGGGCTGTATTACCCTGTATGTTCTGTAGTGATAGGAGCAGGGGTCATCGCGGTCATATAGGGTGCGACCGTGACTGGGAGGTGGAGGTTCAGACAAACTGACGCGGTCTGACTTTGTTTCTTACACCGTGCGTTCATACAATTATGTACAGGATTCGTAGGATTCGAGATTCGAAAGATTCGATATATTCGAGAACCTTTTCGGATTCGGAAAAAATTGGATTCGTCCCACCTCTAATATATACTAAGTGCTACCCTATAGTGAAGGGTACTGGGCACAATAAAATATCACATAAAAATCGAGGACATTAACAATCAAACATCACAATAAAATCGATAAAATAATCGATAAAAGAATCGCTGAATAAAATGCCTATGCTAATTTTCTAACCATTAATGAAACAGCATACACAATAGTAGCATTCACAGGTGTGGAATATAAAGCCTTTCGATCATAAAGATCGATGGTTGTTCGATCAAGATTTATAGCATGAAGATAAAAGTCTTAATCCCATATGAATCACTTTAGAAGAACAAGATTAGTCACTGGGAACTCATATACAGCTTGTTGTAAGCTATTCCCCAACAAAATCTCCTAGCGGCGTCCCGCTATATTAGAATCTCAGCGGCGTCCCGCTGAAACACTTAGCTGTGTTTTCCCAACACACATAAGACGGCATAAAAAAATCGAACAGTCTTACCATTCGATGAAGCGAATGCCCATACGTTGCTCTGGACTTTGGTCTTTCAGTAAAATCGACCGTAGTCTTACGAGTTTTGCGAATTTCTTCCGTCTGGATCCCCACGCCGGCGGGCTTGTTTGCACGTGAACCTCGATAGTTGTGCACGATCTTTACTTCGACAAGCTATAGGTCACCTATTGCGCGGCAGACGGTATTGGACGGGCAATTTCATATAATATTATTTCATCACACTTGGCAAGAGATCCTTTGGGGGGTTCGAACCAGACGTGTTTCGGGGTATTGAATAACCCCTTCCTCAGTGGTTACTAGTCCCCCCAGAATGTCCCTCTTTTATAGGGGTTATGATGTCATACAAAATCCGGTCTGGATCTTCTTGTTCTTGGAACCAAATGATAATTAGATATTAATCGAATATAGTCAATGCTGCTATGTATGAATAATACTTTCAACATCAGTTTATAAATATAAAAAATCTAACCATCTGATTAATCATAAAATTAAAATAAAAAAATAATGATCAAAAATATTTGTATTTTTTTATATTTTTTATTTTATTTTATGATTAATCAGATGGTCAGATTTTTAATATTTATAAACTGATGTTGAAAGTATTATTCATACATAGCAGCATTGACTATATTCGATTAATATCTAATTATCATTTGGTTCCAAGAACAAGAAGATCCAGACCGGAAGATAGACTGTCATTCTGCACACTGCCTATCTGTCCTATTACATTTTTTGTTTGGTGGTTGACCTATGGAGAGTCAGGCCCTCTATTTAAATCCCCTTTTGTAATGTAACTATTGCCAGTGATAGTCTTTTGGCTCACTAACGTTGTCCCTGGTTCCCTGTTTCTGGTTTACTGATTGATATTCTTAGCTTCTGACCCCGGCTTGTCTCCTGACCCCAGCTTGTCTCTCGGTTTTGTAGCCCGTTCTGGCTCTGACCCATTTCTGACGACTTGAACTTTGTGTTTGTCTGTGTGTTGTTGTTCGTCTCTGCACCTATATAGAGTAGGGACCGTTGTCCAGTTGCGGTTCTGCCTTTTAGGGCTTATACTGCAAGTGGCTAGTAGGATGAGTTTAGTTCAGGGATTCACTGTCCTCGTCTGTCCCTGCTCTGACATAATGGAGTTAAAAATGTAAATAAATATTGTCTGAATTTTGGTCCAGTTTTTACTTCAACATACTAAAAGGGGGCATGTATACTAAAAGGGGGCATGTTTAAGGGGCTTTCCTGGACTTAGATAGGTCATCACTATCAGATTGGTGCAGGTCTGAAACCTAGCACCCCGGCCATTTAGCTGTTTCGGACTCAAAGCTGTAGAGTGGACAGAGCCAGACTGATCACTGTATAGTTTCCAGCACCAGCGTACTACACTCTATACTACACTATACAGTGGACAGAATGATCTGGTTCTTGTTCTGGCCACTATATAGTCTCTGACACTAGCGGCTGCCCGAAACAGCTAATAGGTGGGGTGCCAGGTGTCGGAGCTCAGCATTATGATATTAATGACCTATCCTGATACTTTAAAGGTCTAGTCTGTTTTAGACATTCACTTCTTGTTCAGCATCTACAGCACCTCTAGAGGAGAAATTAAGTATTACACAGTGATCTCTAAAATCGATGTCATACACATTGGTCCTCCAGAGATGCTCTATGTAGCCATTTTGCTGTCCACCCCCAATCAACTCCCTTTTTCTTAATACGGTATTTGAAATTGGGTTTTCAACCCATTGAATCAGTTTCTATTGGTCTAAACATATCACAAGTTTATTTTCTAAACATATCACAAGTTTATTTTCTAGGAGTACATATGGGGCAGGCTAAAGCCTGTTATAGTGGAGGTCTTTTCCAGTTTAATTTGCAAGAACATGAATCGTCCTGTAAGATTTTCATTATCTAAAGCAAAACAAATGTGTCCTACTAATTTGACCTCAACTGTCCTACATTACAAAGCAATATATTTCTCCCAATCATGTCATGTCTTCGGTTCTGGAGAGCATAGGTATCATGGTCTTCTGCAGATTGAATATAATGGTGCAGAACCCCAAGCAACCAGACAGAGGTTAAACAATAGGGGATTTGTTAAATAAACTTCAGTACAGTCCAAACCAGTAAGCGTATACAGGTAACCAACCCAAATAATAACCTGTGCAGGGAAACACCAAGGGGACAGCCAGTGACCAGGCCAAAGTTCTTATGCGCAGTATTAGTCCGTGTAACGTGGTACCTAGGAATGAGACGTCAGGATTTCCAGGGTCTGATCCAAGGTCATACACGAGACAGTTTTGTCTACCATAAATAGCCATTCTATGTAAGGCCATATACCTGTAGATATATAAGAAATACACTGCTATAACCACCCAGTGGACTATCCCTGCCTGTTCAGTCAACTATTAATCATATTACGGATCAACTAACAACCTAACATCCGTATATTCACAGGCTATATTGACTGTTAACCAACCAAGGGGCTTCCTAAGGGCAATTCCACCACTGATGAACTGAGACTTTCATACTTTAAGCCCTAGGAAGGCAGGTGTCGAATATTGTACTACCACAAGTGATTAAAATTTTAAAAAAAATCCTTTGTTCTCTTTTTTCTGTTTATATTTATTTTTTCTGCCACCGTACTGATTTTTATATACTGTATTTTAAAAGGCAATCAATTAATTTATAATATACCCACCCTGTCTGCTCTCTACTTGTCTCCAGATATAGTGTGCCAGTCTATCTACCACACCTTTCGTTACGCAATTTTCCACTGGCTGGGTGAGCCAGTTAGACTTAGAGCACCTTACATGACAATAGACGGGTGAGCATCTGCAAAACCCAGTGTCTTTCCACATACACGAGACAAACTGTTCAGCAAAGATGAGGTATCCAGAGGCAGTTTCTAGAGATAAATCAAGGAAGTCAGAGGTCATGCACAGGTAAGTCTGGGAGAATATGAACCGCAACATACACTTGGGGTGTCAAAACAACAGTGGGCACTGACCAGCCAGGGAGATCACCTTTTAAGTACCTGCTAGCCAATCACAAAGTGCCATGTGTCTATTCCTCATAGGTCATACAGTCCTGATCAAAAGTTTATGACCACTTGAAAAATTGCAAATAATCATATTTAGCATGGCTGGATCTTAACAAAGTTCCAAGTAGAGCTTCAACATGCAACAAGAAGAAATGGGAGTGAGACAAAACATTTTTTGAGCATTCAATTTAATGAAAACAACAAATAAACTGAAACAGGCTGTTTTTCAGCTGATCAAAAGTTTAGGACCACACCTCCAAAAAAAAAAAGAAACCCCCAAGTTTAGAAATCCAACTTCCAAACATGAACTCAGTAATGAGTAGCTCCGCCGTTATTGTTTCGGCATGCTTGATGCAAGCGTTTCCATGAGGTGAGTGGGAACATTTCTCCAAGTGGTGAAGACGGCCGCACGAAGCCCATCTACTGTCTGGAACTGTTGTCCATTTTTGTAAACTTCCCTTGCCATCCATCCCCAAAGGTTCTCAATTGGATTTAGATCAGGGGAACACGCAGGATGGGCCAAAAGAGTGATGTTATTCTCCTGGAAGAAGTCCCTTGTCCTGCGGGCATTGTGTACTGGTGTACTGTAGCGTTGTCCTGTTGAAAAACCCAGTCGTTACCACACAGACGAGGGCCCTCAGTCATGAGGAATGCTCTATGCAACATCTGGTCATAGCCAGCGGCCGTTTGACGCCCCTGCACTTCCTGAAGCTCCATTGTTCCACTGAAGGACAAAGCACCCCAGACCATTATGGCGCCCCCTCCACTGTGGCGCGTAGAAAACATCTCAGGTGGGATCTGCTTGTCATGCCAGTAATGTTGGAAACCATCAGGACCATCAAGGTTACATTTCTTCTCATCAGAGAATCAAACTTTCTTCCACCTTTAAATGTCCCATGTTTGGTGCTCTCTTGCAAAGTCCAAATGAGCAGTTCTGTGGCGTTCAAGGAGACGAGGTCTTTGACGTTTTTTGTTTTTGAATCCCTGCAGTCTCAGATGCCGTCTGATGGATATGGGGCTGCAGTCAGCACCAGTAAGGGCCTTAATTTGGGTCTAGGATCGTCCAGTGTCTTGACGGACAGCCAATTGGATCCTCCGGCTCAGTGCTGATGACATTTTTTTGGGTCTTCCACTTGACTTTTTTGTTCCATAACCCTCAGGATCATTTAAGAAATTCCAAATGACTGTCTTACTGCGTCCCACCTCAGCTGCGATGGCGCGCTGTGAGAGACCCTGCTTATGCAGTTCAACAACCCGACCACGTTCAAAATGGGAGAGTTTTTTTTGCCTTTGCCATCACAATGTGTGACTACCTGACAGAAAATGACAATGAATCCACATCTTTGCACAGATTTGGCCTTTTAAAGGCATGTGGTCCTAAACTTTGGATCAGCTGAAAAACAGCCTGTTTCAGTTTAATCGTTAGTTTAAATTAATTGAATGCTCAAAAAATGTTTTGTCTCACTCTCATTTCTTCTTGTTGCATGTTGAAGCTCTACTTGGAACCTTGTTAAGATCCAACAATGTAAAATATGATTTTTTGCCATTTTTCAAGTGGTCTTAAAATTTTGATCAGGCCTGTATAATGATCCTAATCCCTGACACTTTTGCGGCCTCGGCTTAGTGACTTAACCCATGCCTGCCCTCTAATCTACTAGAATTTACGTACAGGTATTTTCCCCATCAGCCACCAGCGTAGCAAATAAGATGCGCGTACGTACGGCCGTGTATCCTTTTGCTAACATCCTCTCGAGCATGCATGCGGAGCATGAATACACGATTGCGTTGCCACAGACGCCGGAACGGAACCCGTAGGTGATACCGGAGACAGGACCATCCGCTGCGTGCCACCACCAGTCCGGGCAATCTGCCTCCGAGACCCCGGCGGTCTTCCCCTCTGGCGACCATGCGGACCCCTACCGCGTCTGCCCGCAAAGGAGTTGGAATCTAAGACTCCCCAGCCACATGTGTGACCTGTCCCACTACTCCAATGGGGTCACCCTAAGGCCAAGCCCAACGAGGACCCCTGGGGGCCCCAGTGGATCGCGGAACAGGAGAGTGTCTTACATTGGACTTGATTGCCCTTTGACATTTTCAAACTTATGTAACTTTACAATAAAGTCATACCTCATAAAACTTTTAGATCTTTTTACATGAACATCTTCATTCATCAGGAAATTATTTGGTTAAGATAATCTGAATGACTCACAGAGGAACATCATTTAAGGTGAGGAGTTGCTGATAAAATCAGTGTCCTCTCATGACTTTCTGCTTTACTGTACATGCATCTTAAGGGTTCATTACCTAAAAATAGAAATGATAGCTTCAGAACCTATTTAATTATGGTTATTTGGCTTGCTATGTAGTACACATCAAACCCATCACTAATCATGTGAACTTCTTACTAGTAGGCCCTGTCCAAGTCATAGTCAACAACACCAAAGGTAGTGTCAGCCTCAGGTTTCTTAGCATCAGAGGAGACGATTCTGAGGTCCACAGTCCATCTATTCAAACCATGCGCACATCCACTTTTAATTGCCCATCGTAATCTTTGTTTTTATTATTGTACACACAAGACATACCATCAATAAAGTCTATTTGGTTAAATGTTGGTGATCCAAAGTGATGGACTCTAAATGTGGTTATGTTATGCTGGATCTTTGGGGACCATGTTTGCATCTGAGCCTTGAGCTATGCTAGTTCGAGCTTTTTAATTGTTTTCTATGTCCATATGTATATATCCAGAGAGGAGATTTGCATTCTACCTTGTATGCAGTACAGTTGTATATGTCATGCCTGACTGCCACTTTAAAAATGTACATCATATAGGCATTTTTGCTGGTTCCTTTGTATAGTCAACTATGCTTTTCAATACAATTACAAAAAAAGTTATGCTAACACATTCTGTCAGAATATTTGAAAAAAGGACACTAAAAGGTAGGCCCATTAAAGTCTACAGACATGTTCACCTCCCAAAATGGTCCCAATGCAAGAGTGGCTTGACTGGAGCAAAACAAAGACTGGCTCCCACTTGGTTAGACCCATCTCGTCATGTATTACAGGGCAGGCCATACATTTAAATAACTGACATGTACAAACCGGCTTCCAAAAAAGTTGGGACACTAAACAAATTGTGAATAAAAACTGAATGCAATGATGTGGAGATGGCAAATGTCAATATTTTATTTGTAATAGAAAGTAGATGACAGATCAATCGTTTAATCCGAGTAAATGTATCATTTTAAAGGAAAAATACGTTGATTCAAAATTTCACGGTGTCAACAAATCCCCAAAAAGTTGGGTCAAGTAGCAATAAGAGGCTGGAAAAAGTAAATTTGAGCATAACGAAGAGCTGGAAGACCAATTAACACTAATTAGGTCAATTGGCAACATGATTGGGTATAAAAAGAGCTTCTCAGAGTGGCAGTGTCTCTCAGAAGCCAAGATGGGTAGAGGATCACCAATTCCCACAATGTTTCGCAGAAAGATAGTGGAGCAATATCAGAAAGGTGTTACCCAGCGAAAAATTGCAAAGACTTTGCATCTATCATCATCAACTGTGCATAACATCATCCGAAGATTCAGAGAATCTGGAACAATCTCTGTGCGTAAGGGTCAAGGCCGTAAAACCATACTGGATGCCCGTGATCTCCGGGCCCTTAAACGACACTGCACCACAAACAGGAATGCTACTGTAAAGGAAATCACAGAATGGGCTCAGGAATACTTCCAGAAACCATTGTCAGTGAACACAATCCACCATGCCATCCGCCGTTGCCAGCTGAAACTCTACAGTGCAAAGAAGAAGCCATTTCTAAGCAAGATCCACAAGCTCAGGCGTTTTCACTGGGCCAGGGATCATTTAAAATGGAGTGTGGCAAAATGGAAGACTGTTCTGTGGTCAGACGAGTCACGATTCGAAGTTCTTTTTGGAAATCTGGGACGCCATGTCATCCGGACCAAAGAGGACAAGGACAACCCAAGTTGTTATCAACGCTCAGTTCAGAAGCCTGCATCTCTGATGGTATGGGGTTGCATGAGTGCGTGTGGCATGGGCAGCTTGCATGTCTGGAAAGGCACCATCAATGCAGAAAAATATATTCAGGTTCTAGAACAACATATGCTCCCATCCAGACGTCATCTCTTTCAGGGAAGACCCTGCATTTTTCAACAAGATAATGCCAGACCACATTCTGCATCAATCACAACATCATGGCTGCGAAGGAGAAGGATCCGGGTACTGAAATGGCCAGTCTGCAGTCCAGATCTTTCACCTATAGAGAACATTTGGCGCATCATAAAGAGGAAGGTGCAACAAAGAAGGCCCAAGACGATTGAACAGTTAGAGGCCTGTATTAGACAAGAATGGGAGAGCATTCCTATTTCTAAACTTGAGAAACTGGTCTCTTCGGTCCCCAGACGTCTGTTGAGTGTTGTAAGAAGAAGGGGAGATGCCACACAGTGGTGAAAATGGCCTTGTCCCAACTTTTTGGGGATTTGTTGACACCATGAAATTCTGATTCAACATATTTTTCCCTTAAAATGGTACATTTTCTCAGTTTAAACTTTTGTTCCGTGATTTATGTTCTATTCTGAATAAAATATTAGAAGTTGGCACCTCCACATCATTGCATTCAGTTTTTATTCACGATTTGTATAGTGTCCCAACTTTTTTGGAATCCGGTTTGTAATACTTCATCTATCCACCAGTGACCACTGGTCTTTGCTGAGAGTTTCAGAAGACGTAGACCAGAGGCGATTGGCTGATCCTATTGAGAAAACACCTTTAAAGGGATTTTCTGGCTATAATGCTTTTAAAAAAAGGACCTGTCCCCTCTCTATGTTGTGCCATTCCTTAATTATTTCTACTAGAAATTATGAAGGAATTGCTAGCAGTCTGCAGTAAGGGTACAGAGGGGAGGTAACCAGTTGGGGGTGTTACCTGCACAACACTCACTCTATCCAATCAGTGCTGCCATTTTCAGACTGTGCAAGTACACACCCCAACTGGTTACCTCCCCCTCTGTACCCTTACTGCAGACTGCTAGCAATTCCTTCATAACTTCTAGTAGAAATAACAAAGGAATGGCACAACATAGAGCCATAAGAATAGATGTTCCAGAACTGTTACATGGGGAATGCATGAAGCTATTAAAACAGGCGTGTCAGGAGAGGTGACAGGTCCTCTTTAGGTAAGTGCCCACAGCCTGCCTGCTGAAACAAAAGATTAATACTTACCTTGCTCCATGTCACTACGTTCTCCATATTGCCTCCACTGTCTCCATCTTTCAGTCCCTGCACTTTTTATACCCGGTGGTGCATGGGCATGGTCACATATACCACTCCAGCCAATGACTGGCAGGGACCAGAAGATGGAGACAGTGGGGGCAGTGCAGAGGACAGGAGTTGCATGGAGCAGGTAAGTATGAATCTTCTGTTTCAGTAGTCAGGCTGTGGGCACTTGCTTATAAATCTTTATACCCGGGGGAAAAAAACATTTAAGTATTCACAGCTGTTCTCTTTAATTAAAGGAGATTTTCAGGAAGTA
This sequence comes from Bufo bufo, assembly GCF_905171765.1. Classification (NCBI taxonomy): domain Eukaryota; kingdom Metazoa; phylum Chordata; class Amphibia; order Anura; family Bufonidae; genus Bufo; species Bufo bufo. The sequence continues at coordinate 28,699,002 of NC_053394.1, forward strand.
AAAAGTGGTCTACTTTTTCCCATCATGTCCATGTGGATTTTTCTCATATTGTGTTTTACCTCCATTCAAATAGATCTGAGCTGCAATACCAGACTTGGCCAATGGGCAGGAGTAACAAATGTTAGTGAAAAAAAGCTGAATGTTTTTTCTTATCTCACACCACCCCGTTAAAGCATCCTAATTATGTTATTACGTGTTGATGAGTAGTAAGCGGATGATATATGTCATCATCAGAATTACAACACAGGATTATTTATTATGTTAAGACAAAGGGGCAATTAATACCCGCCAAGAAAAAGTACACGGGAAGCTGCAGTTTACTACATTGCAACACAGTGATTGAAAATGTCATTGAGATGAACCGTACCTATTTGTAACTGGCATAACTAGGTCAAGCTAAAGCTGGCTGTATATACGGTACATGATACAGCTTTTGTCCAAACTATTGCTCTGCCGAATGCTATCTCTCCCAACTACTGCCTGGTTGGTTATTGGGAGAGGAGTAGAAGCTGTTGCTAAAGGGGACTCCAACATGCTCAATCCTTCTTTCCCTCGACATCTGCTGTTATGCAAGTCTCGAGAATGCAAAGTAAGATCTTGAGGCTCTTGAGTCCGGTTGCACCATTGAGCCCACCACCTACCACATGTTATTTATAATACTGGTACAGTATATATTTACAGTATGTGGTCTATGTGTCCTCCAAGGTGCATCTTCTACCCTACATATAGTTATGTCCCTGCCCATAGATAGTTTATTAGCCACATTAGATAGTTGGGTGATCTTACCAGCAGGTCAACTTCTGGCCAATGAATATGACCATCTTAACTCTTGGTTGAAATTTGTTGTTTGTTTTTTGTTAGTTTTTTTGTCTTGTGACAGTTTTATCTTTTTTCTTCTTGTTGACAGTAAGTGGTGGAAATGTCTGTTTTGAAACTTTCCACTTCATGTCAGGTCTACACCAAATCTCCAGGGGCCCTTGGAGACATTACGATCAATAGTCTTGCCAGTAGTAACTCCCTAGTCTGCAAGACATCACTACATGTATTCTGGATTCAGTTTTAGGTTTTATGTATTGTATAAAATACACAGGTGTTGCACTCACTCCATTCATGGCTCCTACAAGCTCTGAGGTGGATTCCAGAAGTCTGTGGGCCGAAATTGGACCTCCATATGCCTCTGAATTCATACTGATCCAAAGGGAATCCAACACAACAAAAATTCTATATTTCACTGATGTATGGCATAAAAAATACCTCCATGGTATGATGTCATGCAGGCATGGTAGACTACCACATGGAATGCCAACGAGAGGTAGGCAGAGAAGGTGCCTGGTTAGGGTGTCATTAAGTAGGGAGCAACATATAGATTACAAAACTGAATGTTTTGCCTTTAATTCACATAGCACAACCAATCATAGCACAGGGTTGCAGCGAAATTTGGAGTATGTATAATTTATAAAAATGTTTGGAAGGAGTAGACAATGGTGGTGGACGATATAACGTCATGTACTAGAGAAGTGGATTCTCTAAGCTGCAATCTATTTGTCAATAGTAGACTGGGGTGTAGAGTCTAAGGGACCCCCTGATTGTCTTCTTTAACCTCCACAAGGAAGTGTGGACTTTGCTGCAGGAGGATCTCCCTGTCACTATCCCCATAATAGCCTAGGACTGATGGAGGTCATGCTGATGCAGTCTGTATTGGAGCAAAGAGTGGTCACCACAAGAGCAGTCAGGGTGTGATAGTCCAGGGTAGGAGACATGAGCACAGTCAAGAATGGAGCCAAGGGTCAGAACCAGCAGTCGCACAGTAGCTACTAGACAATCCAAAGAACAGAAAGAGAGAAGAGTAGTCAAGGACAAGGCTGAGATCATGTACAGGTAGAAGTCAACAGGGTACCAGACCTGATGGCATCTCCTGGCACCGATTACCCTTGCAACTGGAAGTTATTGTGTAATGCTACCAAACCACAGGGGAAAACACCTGAGGCTCACGGTGGTCCAATGGGTGCAATAGTTCAAGTACTCATGGTTAGCAGATGCCTCCCTGGGCTGGCGTACAGTGGATGGGAAGACAGCACGAAATCTTCCGGGGCACTCTCGGTTACAGGGAACACCAGCCAGATGGAAGTTGAGGTGCCCTTGATGGTAATGGGTGTAAGGTGCTTTTGCGACTGGGCCCCTGGTTCATGACGTCAGCACCGTTAGGTGCAAATGTTGAGAGTAGTAGTAAGAATGAGGAGTCGGTTGTTATAAACCAGTTGAACATTTACTGAAGAATCAATAGTCTCTGGACAGTTGGTACAGTTCATCAATGGAAAGCTTTTTGTATAGCACAGATAATAATACGTTCACTGGTAATCCTATTAGCAGGTAGTGGCAGTTGTCAATGGAGGCATTCTTCTACTGCTGATACTTTACAGGCAGAGATCCTGGTGGTAATCCTAAATTCACCCTTTTCAGCACTCTGGCACTAAAGATGCTATTAACTATTTATTTAGGAGTTATCCTTTAAGGATGTTCCCCTCACGGCAGGCAAACACATCTGCTTCATTATTTGGCAGGAAACTCTTCTAGAAAGGTTTTGGGTTTTCACTACTACGCAGAAGGTTTAGTTAGTGATAAAGACAATTCTGCTCACTAACTGTCCATTTGTGTCCAGGCACTCGGAAAGCTACTCCTGGTCACTTGTGCTGATGAGGTCCATAAGCTATAGTTAGCTGTTACCCTCGCTAGTCTCTCTGCATCTTGGTGTATAGACTTTCTGTCTGGTGCTTGGGTTCTGTAGTTATCTTCTCTAGGCTTGATCAGGGCCCAGAGGAAAGGAACGCAGCTACATGGTGACTTTAGCCTGTCTCTCTCCTCCATGAACTTGCTTCTCCTAACTCTGACTACATTCTAATGCTCTCAGCTAGACAGCCCCCCACTTATATATATATTATGTGGATGTAAATGAACTTGCCAGCCAGATAATAGAGAATACCATAAAATGCAAATAAACACATGTACATACATTAAGATGTTTGAAGTGTCCCATTTACACACATACAGTATGTCGGACGCTGCAATTGTATATAATGATCAGAGAGGCCGAGGCCTAAGCCAGCAGGTCCACAGAGGAAGCTGGGGCAGGAGAAGAAGAAGGATTAAGTTGCCCCGTATTCAGATGCAAACATTAGGGAGAACTGCCGCTTTTGGTGTTGGAACCGTCTGCATGAGCAACATATGGGGTAAGTTGCAAATGCATTGAAAAGTTGCAATTCCAGTGGATTTGCGAATTTTCGATGCCAAAAAGAGGCTTAAAGGGCATGATAAATTCCCCCCTTTATCTTGATCATACACATTAGGCCAGTTGGGTTGACAGCAATATTCCCCGAAACCCCATAAGCATGTGTACTAAGAGCAGTCCACCACCATGTGACCATGTGGTGAACCACATGACCTCTTACGATGAATGGGAACAAAACTGAAGAATATTTTTTTTCCCGTTATTGAGCCCCTATGACGGAACTCAATACCGGAAAACTTTAACGCTAGTGTGAAAGTACCCGTGGAAGCAACAAGGAACAGCAAGGAGCATGTGTGAGAAATATTGTGCACGCGTGATCACCCAATGAAGCCACATCAGAGGGGTGGGCACAACTCAAACATGTCCTAAACATAGGGAGGGGGGGGGGGGGGGCATTTCAGACTTGGAATTGACATATAAGCCCAAGTTCACATCACTGTTTATTTTTCCATTCTTCTGATCCGTCAGAGAAACTGAAAAATAAAGGGGGGAAAAAAACGGATCCTGAGCGCAGTACCTTTTTTTTCTGTCTACAATAATGGATCTCAGATGGTAATGGCTAAAACAGATGCCAAATGTGCATAATGGATGCTTTAAATACAGGATCCGTTTTTTTGTTTGTTTGTTTGTTTTCTGACAGATCAGACGAATAAGCGGTGATATGATGCATTTAATTAGTGTTTCAGTTTCCAATGCTCCATTGGCCTGACAAGATATAAGTGCAGCCTGCCTCATGAACATTTTTCAAAAACATTGTGACTCTGCCCTGCAGAAATGACATGAGCCATTTTGATTCAGTCTCAAAACACACAAGTGACAGCGTTATTTCCCTCCCTGTTTAGTCATTGTACATTCACACACAGCCAGTTTACTTCCTTTTTGAGTTGCAAAATATTATCATTTTTGCTTAAGAAAATGACCTTTGGAACTAAATAAGACTTTTTTTTTATATTAAAGGGGTTGTGGCAAGTATGAAAGGTATCCTCTATCCACAGGTTAATAGCTGACACATAGAGAATGAATGGATCGGCAGGGAGTATGCTCGGCCTGCTGCCCCATCGGGATTGGAACCAAAGATCCCTATTCTTGGGATCAGTGGGGGACCCAGAGGTCAGACTTCCACAGAGACTGTTCCTGGTATAACTGCACCATTGCTAGATGTCTCTGTTCCAGCTGCTCTGTTCCAGGCTGGCTCTGTTATAGGTGCACTGTTGCAGGGGCAGCGAGCCCCTGAGGAGCTGGTGCAAATGGGCGTGGCAGTGGCCCCGATGAGATGTTTTAGCACGGTGTACTCCCTCAGTCCAATGCTCCCTGGGGATCAGTGCTGTGGCATGGCAGTATTTAAAAACAGTTTCAATAGTGCAGTTTCTGGCACCAGATTCAGAGGTATGGTAGCTGGTTGGATGGAGATGTAATGGCTCTTGTAGATATAGGCGTCCACTGTGAGACAGGTGCTAGGTGATGGGTGTCTGAGTTGTAGTCCCTCACCTGTGGCAGTGTCTGCAAAGCTGAATTTTCACTGATGACTCTGCTGTCATGGCACTCTGGTGCTTTCTGGAAGATGTGTTCTTGATTTTGAAGATCTATCTGGAGTAAGTTTCTCCTAGGAGAATTGGATACGGATCCTAGGAGTAGGAGCCCTGGCATGTGCTTCCTCACCCTTTGCTCTCTGAAATGTAACTCCTCCTCCTTGTAGGAAGCAGGACAAGCCCACTCCTACCAAGAGGAGAGGAACAAGGTGGCCAGCGCTGTCCCTGCCAACCACTGCCGACCATACTGTCTCTGCGGGAACATATAGCCCATACATGAAAATACATAAAATGACATAACAATAAACAATAAAACATTGGTAGATACCCCCCAGGTGTGAGGGCTGTTATAGGTGCACTGTTGAAGGCTGGTTCTGGTATAGGTGCACTGTTGCAGGCTGGCTCTGTTGTAGGGGCACTGTCATAGGCTGGCTCTGTTATAGGTGCTGTAGGAAGGCGCAAGGGGCCGTCATTGATGGAAGGTATGTGTCACCGAGATTCCTGGCATCAGTGAGGTAAGAGCCGGTAGTTTTAAGTGTCAGCGGCAGCTAGTGCTGAATGACACTGTTTTGTTGTTAGTATGGCTGTAAAGCCGATCCGGGCCGGCTCTTACTGGGAGTAGCCAAAGTGCAGGGTGGGTGGCTGCTCCCCACGCTCCAGGCCGTTTCTTTTTTGGCCTATATAAAACCCAGCCAGCAGTCTCAGCTGTGTGTGGTTTATCCTCCATCTGACAGAGAAGCTGGGTAGTCTCTGTGTTTTGGGACCTGTGAATTTGTGCCGTGCTAAAGGGCTGAGAGCTGCATGCCAGAAAACAGGCCCCTATAGCCTTCTGTGGACTAAGGGTGGAAAACTGCTAACCAGGTGAAGATTTTGTTATTGCATGGTGTGAACAAACACCAAGACTGTGAACGGTCATTTTGTTTTTCCTTATGTGTGAATAAACACTGAACTGTTCAAGTTAAAGACTTTGTGGTTACCTCTATACTGCATCCGCTAGCCTGTCTACCAGAGCAAAACCCCACAGTCCACTGTCACAGGCTGTCTCTGTTGTAGGTGCACCGTCCTAGGCTGGCTCTATTAGAGGTGCACTGTTGTAAGCTGTCTCTGGTATAGGCGCACTGTTGCAGGCTGGCTCTGGTATAGGTGCACTGTTGTAAGCTGGCTCTGGTATAGGTGCACTGTTGCCGGTTGGTTCTAGTATAGGTGCACTGCTGCAGGCTGGCTCTGGTATAGGTGCACTGTTGTAGGCTGGCTCTGTTATAGGGGCACTGTTGTAGGCTGGCTCTGGTATAGGTGCACTGTTGTAGGCTGGCTCTGGTATAGGTGCACTGTTGCAGGCTGGCTCTGGTATAGGTGCACTGCTGCAGGCTGGCTCTGGTATAGGTGCACTGTTGTAGGCTGGCTCTGTTATAGGGGCACTGTTGTAGGCTGGCTCTGGTATAGGTGCACTGTTGCAGTCTGGCTCTGGTATAGGTGCACTGTTGTAGGCTGGCTCTGGTATAGGTGCACTGTTGCAGTCTGGCTCTGGTATAGGTGCACTGTTGTAGGCTGGCTCTGGTATAGGTGCACTGCTGCAGGCTGGCTCTGGTATAGGTGCACTGTTGTAGGCTGGCTCTGGTATAGGTGCACTGTTGTAGGCTGGCTCTGGTATAGGTGCACTGTTGTAGGCTGGCTCTGGTATAGGTGCACTGTTGCAGGCTGGCTCTGGTATAGGTGCACTGTTGTAGGCTGGCTCTGGTATAGGTGCACTGTTGCAGGCTGGCTCTGGTATAGGTGCACTGTTGCAGGCTGGCTCTGGTATAGGTGCACTGCTGCAGGCTGGCTCTGGTATAGGTGCACTGTTGTAGGCTGGCTCTGTTACAGGTGCACTGTTGTAGGCTGGCTCTGGTATAGGTGCACTGTTGAAGGCTGGTTCTGGTATAGGTGCACTGTTGTAGGCTGGCTCTGGTATAGGTGCACTGTTGAAGGCTGGTTCTGGTATAGGTGCACTGTTGCAGGCTGGCTCTGGTATAGGTGCACTGTTGCAGGCTGGCTCTGGTATAGGTGCACTGTTGCAGGCTGGCTCTGGTATAGGTGCACTGTTGTAAGCTGTCTCTGGTATAGGTGCACTGTTGCCGGTTGGTTCTAGTATAGGTGCACTGTTGCAGGCTGGCTCTGGTATAGGTGCACTGTTGCAGGCTGGCTCTGGTATAGGTGCACTGTTGTAAGCTGTCTCTGGTATAGGTGCACTGTTGCCGGTTGGTTCTAGTATAGGTGCACTGTTGCAGGCTGGCTCTGGTATAGGTGCACTGTTGTAGGCTGGCTCTGGTATAGGTGCACTGTTGCAGGCTGGCTCTGGTATAGGTGCACTGTTGTAGGCTGGCTCTGGTATAGGTGCACTGTTGAAGGCTGGTTCTGGTATAGGTGCACTGTTGCCGGTTGGTTCTAGTATAGGTGCACTGTTGCAGGCTGGCTCTGGTATAGGTGCACTGTTGTAGGCTGGCTCTGGTATAGGTGCACTGTTGCAGGCTGGCTCTGGTATAGGTGCACTGTTGTAGGCTGGCTCTGGTATAGGTGCACTGTTGAAGGCTGGTTCTGGTATAGGTGCACTGTTGCCGGTTGGCTCTTTTTTAGTTGCACTGTTGCAGGCTGGTTGTGTTATAGGTGTTCTGCTGAGTGTTTCCAGGTGCTTTGGTGAGAGGTTCTGTTATAGGTGCTCTGTTACAGGCTGATTCTGTTACACTGCCTCTGTCTCTGGGCTGTTCCCCTAAACCCCACAGGCTGGTTTTTGTGAACTGTGGCTGACACTACAATGGAGGGCAAAGAGGCACCTGTAAACTAACTTTGTCCAGACTTTCACAACGCATATCATGAAATGCACCACAAATTACATATGGAAGTGCATAGGATGACCACCAGGTTAAAGAGACTGAATTTGCACTTTTGGTATTACAGTAAATACACTGTAGCAGGAAATTCCTGTTTCAGCCTTAGGCCCCTTATATTGCATTCATTCATACTGATATACAAACTTGCATTGATAAACAATACAGATCCTCTTTTGTAAGCGATATTGCGTAGTAAAAAGTTTGGACATTTTTGTGAACAGAACAGCCTGTGGTATTCACTCGTAACTTCTACATTTTGCAATATACTCATCTACTGTTTATTTTAGCCACCTACACACAAGGCAAAGTTCGGGTCACTTCACCTCTATTATAATATTAGAGCAAAACATCCAGGGGAAGGGTGGGACATGCGACAGATTCATGTGTCCCCTGGAACCCCTCTTCTGGGTAGCCTTCAGATAGTGGGAAAAGGAACAGGTGTATGAGAGTAAGGGTCCATTCACACGTCCGTAGTGTATTGCGGATCCGCAAATTGCAGATCCTCAATACACCCGGCCGGCACCCCCATAGAACTGCCTATTCTTGTCCACAATTGCGGACAAGAATAGGACATGTTCTATTTTTTCCAGTGCCGCATACCGGAAGATCGGGGGCGCGCTCCGGAAATGCAGATGCGGACAGCACACTGTGTGCTGTCCGCATCCATTCCTGCCGCATAGAGAATGAATGGGTCCGCACCCGTTCCACAATTTGCGGAACGGATGCGGACCCATTCTACGGACATGTGAATGGAGCTTAATACATGACTGCAGCATCAGACTACACACAGGGTTTGTTTGTAGTCTGCAGTCATGGAGATCCATAGGTTTAGGCCTCATGCACACGACCGTTCCGTGTTTTGCGGTCCGCAAATTGTGGATCCACAAAACACGGAAGCCACCCGTGTGCCTTCCGCAATTTGCGGAACGTAACAGGCGGCCCATTGTAGAAATGCCTATTCCTGTCCGCAAAACAGACAAGAATAGGACATGTTATTTTTTTTGCGGGGCCACGGAACGGAGCACCGGATGCGGACAGCACACGGAGTGGCCTCAAAAACTGTGGCTCGGATGCGGACCAGAACAACGGTCATGTGCATGAGGCCTTAGAGACAGATTTTCCTCCGGGTCAGAGACACTGGTGCGGGGCACTGAGAATCAGGCAAAACCTTAGTCAGGGACAGGCTGAGATCTGGGCAGTCGGAGTACGAACTAAGTGAAAGGTCAGCATGAAGGTCAAGCAGAAATCAGGCCAGGCAGCGGATGGTCACAGTCCAGTAAACAAGCAGAGATCAGTGCATGACAGACAAATGAGTACAGCATACCCTTGCAGGAACTAATAAGCTAAGGAACCTATTGCTCAGGCAACTTCCCCTGGGTTGCCAGTTTTTGGCTGGTGAAGATACAGGTGCACGGGCTTGCCCTTTAAGAGCCGGAGGCCGCACTCGCTCCCTATGGTCAGAGGAGCTGAGGACTTGTTGGCAGGCAGGTCGCAGCCAGGGTGGAGAAGCAGAGCAGACCCTGGGGCTGGACCAGCCAGAAAGAAGGAATCTGGAGGCAAGTCCTGGCCAATGGGCAGGGTAAGCAAGACAGCAGCGGCTCACAGTTGCTGCTGTAACAGTGCCTCGTCGGAGGTCTCATCGCTACACCCTAGCTAATAAGAATGGTTGAACAAGGGTCATTCTTTTATGATGTCCATGTGCTCTATGGACAGGCATTGTCCTAAAATATTTCAATATAGCCCAAGAGTCTCCAGCCCAACACTGACCAATAAATCTTCCCACACTTTGCGTATGTCCTGATATTTTGCTTCATCACTATAAAATCATCGTCATTACGTAAGTGAAGCAATGTTTTGTAGACTCCAGTCATGGATTCGCTATGCCCGGGGCAAGAAATACGAGTCTTGAGCAGAAAATAAATCACTGTAACTAGTTTCTCTAGTTCTTATGACTATTGGAACATAGTGTGCACCAGTTCCAGTGAACAAGCCTGTACTCAACTGAGAGGGCGGATGTCGGCATACAGATGTCTGTCAAACTACTTCTTCCATTACGCAATGATGTATCTTATTAAAGTGCAGGGTCACTTTAAATCTAATATATGGAGCTACGGGTAGTAGACTACACATCCAGACTGCTGTTATAGGGGGCGCTCCAGACTACACATCCAGACTGCTGTTATAGGGGGCGCTCCAGACTACACATCCAGACTGCTGTTATAGGGGGCGCTCCAGACTACACATCCAGACTGCTGTTATAGGGGGCGCTCCAGACTACACATCCAGACTGCTGTTATAGGGGGCGCTCCAGACTACACATCCAGACTGCTGTTATAGGGGGCGCTCCAGACTACACATCCAGACTGCTGTTATAGGGGGCGCTCCAGACTACACATCCAGACTGCTGTTATAGGGGGCGCTCCAGACTACCCATCCAGACTGCTGTTATAATGGGTGCTCCAGACTACACATCCAGACTGCTGTTATAGGGGGCGCTCCAGACTACACATCCAGACTGCTGTTATAGGGGGCGCTCCAGACTACACATCCAGACTGCTGTTATAGGGGGTGCTCCAGACTACACATCCAGACTGCTGTTATAGGGGGTGCTCCAGACTACACATCCAGACTGCTGTTATAGGGGAGCTCCAGACTACACATCCAGACTGCTGTTATAGGGAGTGCTCCAGACTACACATCCAGACTGCTGTTATAGGGGGCGCTCCAGACTACACAGCCAGACTGCTGTTATAGGGGGCACTCCAGACTACACATCCAGATTGCTGTTATAGGGGGCGCTCCAGACTATACAGCCAGACTGCTGTTATAGGGGGCGCTCCTGACTACACATCCAGACTGCTGTTATAGGGAGTGCTCCAGACTACACATCCAGACTGCTGTTATAGGGGGCGCTCCAGACTACACATCCAGACTGCTGTTATAGGGAGTGCTCCAGACTACACATCCAGACTGCTGTTATAGGGGGCGCTCCAGACTACACATCCAGACTGCTGTTATAGGGGGCGCTCCAGACTACACAGCCAGACTGCTGTTATAGGGGGCGCTCCAGACTACACATCCAGACTGCTGTTATAGGGGGTGCTCCAGACTACACATCCAGACTGCTGTTATAGGGACGCTCCAGTCTACACATCCAGACTGCTGTTATAGGGGCTGCTCCAGACTACACATCCAGACTGCTGTTATAGGGGCTGCTCCAGACTACACATCCAGACTGCTGTTATAGGGAGTGCTCCAGACTACACATCCAGACTGCTGTTATAGGGGGCGCTCCAGACTACACATCCAGACTGCTGTTATAGGGACGCTCCAGTCTACACATCCAGACTGCTGTTATAGGGGCTGCTCCAGACTACACATCCAGACTGCTGTTATAGGGGGCGCTCCAGACTACACATTCAGACTGCTGATATAGGGGACGCTCCAGTCTACACATCCAGACAGCTGTTATAGGGGCGCTCTATACTACACATCCAGACTGCTGTTATAGGGGGCGCTCTATACTACACATCCAGACTGCTGTTATAGGGGGCGCTCCAGACTACACAGCCAGACTGCTGTTATAGGGGCGCTCCAGACTACACATCCAGACTGCTGTTATAGGGGGCGCTCCAGATTACACATCCAGACTGCTGTTATAGGGGGCGCTCCAGACTACACATCCAGACTGCTGTTATAGGGGGTGCTCCAGACTACACATCCAGACTGCTGTTATAGGGGGTGCTCCAGACTACACATCCAGACTGCTGTTATAGGGGCGCTCCAGACTACACATCCAGACTGCTGTTATAGGGAGTGCTCCAGACTACACATCCAGACTGCTGTTATAGGGGGCGCTCCAGACTACACAGCCAGACTGCTGTTATAGGGGCACTCCAGACTACACATCCAGATTGCTGTTATAGGGGGCGCTCCAGACTATACAGCCAGACTGCTGTTATAGGGGGCGCTCCTGACTACACATCCAGACTGCTGTTATAGGGAGTGCTCCAGACTACACATCCAGACTGCTGTTATAGGGGGCGCTCCAGACTACACATCGAGACTGCTGTTATAGGGAGTGCTCCAGACTACACATCCAGACTGCTGTTATAGGGGCTGCTCCAGACTACACATCCAGACTGCTGTTATAGGGGGCGCTCCAGACTACACATTCAGACTGCTGATATAGGGGACGCTCCAGTCTACACATCCAGACAGCTGTTATAGGGGCGCTCTATACTACACATCCAGACTGCTGTTATAGGGGGCGCTCTATACTACACATCCAGACTGCTGTTATAGGGGGCGCTCCAGACTACACAGCCAGACTGCTGTTATAGGGGCGCTCCAGACTACACATCCAGACTGCTGTTATAGGGGGCGCTCCAGATTACACATCCAGACTGCTGTTATAGGGGGCGCTCCAGACTACACATCCAGACTGCTGTTATAGGGGGTGCTCCAGACTACACATCCAGACTGCTGTTATAGGGGGCGCTCCAGACTACACAGCCAGACTGCTGTTATAGGGGCGCTCCAGACTACACATCCAGACTGCTGTTATAGGGGGCGCTCCAGACTACACAGCCATACTTCTGCTATAGGGGGCGCTCCAGACTACACATCCAGACTGCTGTTATAGGGGGCGCTCCAGACTACACATCCAGACTGCTGTTATAGGGGGCGCTCCACACTACACAGCCAGACTGCTGTTATAGGGGGCGCTCCAGACTACACATCCAGACTGCTGTCATAGGGGGCGCTCCAGACTACACATCCAGACTGCTGTTATAGGGGGTGCTCCAGACTACACAGCCAGACTGCTGTTATAGGGGGCGCTCCTGACTACACATCCAGACTGCTGTTATAGGGGGCACTCCAGACTACACATCCAGACTGCTGTTATTGGGGGCGCTCCTGACTACACATCCAGACTGCTGTCATAGGGGGCACTCCAGACTACACTTCCAGACTGCTGTTATAGGGAGTGCTCCAGACTACACATCCAGACTGCTGTTATAGGGGGCGCTCCAGACTACACAGCCAGACTGCTGTTATAGGGGGCGCTCCAGACTACACTTCCAGACTGCTGTTATAGGGAGTGCTCCAGACTACACATCCAGACTGCTGTTATAGGGGGCGCTCCAGACTACACAGTCAGACTGCTGTTATAGGGGGCGCTCCAGACTACACATCCAGACTGCTGTTATAGGGGGCACTCCAGACTACACATCCAGACTGCTGTTATAGGGGGTGCTCCAGATTACACATCCAGACTGCTGTTATAGGGGGCGCTCCAGACTACACATACAGACTGCTGTTATAGGGGGCGCTCCAGACTACACATCCAGACTGCTGTTATAGGGGGCACTCCAGACTACACATCCAGACTGCTGTTATAGGGGGCACTCCAGACTACACATCCAGACTGCTGTCATAGGGGGTGCTCCAGATTACACATCCAGACTGCTGTTATAGGGGGCGCTCCAGACTACACATCCAGACTGCTGTTATAGGGGGCACTCCAGACTACACATCCAGACTGCTGTTATAGGGGGTGCTCCAGATTACACATCCAGACTGCTGTTATAGGGGGCGCTCCAGATTACACATCCAGACTGCTGTTATAGGGGGCGCTCCAGACTACACAACCAGACTGCTGTTATAGGGGGCGCTCCAGACTACACATCCAGACTGCTGTTATAGGGGGTGCTCCAGATTACACATCCAGACTGCTGTTAAAGGGGGCGCTCCAGACTACACTTCCAGACTGCTGTTATAGGGAGTGCTCCAGACTACACATCCAGACTGCTGTTATAGGGGGCGCTCCAGACTACACAGCCAGACTGCTGTTATAGGGGGCGCTCCAGACTACACATCCAGACTGCTGTTATAGGGGGCGCTCCAGACTACACAGCCAGACTGCTGTTATAGGGGGCGCTCCAGACTACACATCCAGACTACTGTTATAGGGGGCGCTCCAGACTACACATCCAGACTGCTGTTATAGGGGGCGCTCCAGACTACACAGCCAGACTGCTGTTATAGGGGGCGCTCCAGACTACACATCCAGACTGCTGTTATAGGGGGCACTCCAGACTACACATCCAGACTGCTGATATAGGGGGTGCTCCAGACTACACATCCAGACTGCTGTTATAGGGGGCGCTCCAGACTGCACATCCAGACTGCTGTTATAGGGGCGCTCCAGACTACACATCCAGACTGCTGTTATAGGGGACGCTCCAGACTACACATCCAGACTGCTGTTATAGGGGGCGCTCCAGGCTACACATCCAGACTGCTGTTATAGGGGACGCTCCAGACTACACAGCCAGACTGCTGTTATAGGGGGCGCTCCAGACTACACATCCAGACTGCTGTTATAGGGGAGCTCCAGACTACACAGCCAGACTGCTGTTATAGGGGGCGCTCCAGATTACACATCCAGACTGCTGTTATAGGGGGCGCTCCAGACTACACATCTAGACTGCTGTTATAGGGGGCGCTCCAGATTACACATCCAGACTGCTGTTATAGGGGGCGCTCCAGACTACACATCCAGACTGCTGTTATAGGGGAGCTCCAGACTACACAGCCAGACTGCTGTTATAGGGGGCGCTCCAGACTACACATCCAGACTACTGTTATAGGGGGCGCTCCAGACTACACAGCCAGACTGCTGTTATAGGGGGCGCTCCAGACTACACATCCAGACTGCTGTTATAGGGGAGCTCCAGACTACACAGCCAGACTGCTGTTATAGGGGGCGCTCCAGACTACACATCCAGACTGCTGTTATAGGGGGCGCTCCAGACTACACATCCAGACTGCTGTTATAGGGGGCGCTCCAGACTACACAACCAGACTGCTGTTATAGGGGGTGCTCCAGACTACACATCCAGACTGCTGCTATAGGGGGCGCTCCAGACTACACATCCAGACTGCTGTTATAGTGGGCGCTCCAGACTACACATCCAGACTGCTGTTATAGGGGGCGCTCCAGATTACACATCCAGACTGCTGTTATAGTGGGCGCTCCAGACTACACATCCAGACTGCTGTTATAGGGGGTGCTCCAGACTACACATCCAGACTGCTGTTATAGGGGGCGCTCCAGACTACACTTCCAGACTGCTGTTATAGGGGACGCTCCAGTCTACACAACCAGACTGCTGTTATAGGGGGCGCTCCAGATTACACATCCAGACTGCTGTTATAGGAACGCTCCAGACTACACATCCAGACTGCTGTTATAGGGGGCGCTCCAGACTACACATTCAGACTGCTGTTATAGCGGGCGCTCCAGACTACACATCCAGACTGCTGTTATAGGGGGCGCTACAGACTACACATCCAGACTGCTGTTATAGGGGGCGCTCCAGACTACACATCCAGACTGCAGTTATAGGGGGCGCTCCAGACTACACATCCAGACTGCTGTTATAGGGGGCGCTCCAGACTACACATCCAGACTGTTGTTATAGGGGGCGCTCCAGATTACACATCCAGACTGCTGTTATAGGGGGCGCTCCAGACTACACATCCAGACTGCTGTTATAGGGGGCGCTCCAGACTACACATCCAGACTGCTGTTATAGGGGGCGCTCCAGACTACACATCCAGACTGCTGTTATAGGGGGCGCTCCAGACTACACATCCAGACTGTTGTTATAGGGGGCGCTCCAGACTACACATCCAGACTTCTGCTATAGGGGGCGCTCCAGACTACACATCCAGACTGCTGTTATAGTGGGCGCTCCAGACTACACATCCAGACTGCTGTTATAGGGGGCGCTCCAGACTACACATCCAGACTGCTGCTATAGGGGGCGCTCCAGACTACACATCCAGACTGCTGTTATAGGGGGAGCTCCAGACTACACATCCAGACTGCTGTTATAGGGGGCGCTCCAGACTACACATCCAGACTGCTGTTATAGGGGGAGCTCCAGACTACCCATCCAGACTGCTGTTATGGGGGCGCTCCAGACTACACATCCAGACTGCTGTTATAGGGGGCGCTCCAGATTACACATCCAGACTGCTGTTATAGGGGGCGCTCCAGACTACCCATCCAGACTGCTGTTATAGGGGGCGCTCCAGACTACACATCCAGACTGCTGTTATAGGGGGCGCTCCAGACTACACATCCAGACTGCTGTTATAGGGGGCGCTCCAGACTACACATCCAGACTGCTGTTATAGGGGGCGCTCCAGACTACACATCCAGACTGCTGTTATAGGGGGCGCTCCAGACTGCACATCCAGACTGCTGTTATAGGGGGCGCTCCAGACTACCCATCCAGACTGCTGTTATAATGGGTGCTCCAGACTACACCTTCAGACTGCTGTTTTAGGATGCATTAAACTTTAAAAGTGAGAAAGCAAGGGGTTAATTGAGTTTTCCAGTAATTTGCCAGACTGTATGCAATAAATTACATACAACAAAGAGATCCGTTTTGTATTCCAACTAACACCATGTAATTTCTTTCTACATGTTCAGGCAGGCGACAGAGAAAGCTTTCCTTTGCATAATGCTGCATAATGTGTGAAGGGTGGGGACTGGAGCTAAATAATTCTTCCTGGTTCCCATGCAGCGGGTAACACTGTGCGTAACCTTCCTAGATTCTAAGTAAGGTTTTGGATGTAAAATTCTTTATTTCTATTCGAGGTATGTATGATGTCAGACACTTGGTTTTGATCAGATAATTAAATCAGCAGCACGTTATCTGAATTATAAAGTATAATATAAAGCCTCTGCACAGATGTAGCAAAGCTGAATTTATCATTGAACTCAATTGAAATTCTCTTTGTTAAAGGGTTGTCAGTAGTGACGGACGAACATCTGCTGGGAGGGTTCGCGAACGTGATCGCGCGAACGCGATCAAATGTTCGCGAACCGCAAGTTCGCGGCGGGTCCCATTCATTTTAATGGCAGGCGAACCTGAAATACCTTCAGCTCATATTTGCAGCCAAGAAATAATTACTAGAAGTGTGCAAATAGTCCCACAACATGGTCAGTGACATACCAGATGTATTATTCGAATTTGCGATCTCCAGAAAAAAAAATTTCAATGCAAAATATCGGCAATATAATTTTCGCATACGCGCATGCGCAAATGGACTATACAGTACTCAAATGCACTATAAAGAAAATATATTGGTATATAACACCCCGTTTAAATCAGTTTTTTTTGGGGGGGACTGGTATATCACACCAGTAGAAATTATTTGTTCCAATAAGGCTTGTCCCTCTATATACCTGCAGTATCGCAGCAGAACCGCACACGACTGCCGCACAATACAAATGCACTATAATATGCTTTCTAACATAGAAAGTATATTATAACATTGTACAAGGAAGGCAATCCATCAGAATATACATGAAGATAAAACGTAACCTTTAATAATTTTACTATGAGGGTCCATTCACACGTCCTTAAGTGTTTTGCGGATCCGCAAAACACGGACAACGGCAATGTGCATTCTGCAATTTGTGGACCGCACATCGCCGGCACTATAATAGAAAATGCCTAATCTTGTCTGCAATTGTGGACAAGAATAGGTCATGTTCTATTTTTTTGCGGAAACCGAAACACAGATGCGGAAGTGCGGATCCGCAAATACGGATGCGGACAACACATTCCAGCCCCATTGAAAATGAATGGGTCTGCACCCGTTCCGCAAAATTGCGGAACGGATGAGGACCCATTTTGCAGACGTGTGAATGGAAAAGATATCCCTCAAAATGAAAATAAATTTAATTATTAAAGTTAAGTAAAAAGCATAGATGTGGTCGGCAATAACAAGTGCTCGGCGGCACTAAATCAGGTGCTCGGCGGCACCAAATCAGAAACCATATGTCCTACCACAATCCGGGGGGTTCCAGTGCACATCGATGAATCCCGGAAGGAAAGCAAAAATCATCCATCCCTGGGCTAGATGATGATGTGGTATTGAAGGACAGGGTGGACAAAGAACTGTCCCTGATATTGCCCTACAGGGGGTGCTATTCTGGCCCTGATAGTCTAACCACAGACCAGCCGCCCTGATAAGAGCGACCCCGTCCGGAACCTTACCCTATATAAAAATGGCCCTAGTAAGCCCCTAGGCCCCTGACTTCCATGTGATCACTATATAGATCTATGTGTTTTTGACTCATTATAAAAGTATAAGTATATCGCACCCCTCTGTGTATCCAGACATCCCAACCTGCAAAAACTCATTTCAGGGAGGTTTTCTTTTTTTTCTTTTTTTCACGAACTTTTTATTACATTTTCCAAACATATGCAGTATCTGCACACTTTGCTCTATGGTGTGGAGGACGGGGCTCATTACCCTGCCCCAAATTATAATATTTACGTATATGATTAAAGCATCCTGGGGGTGTGAATTTAACACTGGGGTAAATAATATAATTAAAATGGAGGGTTAAATGTGTAAATGTATTTAAAAAAAATACATCTCTCAATAGTTCTATAGCTACTGAATGAGACAGAAGGAGGGATGCCTTTAACATATAAATCTCCTTGAGAAGCCAATTTGACCCTAATGGGTTAATTCAACCTGTAATCTAAACTCTGTGTCCTGTCACTTCTCTTATCTCTCTGCTCTGCTATCAGTAAACCTTTCCGGGATATATTGTCTCACATGTGTCAGGGAGCCCTATCTAATAGCAGGAGACTCCCTGAACCTCCGGGAGACTTGAGATCCCTGGTGTATCACACCCATCGATAGCACACCTATACTAGTGCTTAAAATGACTTTTGTGGCCCTATTAGCTAGCGTTTGGTGTCCCTAACAGCCTGTCCCTGCTCCACACAGCAACCTCTCCCTACACTGGCAAAACACTGAATGTAAAATGGCGGCCAGATCAGGTTTATTTATGAGGTAGGGGGTATGTCCATGTGCTGAAACGTCTCAATTGGCTGTCCTGTACCACCTGATGGATGTGACATGGGTCAAAGTTCTTCACAATGTAAAAGAATATGGCGGGCGCAAATTACTCCATATGTTCGTATGTTCGGCGAATCGCGAACACGCAAAGTTCGCCGCGAAACGACCGCCGGGCGAACCACAAGGCCATCTCTAGTTGTCAGATCCCCAAAAAGCAAGCTGATGCCAGGAAATTGTGGACAAGAAAGAAACAGCCTCAACTTTTCAAAGCCACTCTGTTCCAGCGCTATAATCCTATTCCTTCTGTCCTCTGATCAACCAGAAGTGTGACATCCCATCCGTGGTCACGTGCTGGCCTCAGCTTTGAAATTTCCGCGAAGGGCACGTGACTGCTGAACCTCTGCAATCGTGTGGTGTCTGAGAACACCACTCTGGCCAATGTGGAGTAGAAGACTCAGACATGGGAGCCTCGGAGCTGGAACGGAGTGGTTTTGAAAAGGTGACCCTGTTCCTTTCTTTCTTGTCCAGAGCTAATTAAATTCCATAGCTAACAGTTATTTTTGGATTGGTAGTTGAATAGAGAAACAAATCAAATTCAACCTGAATTTAGTAAAAATTTGAGTTCCAGCCAAATCCAAAGTTTTAGTGATTTGGAGTTTTAGAGAGAAAGAGAGAGAAAAAAAAGAATAAAAAAATGTTTAAAAAAAAAAAGAGAAAGAAAAAGGAGAAAGACTATCTCCTAGGAGAATTCAGAATGTCATACATAAATTTTCTGGCCAATGGTTGATTTTTGTTGAATTGATTAAGCCCTAAGTCGAAACTGATTTGGCCGAATTGAAACAAAATCAAATTTTGAGCAATTGTCTTATCTCTATAGACAGACAGAGCAGGGTACGAGCATGGAGCCTATATACCTTTCTTACACGGGGACCCTGTTCATTTGGAAAGTCTTCATAGCTTTCACTTTTTCCACATTTTGTTATGTTGTAGCCTTGTGCTAAAATAAAAAAATAACTTCCCTCTATCAATCTGCACTAAAAGTGAAACCAGAGATTTAGAACGGTTTGCAGAAAAGAGGTAAAACAAAAATTTCACATGAATATAAGTATTCAGACATTTTTCATTGACACTTCCATTTCTCTTAATCAACTTTGAAATGTTTCTACACTTTAGTTGGAGTCTTGGACATGATTTGGAAAGCTGCAGCCCTGTCTATATAAGATCTCAAAGTTGACAATGCATATCAGAGAAAAAACCAAGCCATGAGGAGAAAAGAACTGCCTGTAGAGCTCAGAAACAGGATTGTGTGGAGGCACAGATCTGGAGAAGGGGACAACAAAATTCTGTGGCACTGAAAGTTCCCAAGAGAACAGTGACCTCCATCATTCTTAAACAGAAGAAGTTTGGAACAACCAGGAGTCTTCCTAGAGCTGCCCCAAGAGCTGTAACCAAGAACCTAATGGTCACTATGGCTTAGCTCTAAAATTTCATCATGGTGTGGAGATGTTTTTTAGCTGCAAGGACACTGGTCAGGGTTTTGGAAAGCTGAATGGAGCACAGTACAGAGATATACTTAATGATAACCGTATCTAGTGTGCTCTAGACCAAAAGTTTACTGTCCAACAAGACAATTTCTACGGGAGCCTCCCCCTAGGGCCCTCTATATAACGTCCCAGGTGTAGGAATTGCCGAGTGGTATAGTGCGGCCAAAAATGTCTCTTTATGTGTGTCACGGTGCTGCTACCTGGATATGGCTGGACCCCAGGCTTAGGCTCCAAAGCAATAAATAGGGGGAGTAATTGAGGGATGAAAGCATAACTGGAGTTCAGACCTTGAGATTAAGTTCAATGGCAGCTTTACTTTGCATAAACATTCTCCAAAACGGTTTACAGGCTTTGTCTTGGTTCCAGAAGGCTTTAGCATGAAACTGGCAGGCAAACTCCACTCTGATATATCTGTTTCTATCTGACTATGCTGTACTGACAGGCTGGCTGTATAATTCAGCTTCTTCTGTATGCTGCACTTCACTTTGTAGTCTGAATCTAGGTTATGCCAGGTAACTTTCCTCCTGGCTCCTGAGGCTTCAAGCTCTGGCCTCTATGGCCAGCAGAGCTTAAGGTGCTCTGACTGGCGTGGGCACCTCCAGCAGAGACGTGCCCCTGCACACCTTTCTCTTAGCAGGGGGTAAGCTTTACTGACTAGAACTTCTGCCCCAGCCTTGCTGCAGGAAGTAGGACAAGCCCACTCCCCTACAGAGGGGGGTTAGAATGGAATGGTAAGTTCCATTCTCTGCCATCTTTGCTGTCCTCTGCTGGTGAACCAGGCACATTACATGAACATACCAGTTGCAAACAGATTAGGAATGCACATTGTGGAGGACCTGGACAAAATACATAGATGGCATTGGTGTTAGCCCAATAGAGACAGTAGCAGGGTTCAGGAGTGGTAACACCAGTCTGGGGTGTTACACAATGACCCTAAGCACACAGCCAAGACAACACAGGAGTGGCTTAGGGACAACTCTGTGAATGTCCTAGAGTGGCCCAGACAGAGCCTTCAATTGAACCCAATCGAACATCTCTGCAGTGACCTGAAAATGACCCCATGTCCACTGACCCCATCCTACCTGACAGAGCTTGAGAGGATCTGCAGAGAAGAATGGCAGAATGTCCTCTAATCCAGGTGTGCAAACATTTTGGCATTATCCCCAAGAAGACTGGAGGCTGGAATCACTGCCAAATGGGCTTCAACTAAGTCCTTGCGATGCATCTCCTATCCCAAAATCCGGAATAAGGGGATAAATAAAGGGGGTAAGAGCAAGAAAACGTATATATTCCAAATCCCCTATATCCTATTGCATTTCTCCTCAACATTTCTTTGCTTATAGAGAATATTTTCATATCCTTTGATCTTTGTAACCAAATTTAACCAATTTAACCATGAATTCATACTTGGAGTATCTCGGAAAAACCAAGCTTGTGCAATCAAAAGTCTTGCCACAAACACTATTTTTAATCAAGAAAGTCCTTTTATACTTGTCACACTTTACTTTGGAGAGATCACCCAACATCCAACATTCTACCATACATGTGTTAGCTTTATTACTCAAGAATTGAAAATAGCAATTAATTGCCCCCCAATATTTTTTTAATTTTCTACAGGACCAAAACA
The DNA here is from genome assembly GCF_905171765.1 of Bufo bufo. Taxonomy (NCBI): domain Eukaryota; kingdom Metazoa; phylum Chordata; class Amphibia; order Anura; family Bufonidae; genus Bufo; species Bufo bufo. Next base: position 28,720,757 of record NC_053394.1, read on the forward strand.
TATGTAAGTGTTCAGCCCCCGGTGAATCAATCACACGTGGACAATTAGAAGTATTTCTTAAACCACATATATTATATGTAAAATATTAAATTGCACCACAACGTGATTAAAGTTATGTGACACAATCTTAAATTTGCTAATATATCTTCCCAATCATCCATTTGAGTCATTAAACACTCCGCACCCCAAGCCCTTTGCCCGGGGGAGCATGTATTATTAAATAGTGCTTTAACTAATCATTTATAAAGTTGAGCAATCTTAACCTTCTGCCCACAATTCCCCATCAAATCATTCAGAGGTGTAAATGTGTCTATTTCAAACAACCACTTTTCCTTTACACCAGAAAGTGCTGAACGTAACTGAAAATATCTAAACCAAGATACATCGTGTATATTCTCTCCTCATGCTAACTCCAAAAGGTAAAGTATATCTCCATTTCTCACCACCTGTGCAAGATGAAAGATATTGTTTTTTTGCCAGTATTGATCCCTCACTAATTCATCTAGCTCCTGTAGATAATAATTATGCCAGAGGGGCGTGCATCAAAGTGATCCCCTTATTCCCATCCATCCTCTAATAGTACCCCATGACTTAGTAAATAGCTTTCCAAATTCTCTATACTCCTGTTGGGCGTTACTTAATTGCCCAGACTCAAGTAAAGTAAACATTTTATCATATCCAAAACTCCTAACCAAGGTTCTACAAAATGGGCTTTTCTCCCATTCACAATATAACCATAGTTGTGAAGCAATGAAATAGCCCTTAAAGTAGTGAAGGTTTAATGGTCTAATCCTCCCCATCTCATCGGCTTGCAGAGATAGTCCATTTTAAGTCTTACCCGCTTTCTTCCCCAAAGTAAGTCATTGATAATTCTCTCAATTAATTTTAAAAACGTATCCTCAATCCATATTGGGAAGTTCCTAAGGATATAGAGGAGTTGGGGTAACATTACCATTTTCACTAGGGATATTCTATCAGCTCTAGATAAAGGAAGTAGAAACCATGCCATGATTTTTTACATCAATTTACTCAACAGTGGAATCAAATTAAGCTGTATGAAATCTTCAATTTTGGGAGATATTATCATACCCAAATATTCAAAGTATTTGCAGTCTTCAAGATATTCAAGGGCCCCTCCCTATAAAATTGACATCTATCTACCGACATAAGGATAGTTTTTGACCAGTTAATATCAAAGCCCGAGACCGCACTAAAGGCATTAACTATACAAATAATTCCTGGAAATTAGGTATTGGTGTGATTTACAAAAAATAGTACATCATCCGCATATAAAGAAATACGGTCTTCTCCTCCTAATGTCCCAATTCCTTCAATCTCAGCGTCTTGTCTGACCCTAGCAGCAAGTGGCTCCATATAGATATGAAATAGTAATGTGGAGAGTAGACAACCTTGATGGGTTCCTCTACTCAAAGAGAAACTCCTTGTCAGGCCCCCGTTAATATTTAATCTTGCCTTAGGAGACTTGTACAGAGTCTTAATCATATTTATAAACCTGGAACCAAATCACATTTTCTCCAAGATCTTCCAGAGGAATCCCCACTTGACCCTGTCAAATGCCTTAGAGGCATCTAAAGTCTATATTATTTCAACAGTGTTTTTTCCCTCAATACCTTCAGGTAAACCCAGAATTCTCACATTGCATCTCCTTGACCTGTCCTCCAAATCCACCACCTTTTTTTTTGCATGTTAACTTCCATCTGCAACATGGAATTTTCAGATTTAAATATTTTAGCTTCGCTCTCCAAAACCCCAACCAACTTCTCTGTAGTTGTAACTCTGTCCCGTATTTTTGTGACATCGTCCCTTATCAGGCCCACATCCGACTGGATTGCCCCAAGCTGCATTGAGATATCTTGTATCAGTTCTCCATTTTGTTTAACCGCAGCCAATATTTCCTTTAGTGGAGGAGGTTCAGCACAAGACAAAGCATTTACTTCTTCTCTCTCCGCCCCCTCATCCTGGGAGAAGTCATCCAATACTTCCACTCTCGGTCACACATTTTTTTTAACATTAGAATCCTGTATCCCTTTTTGTCCTGTTCTTGTAGTTACACTTGGGGATTTTAGAAACTGATCAATTTTTGCCGAATCCAGTGGCTTCTGTCCCATTTTTAAGGACGAGTGGTCCCCTGATCGCCTATTTTGCTTTGGCCCCATTTTTTTTCCTTTTCTTTTCTCTCTTCTCCCTTTTTTTAAATTTTTTTTTTCTCTCCCCCCCCCCCCCCCCCGCTCTCCTTTCCCTCTTCTCTCCTCTCTCCTACTTTATCTTATTTTATTTCATAGGGGGTTTCTCCCCTCGTCTTTAATTATATTTTACTCTTCCATCTGATATTAAAAGACAGATAGAAAAAATAAAAACATCGACCCGATATGGCCAAATCTCAACGGTCTTCTTATGCTATGCAGACAGGCCACCACAGTTCATCCACAGCTAAGGAAACATAAGTCCAGTGACAGGATCAAGGAGAGCACAAAAAACAGTAACTGCAAGACAAGAACATGTGGAGATCGGGAAGTAAATGGAGAAATTGAAGAAGGGGTGGGTCAACTGTGAAAGCAGGAGGGAGCCGAGGAGCCACACGTAGAAACCACTTCAAACCTTCATTCAGGAACCACCAGGGAGCGGAGAGCGGAGAACAGAAGGCGACAAAATCAGGAGTTACCAGGGAGCGGAGTCACCAGGGGGCGGATAACAGAAATCAGGAGAAGCCAGGGGGGACCAACGGAAGCCCGGCACACCGCATACCCACGAGACACCGACCAGACATCAAGCTCTCAAGGCACAGCACTTCCACCGACCATGAATATGTTCAGACGGTATGTTGCACTCCCGTCGCTCAGTAGCAGCTCCGTCATGTGGGCAGGACAGAACACAGCGTGGCGGGGTGAGAAGCGAGGGTGAAGGGCGCGACGCAGCACCTCCCTACATTATCACGATTTCTAACATTCTGTTTTCTCATTATGGGGTATTGAGCGCAGAATGATGGGGAAAATTACATTTTTATTATTTTAATACAAGACTGCAATATAACAAAATATGAAAAAAGTGAAAAGGTCTGACGACTTTCCGAACACACTGTATATGTGTCCGCCTCCATACAGTGTATACCATATTTTTCACTTTATAAGACACACCTGATGATAATATGCACCTAGGTTTAAAAAAAAACAACATATCATACAGCAGTTTAGATCCTCATATCAGACCTCTGATCAGACCCCCATATCAGACCTCAGATCAGACTCCCATATCAGACAGATCAGAGCCCCATATCAGATCCTCAGATCAGACCCCCATATCAGATCCTCGAATGGGACCCCCGTATTAGACCTCAGATGGGACGCCCATATCAGACCTCAGATAGATCCCCATGTCAGACCCTCAGACCCCCCTTATCAGATCCTCAGATCAGACCCCCATATCAAACCTTAGATCCGACTCCCATGTCAGACATCAGATCAGACCTCTATATCAAACAACAGATTAGACCCCATCAGAGATAAAATAAGTTACCTCTCTTACTTTGCTGCTTCTCTTCAGGTCCGGTGATCTCTCCTGCAGTCACGCTCCCTGGTCTTCTCCGAGCCTGTGCAGCACTGCGCCCTGACTGCGTGCAGCATCTTGTTATTGTGCACACAATGTCCTACAATGTACACAGTCATGACAGGCCTGCAGAAGGGATTGGTGAGTAAAGTCCCTGCTAGCAGCATACTGCATAATGAAAGTGCTCATTAGTATTAGTTTTATAAGATGCACTGACATTTTTCTCTAAATTTTGGTGGAAAGTGACAAATACGGTAACTCCAAGGACAGGTGCAATATCAAATTCAGCCTGCAAGGGTTGCAACTGAGTGGCACGGCACCATTGCAACACAGTAACTGTCCAGTGCTTTGCTGGGTGTAGTAGTGCACACAAATGCTAAAGTGCTGAATACAAATAGTAACAACTCCCTGTCAGGCAGGCAGCCCTGCTTCTACATACAGTTTTTTGAGGTGGAAGATGAGTAACCAATTATAGAGTTCAGAAAGTCAAGGTGGAAGTGCAGCATCGAGGGCTCTCTATAAACCTACACAGTGACCTGTGCATGACATCCTCTCCATTCACTGCTATGGAACTTCCGAAAATAGCTGAGCCAGCTCTCAGTTAAGGGCTGTTTCACATAAGCGTGTGCAGTCCTGAAATCACGCTCCGTGTGTGATCATGATCCTCCATTCTCAACACTGTTCGTCTTGCACGAGCGCACGGCATTAGGATCCATTCACGCGTCCGCAAAACAATGTGCGTTCTGCATTTTGCACACCACACATGTCCGGCCCTGTGATAGAAATGCCTATTCTTGTCCGTGCCTGTGGACAAGAATAGGACATGCTCTATCTTTTTTGCGGCTGCAGAACGAAAATGAATTGGTCCACACCCATTCCACAAAATTGCGGAACGGAGGCGGACCCATTCATACGGACGTGTAAATGGACCCTTCATTCATGTACATAAGAGCAGTATTATAGCAGTTATATTCTTGTACATAGGAGACAGTATTATAGTAGTTATATTCTTGTACATAAGAGCAGTATTATAGTAGTTATATTCTTGTACATAGGAGACAGTATTATATTACTTACATTCTTGTACATAGGAGCAGTATTATAGTAGTTATATTCTTGTACATAGGAGGCAGTATTATAGTAGTTATATTCTTGTACATAGGAGGCAGTATTATAGTAGTTATATTCTTGTACATAGGAGGCAGTATTATAGTAGTTATATTCTTGTACAAAGGAGGCAGTATTATAGTAGTTATATTCTTGTACATAGGAGTATTATTATAGTAGTTATATTCTTGTACACAGGAGGCAGTATTATAGTAGTTATATTCTTGTATATAGGAGCAGTATTATAGTAGTTATATTCTTGTATATAGGAGGCAGTATTATAGCAGTTATATTCTTGTACATAGGAGCAGTATTATAGTAGTAACATTCTTGTACATAGGAGCAGTATGATAGTAGTTATATTCTTGTACATAGGAGCAGTATTATAGTAGTTATATTCTTCTACATAGGAGGCAGTATTATAGTAGTTATATTCTTGTACATAGGAGCAGTATTATAGTAGTTATATTCTTGTACACAGGAGGCAGTATTATAGTAGTTATATTCTTGTACATAGGAGCAGTATTATAGTAGTTATAGTCTTGTACATAGCAGCGGTATTATAGCAGTTATATTCTTGTACATAGGAGCAGTATTATAGTAGGTATATTCTTGTACATAGGAGCAGTATTATAGTAGTTATATTCTTGTACATAGGAGCAGTATTATAGTAGTTATATTCTTGTACATAGGAGGCAGTATTATAGTAGTTATATTCTTGTACATAGGAGCAGCATTATAGTAGTTATATTCTTGTACATGGCAGCAGTATTATAGCAGTTATATTCTTGTACATAGGAGCAGTATTATAGCAGTTATATTCTTGTACATAGGAGGCAGTATTATAGTAGTTATATTCTTAACCATATTTCTTTTTATTGAAAGAAAAAGTAGAGGCCAAATGCCCACACATGACAATAACACAATGACAATGAGTCTCAAGATGAATAAGACATACACATCATGTATAAACATCATAAATTATCATGTTTATCAATCAGAAGTTAATAGTAAATAGGGAAAAGGGGGAACATAGGAAAGGGACAGACAGGGAAAAAAAATAAAAAAAATGTAGCGGGGAGAACAGGGAAATAGGGAATTCTGCTCTTCTAAATAAAGTTTCTATGTGCTTTCCATGGAGACCACAATTTTAGGAAGCGAGAGCGTGAGTTAGTTTCCCAATGCGCTAGCTCCTCAAAATGGTAGATCTGGTCTACCTTATCTGTCCACATAGGAAGAGTCGGAGGGGAGTCATTTTTCCATAGGAAAGGAATAAGCAATTTAGCTGCAGTAAGCATCAATGTCGGGAGATTATCCTTGGCAGGAGTGAGAGTACTATTGGGGCACCATAATAGAATGAGTTTAGCGTCCAAGATGATCTTGGTATTGCATATTTGGTTGATCAAAGACTCAATTGTCTTCCAAAACGGCTGGATTTTCTGACAAAGCCACCAAATATGAGACAGGGAACCCACTTCCAAGCCACACCTCCAGCATGCTTCCGGGACCTCTGGGTTCAGTTTGTGCAAGAACTCAGGTGTCTTGTACCACCTACTAAGAAGCTTGAAGGAATTCTCCTGAATCCTCACGCAGCGGTTGAAGCCGTGCAAATGCGTCAGGATAAAGGCTCTTTCCGGCTCCGTAAGGGTCAAATAGAGCTCCCTCTCCCAGGAGGTCACATAACGGAGCTCCGGTGGAAATGAGGAGAGCATTTCCTTATACATCTGAGATAGTGGCCTAAGAGGGGGTTTAGTGGCCGTAACCTTCCTCTCAAGCCAGGAGGGTGAGCTTTTCCCAGAAAGGGATCCAATACCCAATTTAGTATCTCTTTTAAAATCAGCGAGATGAAAAAATGGTGCAGTCTTAACCTCTGGGAGCCCCATTATCAAATCCACATTCAAACTGCCATCCGGGAGAAGGACATCTCGCAAAGATATATCGGCGAGCTTAGACCAAATCCCGGAGGGGTTCAAAATGGATGGATGAATGTAGCTTTGTAGTAGTTTAAGTGGCATACAGGGATTAGGGAAGCTAAATGTTTGGGACTGGACCATTTTGGACCACTCAACCAGCATACCCTTCCAAACCGGAGAGGAGGCATAGTGATTAGCTGAGAAGGCCCTGATACCCCACAGAGTAAGTCGTTCTTGTTTGGAGAGCAGCACAGACTCAAGGCGAGAGCAAAGGGAGCTAGACTGACGGGACATAACAGCTACGCATCTACATAGCTGTACAGCTGTGTAATAAAGCTTTACATCTGGCATCCCAAAGCCTCTGAACTTCCTATCCCTTGTGAGAACTGAGTAACCAATACGAGGTGATTTGCCATTCCAAAGAAAGCATGTGAACACTCGGCGGACTTCTGTGAAATATGAGTTTGGTAACCAAATAGGGAGGGATTGTAGCAAATAGAGGAATTTGGGGAGAATAAAGGTTTTAAGGTAGTTTTTTCTACCAACCCAGGAGACAAATGGAAGTTTTAGATTTTGAAGGTGGGTGCGAACTGATTGGAGGAGCGGTGTGTAATTGAGGGAGGCCAACTCTTGGACATTAGCCGAAATATGAGTCCCTAAGAACGTAATGTCTCTGGAGGCCCAAACAAAAGGTCTGTTACACTTGAGAGCGTTAATCACCGCTTGGGGGCAAGAGATGTTAAGTGCTATGGACTTCCCATAGTTAATTTTAAAATTGGAAATGAATCCAAAGTCCTCAAATATCTTCAGTAATTTGGGCAAAGATTCTTTAGGATTAGAGGTCATGACTAAAAGGTCATCCGCAAATGCTGCAGTAATATGGGTATGAGTGCCAATCTGAAGGCCTTTAATGTCCGGGTCTGCTCTAATTCTACATAAAAGGGTCTCCATCACTAATATGAATAGTGCCGGAGAGAGGGGACACCCTTGCCTCGTCCCATTAGTGATGCGAAACGGCGGGGACAATGCACCATTGACCTTGACCATGGCAGAGGGGGCCGAATACAAGGTATGTATGGCACTAATAAACTGGTCGGGTAAGCCAAACCCTGACAGGGCCCGAGACATAAATTGCCAACTGACCCTGTCAAAGGCCTTTTCCGCATCCGTGCTCAACAAAACCAAGGGCTTCGAGGATCTCTTGGCCCAGTTTACAAGGTGGAGAAGCCGGATCGTATTTTCAGACCCCTGTCTGCCATGGACAAAGCCAACTTGCTCCTCATAGACAATGTCAGGAAGGACACTCTGAAGCCTTGTGGCCAGAATCTTCGCCCACCATTTCACATCATTATTAAGCAAGGAGATCGGCCTATAGTTACTGCAGCAAGTCGGGTCCTTATTATCTTTATGTATGACCGTAATATGCGCCAATAGGGAGTGAGGAGCAAGGAAGCCTCCAGTAAGAAGGAAGTTGCACAAATTTATGAAACTGAGGATTAAAACGTCTTGAAAGGACTTATAGTAAGTGATGGAAAATCCATCAGGGCCCGGGCTTTTGCCCGAGGGGATAGACATGAGAACCTCACGGATTTCCAAGTCAGTGATAGGCCTAGTCAGCTGGGACGACTTGGTAGGGGATATGGAGGGAAGGCTTAGGGTCTGTAGAAATTTATCCGTAGCCTCTGAGAGGTCACTAGGAGTGGTCCCAGTGGGGGAAGGTAAATTGTATAACGCCTCATAGAAGGCGCAAAATGCCTTGGCGACATCAGGAGTGGATTTATGTACATTTCCCTTAGAGTCCTTAATAGAGGAGACAAAGGAGTCAGAGAATTGCTTCTTGGCAATGGCCGACATCAGTCTGTTTCCCCTATTTCCATGAGCATAGGCTTTAAAACGTGAGCGCAGTACCAGCTTTGCAGAAGTGATATTCAGTAAATTTTTTAGACGAGTTCTAGCTTCAGTGAGCTCCGCTAGGGGCGAGCACAGCCTGTGATTCCTTGTGAGAGGACTCAAGGCAGGCGATCCTCTTCAACAAGGAATCCAGAGCTTGTGTCCTCTGTTTTTTCACAAATGCCCCTAAGGCAATGAGTTCTCCCCTAAGCACAACCTTATGGGATTCCCACAGAATGGAGGGGGAAGGAGGTGAGTCTTGTGTGTCATTAAGCATAAAAAACTCAGATATCGAGGCTCTAACTTTGGAGGTATGAGTGGGATCCAAAATCAAAGTATCATTTAGACGCCAAAGACGCTCTTTCCTCTGAGAACCAGACATAGTGAAGTTAATAAGAACAGGAGCATGATCTGATAATGTAATGCTACCTATTCGGGCCCCAGAGACATTACGTATATGTGAATCTGACAGGAACAGATAATCTAATCTGTGGAAGGAAGCCTTGGCATGTGAGTAATACGTATAATCTCGGCCATTGGGGTTCAAAGCACGCCCTACATCCAAGACTTTCAGTTTTCTCAGGGAAATTTTCCACCTTCTCAGGAGTTTATAAGACACAGACGGTCTATCTGTGGAAGTGTCCACGGCCGGATTCAGAGTGACATTGAAATTACCCCCTAAGACCAGTAGTCCATCAGAAAAGGATGACAACAAATCAAGGGTCTGAACGAGCCATGGTACTTGGCCTCTGTTAGGGGCATATAAGTTAGCGAATGTCACTGGGGAGTCACCTAGTACACCTTTTACAAAGATAAACCTGCCCTCAGGATCCGCAGAAGTAGCGGTGTGCTTAAAGGGAAGGCATTTGTGCACAGCTACACTAACCCCCCTACTGGCAGAGTCATGCGTGCTGTGAGACCACTGGGCAAATTTCCTAGGAGGGAGGTTGGGGATTTTACCAGTTTTGAAATGGGTCTCTTGCAGAAAAGCCACTGAGACTTTATCCCTTAGAAGGAGAGAGAGGATTTGAGTCCTTTTGCATGGCTCGTTCAGCCCATGTACATTAAGCGAGGCAACTACTATGGAAGACATTTCATCAGGCAATCAAGGGATTGACAGCACTTATTATCCACAGAAGCATCAAAGAGCAAATAATAGATATGAGCAGAGAAGAGGAAAAGGGGGAAAAGGGAAACATATAAAATAAAATAAAATAAAATGAGGAAGGTAACAAATAACATGTTGAACTGGTAAGGAACCAGCTCGCTAAGATGTAGTGAATGCTTCACTTATCACCAGCCAAGACAGGATTGGACTGGCGAGGGGGCAAGTAAAGCACCTTACGGTCTAAAACAAGAGACCGACAACAAAAAAGGAAATGTCCAGCATCGGTAACTATCCGGTCTTTTACCCTTCATGCGGGGATCCGGTTCTGCAACCGCAGAAGTGACGTTAAGTAAAAGCAGCAAAGCGTCCCAAGGTCGACCCGCTATTAATAGCAAAACATTAGCCATATAACACGGAACAAGTTCCATAAAAAATTTAGAAAAAAGATAAGATCATCCAAGATGAGCCTATAAACAGGGAGATGGAAGACAGTCCTCTCCAAGCCTGGAGAGAGAATGCATCAACAGCACAGGCTCACATATGGAGCTGAGGAAGACGGTGTTCAGGTGAGGGCTCTATCCATCCTGCCCTTTCCTGGACGGACCGGTTTACCTGCTGAGGCCATCTGCCAGGCAGCTGAACGAGGTGGAACAGGCAGGGGGCCATCTTGGTCAGCCAGTAGCCATGAGGGGATATCCACAGGAGGGACATCGAAAGACTTCCAGACAGAAGCGAGGTCTGTGGGAGAACGCACGGTAAGTAGTTTACCATTTCTTGAAATCGCCAGGCCGAAGGGGTACAACCAACGGAAAGGAGTCAACGTTTTCCTCAGGACATCTAGAAGAGGCTTTAAAAGGCGCCGCTTGGCCAACGTGGATGGCGCGAGGTCTTGGAACATTTGGATCGGAGTGTTCTCGTATTCTAGTACCTCTAACTCCCGTTTTTTCAGGAGGGCCGCTGTGTCGGCGTAACTTAACAGGCCACAGATCACGTCCCGCGGTGGCTCTTGCGGCTTCGGCCTGGGTAGCAAGGCCCTGTGGATGCACTCCACCACAACTCCCGCCGCTCTGTCCGGATCCAGCAGCATGGAGAAAATCTCCCGCGCCACTGTCGGCAAGGCCTCGCCTTTCTGAGGTATCAGAGCTGCTGCCTGCGTCGGAGAGGTCTCCTATATCGGAGTCATGTGCCGTAGACGACGCCATATTGGGGCCTTTCTGAGCAGCAAGCCTCTGCGTTTTCCGAAGGAATTTCTCCATCTCCGGTTGTTTAGTGTGCAGCGGGGTAATCTCTGAACTTCCTCTGGTCTTATCCTCGCCAGACTTCCCCATAATAAGGCAAATTATAAGCTTAATTAGGGCAAATGAGCCGAAATGCTGGAGGAGCTCAAGCGTGTGCAGCCATTCAGCAGCGTGGCTAGGCTCCGCCCCCCATAGTAGTTATATTCTTGTACATAGGAGCAGTATTATAGTAGTTATAATCTTGTACACAGGAGGCAGTATTATAGTAGTTATATTCTTGTACATAGGAGCAGCATTATAGTAGTAATATTCTTGGACATAGGAGGAAGTATTATAGTAGTTATATTCTTGTACATAGGAGGCAGTATTATAGTAGTTATATTCTTGGACATAGGAGGAAGTATTATAGTAGTTATATTCATGTACATAGGAGCAGTATTATAGTAGTTATATTATTGTACATAGGATGCATTATTATAGTAGTAATATTCTTGTACATAGGAGGCAATATTATTGTGGTTATATTCATGTACATAGGAGGCAGTATTAGTTATTTTCCTGTACAGAGGAGGCAGTATTATAGTAGTTATATTCTTGTACATAGGAGCAGTATTATAGTAGATATATTCTTGTACATAGGAGCAGTATTATAGCAGTTATATTCTAGTACATAGGAGCAGTATTATAGTAGTTATATTCTTGTACATAAAAGCAGTATTATAGTAGTAATATTCTTGTACATAGGAGCAGTATTATAGTAGTTATATTTATGTACATAGGAGCAGTATTATAGTAGTTATATTTATGTACATAGGAGCAGTATTATAGTAGTTATATTCATGTACATAGGAGCAGTATTATAGTAGTAATATTCTTGTACATAGGAGCAGTATTATAGTAGTTATATTTATGTACATAGGAGCAGTATTATAGTAGTTATATTTATGTACATAGGAGCAGTATTATAGTAGTTATATTCTTGTACATAGAAGCAGTATTATAGTAGTTATATTCTTGTACATGGGAGCAGTATTATAGTAGTTATATTCATGTACATAGGAGGCAGTATTATAGTAGTTATATTCTTGTACATAGGAGGCAGTATTATAGTAGATATATTCTTGTACATAGGAGCAGTATTATAGTAGTTATATTCTTGGACATAGGATGAAGTATTATAGTAGTTATATTCATGTACATAGGAGCAGTATTATAGTAGTTATATTCTTGTACATAGGAGCAGTATTATAGTAGTTATATCCTTGTACATAGGAGGCAGTATTATAGTAGTTATATTCTTGTACATGTGAGCAGTATTATAGTAGTTATATTCATGTACATAGGAGGCAGTATTATAGTAGTTATATTCTTGTACATAGGAGGCAGTATTATAGTAGATATATTCTTGTACATAGGAGCAGTATTATAGTAGTTATATTCTTGTACATAGGAGCAGTATTATAGTAGATATATTCTTGTACATAGGAGCAGTATTATAGTAGTTATATTCTTGTACATAGGAGCAGTATTATAGTAGTTATATTCATGTACATAGGAGCAGTATTATAGTAGTTATATTCTTGTACATAGGAGCAGTATTATAGTAGTTATATTCTTGTACATAGGAGCAGTATTATAGTAGTTATTTTCTTGGACATAGGATGAAGTATTATAGTAGTTATATTCTTGTACATAGGAGCAGTATTATAGTAGTTATATTCTTGTACATAGGATCAGTATTATAGTAGTTATATTCATGTACATAGGAGCAGTATTATAGTAGTTATATTCTTGTACATAGGAGCAGTATTATAGTAGTTATATTCATGTACATAGGAGCAGTATTATAGTAGTTATATTCTTGTACATAGGAGCAGTATTATAGTAGTTATATTCTTGTACATAGGAGCAGTATTATAGTAGTTATATTATTGTACATAGGAGCAGTATTATAGTAGTTATATTCATGTACATAGGAGCAGTATTATAGTAGTTATATTCATGTACATAGGAGCAGTATTATTATATTTTTGTACATGGTATTATAAATTTTTTATACATATTTTGTACATAGTAATGGTAGTAGTTATAATATTGCAAATAGGGAGACATCAATATAATTGTTATATTCTTGTACATACTGTATGTGCAGTAGCAGATTATAATGTGAGCAGTTTGCGTGGCTGTCCAGATCCCGAGGCTTCCAGGGTGCCATGGCTGCCTAAACTGCCCATTATTATGAAAGATTGCACAAGGTCATAAAAAAGTGGCCTGAGGCTACCACAGCTGTTCTGCAGCAAGCCCGGGCTGGACTTACATTAAGCAGACAGTGACAGATGGGATGAGGTGAACAGTAACATGTTCAGCTTGCACACTTAATTGGTGTCCAGCCAGACTGTTGGTTGGTGTCAGGAACCAATGCACAAACATCTGTACATGAAGTGGAACCAAATAGTGAGGATTGGAACCTAAGTATAAGCCTGGTTTTGGGTCAACACCGGAAAGTAAAGTTCTGCTTTTGATCTCTACTCTGAACCATGAGAAGGAGGTCCACGGTGTAAGACACTAGATGTAAGACAAAGTGATAAAAACACAGTGCCCTTCTCCTTCATATGTCAAGTGTCCTCCTCCACTCTATTCCATGTCCACGGACGTGTGAATGGACCCTTTAACTGACTTCTAATACTATGTTTCTCTGCTTTACCTTATTGCTACAGAATCATAGTGACAGCTTTATGGGCAGAGGCACATAGCATTATAAATCAGTATAATGCACACAGAACGTGATTTTCGGACTGCACACGCTGGTCTGAATGAGCCCTAAGTCTCATAGCGGTGCATGGAGAAAACCCCACACGTCTAGTGTGTCTCTCCTCTCCATCCACACTGGGGCCCCATTTATGAGTTTGGAGCTGGTCCCAGAATTGTCCAATCCGTATGTCGTAAATGTCCAGATGAGATATTGTACTGCGGATTGCATTGCAATCTTTAGTCGCATGACTAAGTCACTATGTTACTCTAGCCGAACACCACAGGGCATTAGGGGGGCTTGGTAGTGATATTGATTGTGGCTGAGGAGAAGGGGGGTTTGGCCCAGTTGAGGAGGAACCTGTGTTAGAAAGGGTAACATTTTATCTTCTTTCTTCCTATACTTCCTATGTTCATCTCTTCTATTGGCAGCATTGGACTGGGGTATCGATGGTAAGTGCATGTTAATGTTAAAGGGGATTCCAGGTGGATTAAGCAAAAGGTCTCTGCAGGATGTTGGGGAAAATATTGTCCCCCGAAAGTGTAGGGTGAGTGGAGTCGTTAACCCTGGAGAACATAGCTTGGTCCAGGCTGGTGCGCTGAGTACAACCTACTGTGCTGAAGGTCCCCAGCTTTGTGTCGTCAGCTGCAGGGTCGTTGGAGCAGATTACAGCTCAGGATGAGGATTCGGTGTAGGAACCAGACGTGATCGCATTCTTCTTCTGGTACTTTTTTCTATTGGAAGTGTCACTCTCCTCAGTCCTTCTCCACAGTCTCCCAACCCCGATTGTACTACATGTGTCCATATACCATGCAGCGTTTCTGCTCCAATGTGAGCTCTGACACTGCAGAATAAACTAGATTTAACATTTTCAAATCGAGGGCACATTCTTGTCTTAAAGGGTTTCTACCACCACATTTTCACCTAATTAGCTGTCAGACACTAGCGATCTGCTCGTGTCTGCTCTACCTAACCATGCTATTGTAATCCCTTTCTGTGCAGCGGTTAACCTAAAAAACGTAGTTTTATTGGTATGCAAATGAGCCTCTAGGTGCTATGGGGGCGTCTTTTCAGTACCTAGAGGCTCCGTCCACTCGCCATGTCTGCCGCCCAGCGCGCTCCAGCCCGCCCCTCTCCTCTAGATTGACAGCCTACTCGCGCCTGTGCCGTGTGCTTCTGTATTCGGCGCAGGCGCAGTGACTGTTGGACGGCTCCCTGCGCCGTAATCGGCGCAGGCACAGTGAAGATGCCAACGCAGGGAGACAGTCACTGCGCCTGTGCCGAATACAGAAGCACACGGCGCAGGCGCGAGAATTCAGCCGAGATGCAGAGAAGTAGTCTGTCAATCTAGAGGAGAGGGGCGGGCTGGAGCGCGCTGGGCGGCAGAAATGGTGAGTGGACATAAAAGAGTCATATCTTACTTGTGTGACCAGAGAAGAGTCATATTTTCAAGCTCTGACTCATCTCAGGTTAATTTGGCATATGTATCAAATCGTTTTTTTTACACAATAAAAGCACACAGAGCTATGGGGACTGGATATTGCGGAATGCTAGCGGCCATCTATCAACCCATGTCCTCAGCTCTATACTCAAAATCCTGGTGACAGGTTCCCTTTAAGTGTTGACTTACACTACACATACACACATTACACACACACTACATACACATTACACACATTATGCACACACCCTACAAATATATTACACACACACTATACACATACACACATTATACACGCACTACACCCACATAGCAAAATGAACAATAGCAACCAATGCCAGGTAGCTAATGCAAAGGCAGACACGTCTGCCCCGTTGCATGGTATCCTCCTGACCTCCTATGTTCCTCTGCATCACACCGATCTGCTGTGGACCTCCTGCATATGCAGACTATTGCCTCTTAACCATTTAGGGACTGTCCACTCATATGATTGATGGTGGTGTAGGTCCTCAGTCTGCAGTTGACGTCTTGCAATACAGGAGAGTTGGCAGCTCCCGGTTGGAGAACCAGCTGTTACTCACAGTTTTGGTTCTTAGAGCAGGTCACTGCCATAGTCCATTTTAAGGAGGACACCCCCTACAATTGGGTCCCCAGGTTTCCCAATGACCCGATCAGAGACTGGGTAAGCCACCTGCAGTCAGCCCGTAGCACTTATGAAGGCTGTTAGTTCTGTGAGCCGGCTGTTAGGGCACACTCGTGTTTACCTAAAAGCATGCTGTGTCATAGTGAAACAGAGTATAATTTGCAGTTATACAGATTATGAAAATACATTGTAAATGTAAAATAAAGTTATAAAATAGTGATCCCATAAAAAGAAAAATGGTAAAAATAATGTAATATAAATAATATAAAAATTGTATGCAGAAATGCTTCTAGTATAAAGTAAATGCTACTGTGCACACATTAAATAAAAAAATAAAAATAAATTAGGCTGACATTTCCTGTCCTGTAAAGATCACTTCTCAGCAGTCATCTCATCATCATCAGAGCCAGGATTACACTTACAGATTACACCTCATATATATATAACACAGGACCCACCATTCACAATAGGTAACACTTCACCCCCTCCTTGCACAATCACCTCTGCACACCTCACAGAGAAAAGCATGCCCACGACACTCTCCCACAGAATACAATGCACATCTCATGTCTAATGTGTCTATATGGCTGCTGTAAGCATATTTCTAAATGTTACCAACATCAGCTCGGCCAAGATGGCCACCACAAAAATAATGTACAGAAAGCAGAATAAAGCAATCTACAATCAGAAAAAAAAATGGTTAGAAAAAAGAATATGTATCGACATTTAGTTTTAGTTGTTAAAAACTCTAGGTGACACATTCCGATTAAGTAATGGATTAGCAGGATTAATGGACCATTGGACATTAAAGGGGTTATCCCATGACTAATGAAAAAAATGAAAATCAGACATCATATAGTAAATGTGTAACATCCTGAAGTATGTCACTAAACTTCTGTTCCCCTGCTTCATAATGTTAAGCGTAAATGTGTATTACCATCTTGTGTGATCTAACCGTGCATTGCCAATGTATGTATTTCTATGCCTGTTTTATATATTTGCTGTAATGTCAATGTACACCAGCAGGTGGCAGCAGTATGCAGCAGGTCGTAGTTAGTATCTAGCCTGGAATAGTCCATTCCAGTCTAGTCTCCCCTACATGAGCAGAAGTGGGATGTCCCATGCCATGCTTTATGAGGAGGAGAAGGAAGTTCTAGTGAGTGTGAGCCACCCCCCTGCTGGGGTAGGCTGTGTTAGTAGGAGCTCCCAGAAACAGGGACCCCAACCAAGGATCCGAGCCTCGGCTGAGGCCCAAGATCAACCTTCCCAGCCTGAGTCCCTTACCTCAGCTGTGGACAAAGAAAGCAGCCCTTCACAGAACTATCAGATCTCCAGGAAGCCACCATCATACCCTGCGAGCAGTCCTGTAAGTAAAGATCCCAAGACAAAGAGAAGATAAGTACCTCTTCAGCTAGTCAGACCCAAACTAAGCAGACTAAAGACAGAGCAGAAGATAGATACCTGCCAGATTCTAATAGGCGTATGATCAGATGCAGAATACATATAAATTCCTGCCACATATTGCCTCTACCTGCTGGGATCCTAGACTATTGCACACTGTATGGATCAAAGCTGCATATCACCAAGTAAAGACAAGTTGGACCCTATTATCTGTGTGGATTTCCATCATTCCTCAATTACTCCTATTAACAGCACTCAATTTTGTTGCATGTGAGCCAGGATACAGAAGTCCAGCCGTACCAAGGTAGGAGA
Source organism: Bufo bufo (assembly GCF_905171765.1). Taxonomy (NCBI): domain Eukaryota; kingdom Metazoa; phylum Chordata; class Amphibia; order Anura; family Bufonidae; genus Bufo; species Bufo bufo. Next base: position 28,738,123 of record NC_053394.1, read on the forward strand.
CACCGTTGACACTACCATACCTGCTAGACAGAGACATTATCCCCCTCTGGCATTCCTCACCTGGTACGTGAGCTATAACATCTTAAAGGGCCCTGCTACTGTACCTGCGCAAGCTGCAACTGGCGTCACAAACTTATATACATATAAACTGACCCACTGCATAGCATTCCCACTGACCCAGTGTCCTGCTCATTGCATCAAGTGGCGTCACGAACAGGATCGGATTGAATTGTGTGTCCATCCCTAACAACAGAACTGCATCCAATTGTGCGCTAAAAAACGGACCTAAACCGCATGCTTAACAGTATTAGCAAGGCTGAGGATTGTGAAGAAATCGCTAAAAAAGTGACTTTCTTACTTGTATTGCTGTGTCAAGAAGGCGCTGACCGTGCGCTCCAGCATTCAAATAGTTAAATTCGGCATTATAGAATTCGCCATATTCGTTTAAAATGGCGCCTCATCTTCATGCCCAAAGACAAAGGAACAGAGGAACGCCCTCTCAGGAGCGCGAAAATGCTGTCTACGCCCCCCAGAAGCGGGAAAAACTAGCAACACCCCCTCAAGAAAGGCGCGAAGATGTCGAATACGCCCCTTCAGGAGCGGGAAAAATAGAGACTGCCCACCATGAACTTTCTATTGTGGACCGAGGTAATAAAGTCTCCACCCCCTGGGCTGCACCCTCAGAACCTGCTATTTGCCAGAGGGAAGAAGAGGCCAAGATGGCGTTTCCCCAACCTCGGTGGAACCAGATGGCGATTTGTGGAGAAGCCGTCTATGAGGAGCATCCACCGGAGATCCATGTCTCCCAGATCATGCACAAAGGTGGGCCCTCGGTATTCGCTACCATGTTGGAGGCTGTGGATTCCTCCCTGGCCAAGATAGAAGCACCGCTCACCTTGTCCAGCATTCCGGAGGAGACCGCCACTGAAGTCCCGGTTCCTGCTGCACAAGGCCCTGACCTGATGGAGTTCTCGGAGGCCGTGGATTCCTCCGCTTTGTCAAGCGCCCCCGCGGAAAGTGACGTGCCACGCCAGATGGAATTCGACGTCGAGACTGTTCCCGCGGAGGACGCCGCTGACGCAGCACCCATCGTCACTGAGAAGTTGCTGGCTGAGAGGAAGATGGCGCCAGAGTCCCATGATGGCATCCAGAAGGCACCGGAACCGGCCGCCCGGCCGCAACTTCAGGTAGGAGTGTAGTGTACGGGAACTGTAATACCCGTCACTACCAAAGTGTCACTTGGTGTGCTGTCGTCCCTCCTAATTATGGGGAGTTGTTGTATGTCAGTTTTATAAAATGTAATGTAATGTGTGTATTTCCCTGTCATTGAAACTTGCATGTGCAGGCCGGCTAGGGGTGTTATTACAGCTTCTAGTTCTTAGAGGGAGCTAGGGAGCCCTAGTTTATATAAGGCCAGACAAGGAAGGGAAAGGCAGTGTAACCTGATCTAGTGTGGAGTGCAGAAGTCAGTCTAAACCAGAGCTCAGAAGTTTCTAGAGCCTGAGGAAGCTGGGAGAGACAGAGGCAAAGATCAGAGGAGCCAGAGGTACTGAGAGAAACAGAGGAGGTACTTATTTAAGCCATAATCAAGGATATAAAGCCAGACTTAGGTTAATGGGCCTTGGTGAAGAATTGCTACATTCCAGGATCAGACAGAGTTAGAGTGCAAGCTCCTTTGCTGCAAATCCTGTGTTTAACACTCTGTAATTACCCTGCTGTACTGAATTGCCTGCATCGACCGAATTGCAAAATTGACTATATGCTGAGGAACTGCGTTTCCAATATTGTCTCTGCCTGCAAACTACTAAAGTTGAAGTTCTGTTTTAACACCACGTTTCCTCAAATTATTCCTGCATCCGCAAACGGCGTGCCACCGTTTACTTGGCACTGGCGTCACGAACTATTCCTACCTATACCTGCCCTTGCAGAGAGTCAGCTGTACCAGGTTAGTGTATATTGCACTACTACACTCAGAAACACCTACTACGCACAACTTGAGTACACTGCACCTCTCTTTTGGCGTGTCACGAACACGGATACGCACGCTTTATAGTGCAAGAAGCGTGAACTTTGTGCCTTATACAGTTGCCCTGTGACCAAAGTGACAATTTGCCTGTTTATTTCAAGTGGACTTTGTGGACTGAAAATTATACCCAAAGTGTACCAAAAACTTCTAAAAAGCGCTGTGCAGTATTGCGCTATACAGAGGAAGAAAATCGCCGCATTGGAGTGTGGATTTATAGACTTTTTACAATCCTGCTTGCTGTCAGTGAATGGACAGCGTTTTGCTAAAGATGGCCACCGGCTGCCTGGAGTAAAGTTTCCCGCGCCGCTGAGGACATTCGTGGGCGGATCCCTGCAAAGACACAGAGAGTCCCGCCCCTCTTGATCATCGCACCGCCGCGGCCCTGCTTCTCCTGCGTCATCGGGTGCTCAGGACGTCCGGAACCTCGCGAGACTTGGCCTGCGCAGGCCCGACGATACCGGTAAGCACTTGTAACCGGAGGGAAGGGGAGTGTACCGGCCCCTTTAGTCGCCAGCGGCCACCTCTAAATAGACTACCATGTCAGAGCCAGGAGTGCCTGAGCAGCCGGCCCCAGGAGAGCTTGCGGCTCCTGGTCATCCGGCGGCCCCCAGCATGATGCCCTTTACCATGCCCTACTATTTCGGGGCCCCATGGTTCCCCCGCTACAGGGGAGAGACCCATACCCTAAAGGACTTTAAAGAAAAGTTGCTGGCACTATTCCGATTGTACCCTATAAATGCCGACCAGCAAATGGAAATCATGCTGGCGCAACTGGAGGGGGCTGCCCGCAGGGAAGTGTTATCATGGCCTGCTACTGAGCGGAGTACTTTAGAACAGATCTTCACCCGCCTCAGAGCCACTTTTGAAACTAGGACTGCCTCAGAGATAAAGATGCACTTCTTTGGCCAGAGACAGAAGCCCGGTGAGTCCCTCCGTGACTATGCCCTATCACTTCAGGAGGCTTTAGGGGCTGTAATCCAGATAGATCCCAAAGAGGCTGATAACCGGGACCAGACCCTGAGGGAACAATTTATAACCGGGGTGTCTAGTGAACAAATAAGGACCCAATTAACCACCTCAGCCCCCAGTGCTTAAACACCCTGAAAGACCAGGCCACTTTTTACACTTCTGACCTACACTACTTTCACCATTTATTGCTCGGTCATGCAACTTACCACCCAAATGAATTTTACCTCCTTTTCTTCTCACTAATAGAGCTTTCATTTGGTGGTATTTCATTGCTGCTGACATTTTTACTTTTTTTGTTATTAATCGAAATTTAACGATTTTTTTGCAAAAAAATGACATTTTTCACTTTCAGTTGTAAAATTTTGCAAAAAAAACGACATCCATATAGAAATTTTGCTCTAAATTTATAGTTCTACATGTCTTTGATAAAAAAAAAATGTTTGGGTAAAAAAAAAATGGTTTGGGTAAAAGTTATAGCGTTTACAAACTATGGTACAAAAATGTGAATTTCCGCTTTTTGAAGCAGCTCTGATTTTCTGAGCACCTGTCATGTTTCCTGAGGTTCTATAATGCCCAGACAGTACAAACACCCCACAAATGACCCCATTTCTGAAAGTACACACACTAAGGTATTCACTGATGGGCATAGTGAGTTCATAGAACTTTTTATTTTTTGTCACAAGTTAGCGGAAAATTATGATTTTTTTTTTTTTTTTTTTTTTTCTTACAAAGTCTCATATTCCACTAACTTGTGACAAAAAATAAAAAGTTCTATGAACTCACTATGCCCATCAGCGAATACCTTGGGGTCTCTTCTTTCCAAAATGGGGTCACTTGTGGGGAAGTTATACTGCCCTGGCATTCTAGGGGCCCAAATGTGTGGTAAGGAGTTTGAAATCAAATTCTGTAAAAAATGACCAGTGAAATCCGAAAGGTGCTCTTTGGAATATGGGCCCCTTTGCCCACCTAGGCTGCAAAAAAGTGTCACACATCTGGTATCTCCGTACTCAGGAGAAGGTGGGGAATGTGTTTTGGGGTGTCATTTTATATATACCCATGCTGGGTGAGAGAAATATCTTGGCAAAAGACAACTTTTCCCATTTTTTTATACAAAGTTGTCATTTGACCAAGATATTTATCTCACCCAGCATGGGTATATGTAAAAAGACACCCCAAAACACATTCCTCAACTTCTCCTGAGTACGGGGATACCAGATGTGTGACACTTTTTTGCAGCCTAGGTGGGCAAAGGGGCCCATATTCCAAAGAGCACCTTTCGGATTTCACTCCTCATTTTTTCCTGAATTTGATTTCAAACTCCTTACCACACATTTGGGCCCCTAGAATACCAGGGCAGTATAACTACCCCACAAGTGACCCCATTTTGGAAAGAAGACACCCCAAGGTATTCCGTGAGGGGCATGGCGAGTTCCTAGAATTTTTTATTTTTTGTCACAAGTTAGTGGAAAATGATGATTTTTTTTTTTATTTTTTTTTTTCATACAAAGTCTCATATTCCACAAACTTGTGACAAAAAATAAAAACTTCCATGAACTCACTATGCCCATCAGCGAATACCTTGGGGTCTCTTCTTTCCAAAATGGGGTCACTTGTGGGGTAGTTATACTGCCCTGGCATTCTAGGGGCCCAAATGTGTGGTAAGTAGGTAAATGACCTGTGAAATCCGAAAGGTGCTCTTTGGAATGTGGGCTCCTTTGCCCACCTAGGCTGCAAAAAAGTGTCACACATCTGGTATCTCTGTATTCAGGAGAAGTTGAGGAATGTGTTTTGGGGTGTCTTTTTACATATACCCATGCTGGGTGAGATAAATATCTTGGTCAAATGCCAACTTTGTATAAAAAAATGGGAAAAGTTGTCTTTTGCCAAGATATTTCTCTCACCCAGCATGGGTATATGTAAAATGACACCCCAAAACACATTCCCCAACTTCTCCCGATTACGGAGATACCAGATGTGTGACACTTTTTTGCAGCCTAGGTGGGCAAAGGGGCCCATATTCAAAAGAGCACCTTTCGGATTTCACAGGTCATTTTTTACAGAATTTGATTTCAAACTCCTTACCACACATTTGGGCCCCTAGAATGCCAGGGCAGTATAACTACCCCACAAGTGACCCCATTTTGGAAAGAAGAGACCCCAAGGTATTCGCTGATGGGCATAGTGAGTTCATGGAACTTTTTATTTTTTGTCACAAGTTAGTGGAATATGAGACTTTGTATGAAAAAAAAAAAAAAAAAAAATCATCATTTTCCACTAACTTGTGACAAAAAATAAAAAATTCTAGGAACTCGCCATGCCCCTCACGGAATACCTTGGGGTGTCTTCTTTCCAAAATGGGGTCACTTGTGGGGTAGTTATACTGCCCTGGCATTTTCCAGGGGCCCTAATGTGTGGTAAGTAGGTAAATGACCTGTGAAATCCTAAAGGTGCTCTTTGGAATATGGGCCCCTTTGCCCACCTAGGCTGCAAAAAAGTGTCACACATGTGGTATCGCCGTATTCAGGAGAAGTTGGGGAATGTGTTTTGGGGTGTCATTTTACATATACCCATGCTGGGTGAGAGAAATATCTTGGCAAAAGACAACTTTTCCCATTTTTTTATACAAAGTTGGCATTTGACCAAGATATTTCTCTCACCCAGCATGGGTATATGTAAAATGACACCCCAAAACACATTCCCCAACTTCTCCTGAGTACGGCGATACCAGATGTGTGACACTTTTTTGCAGCCTAGATGCGCAAAGGTGCCCAAATTCCTTTTAGGAGGGCATTTTTAGACATTTGGATACCAGACTTCTTCTCACGCTTTGGGGCCCCTAGAATGCCAGAGCAGTATAAATACCCCACATGTGACCCCATTTTGGAAAGAAGACACCCCAAGGTATTCAATGAGGGGCATGGCGAGTTCATAGAAAATTTTTTTTTTTGGCACAAGTTAGCGGAAATTGATATTTTTAATTTTTTTCTCACAAAGTCTCCCGTTCCGCTAACTTGGGACAAAAATTTCAATCTTTCATGGACTCAATATGCCCCTCACGGAATACCTGGGGGTGTCTTCTTTCCGAAATGGGGTCACATGTGGGGTATTTATACTGCCCTGGCATTCTAGGGGCCCTAAAGCGTGAGAAGAAGTCTGGAATATAAATGTCTAAAAAATTTTACGCATTTGGATTCCGTGAGGGGTATGGTGAGTTCATGTGAGATTTTATTTTTTGACACAAGTTAGTGGAATATGAGACTTTGTAAGAAAAAAAAAAAAAATTCTGCTAACTTGGGCCAAAAAAATATCTGAATGGAGCCTTACAGAGGGGTGATCAATGACAGGGGGGTGATCAATGACAGGGGGGGTGATCAATGACAGGGGGGGTGATCAATGACAGGGGGGTTGATCAATGACAGGGGGGTGATCAGGGAGTCTATATGGGGTGATCACCACAGTCATTGATCACGCCCCTGTAAGGCTTCATTCAGACGTCCGGATGCGTTTTGCGGATCCGATCCATCTATCAGTGCATCCGTAAAAATCATGCGGACATCTGAATGGAGCTTTACAGGGGGGTAATCAATGACAGGGGGGTGATCAGGGAGTCTATATGGGGTGATCACCACAGTCATTGATCACTCCCCTGTAAGGCTTCATTCAGACGTCCGGATGCGTTTTGCGGATCCGATCCATCTATCAGTGGATCCGTAAAAATCATGCGGACATCTGAATGGAGCTTTACAGGGGGGTGATCAATGACAGGGGGGTGATCAGGGAGTCTATATGGGGTGATCACCACAGTCATTGATCATGCCCCTGTAAGGCTTCATTCAGACGTCCGGATGCGTTTTGCGGATCGGATCCATCTATCAGTGCATCCGTAAAAATCATGCGGACATCTGAATGGAGCTTTACAGGGGGGTGATCAATGACAGGGGGGTGATCAGGGAGTCTATATGGGGTGATCACCACAGTCATTGATCACGCCCCTGTAAGGCTTCATTCAGACGTCCGGATGCGTTTTGCGGATCGGATCCATCTATCAGTGCATCCGTAAAAATCATGCGGACATCTGAATGGAGCTTTACAGGGGGGTGATCAGGGAGTCTATATGGGGTGATCACCACAGTCATTGATCACGCCCCTGTAAGGCTTCATTCAGACGTCCGGATGCGTTTTGCGGATCGGATCCATCTATCAGTGCATCCGTAAAAATCATGCGGACATCTGAATGGAGCTTTACAGGGGGTTGATCAATGACAGGGGTGTAATCAATGACAGGGGGGGGTGATCAGGGAGTCTATATGGGGTGATAACCACAGTCATTGATCACGCCCCTGTAAGGCTTCATTCAGACGTCCGGATGCGTTTTGCGGATCCGATCCATCTATCAGTGGATCCGTAAAAATCATGCGGACATCTGAATGGAGCTTTACAGGGGGGTAATCAATGACAGGGGGGTGATCAATGACAGGGGGGTGATCAGGGAGTCTATATGGGGTGATCAGGGGTGATCAGGGGCTAATAAGGGGTTAATAAGTGACGGGGGGGGGGTGTAGTGTAGTGTAGTGGTGCTTGGTGGGACTTTACTGAGCTACCTGTGTCCTCTGGTGGTCGATCCAAACAAAGGGGACCACCAGAGGACCAGGTAGCAGGTATATTAGACGCTGTTATCAAAACAGCGTCTAATATACCTGTTAGGGGTTAAAAAAAACACATCTCCAGCCTGCCAGCGAACGATCGCCGCTGGCAGGCTGGAGATCAACTCTCTTACCTTCCGTTCCTGTGAGCGCGCGCGCCTGTGTGCGCGCGTTCACAGGAAATCTCGCCCATCGCGAGATGACGCATATATGCGTGACTCTGCGCAGGGCTGCCACCTCCGGAACGCGATCCTGCGTTAGGCGGTCCGGAGGTGGTTAAAGATGCTGTCCGCCCAGCACCCTAACAGTGCCTTTCTGGACTTTAAAGAACTGGCTATAAAAATTCTGGGGTCCACAGTATCTCCTGAGTTGAACACCCCACCTGAGTCATCAGCCTGCAGACCAAAACCGCTTGTCACTAACCGAGCTGAGGCCGGTCAAGCTGTTCAAGTGTCAGCTACCGATACTATTGCCATGCTGACAGAGCAAGTAAATCACCTCACTAAAAGTCTAGAGAAGGTGTGCAGAAAAATAGAGGAATGGGAAAAACCCATAATGCTAGAAGAAGAATTCCTGTCACCTCCTAGGCCGTTCCCACCTCCTTACCAAGAGACTCACCCCAGGGATCCTGGGAGGCGTAATAAAAACCGTAAGCGGCCCGTGTGTACATACTGCAAAAAGCTGGGACACACAGAATCCACGTGCTGGCAGTTAAACAGGGCAACCCCTGAGGCTGAGGACCACCCCTCGGGAGGTAGAACACTAGGTCCAGATGATCCAAATTGGATGCCGCGGTATGTAGGATCCCATCCTAAAATCAATATAGAGATCAACGGGGTCCCCTTTGAAGCCTTATTAGATACTGGGTCTCAGGTCACTACTATTCAGCTGCCTGCATTTGAAAAGTTCTGGGACACCAACCAGTTAACCCAGCCGCCTGAATCCTGGGTGGAGATTATCGCCAGCAATGGCAAACCAGTAAAGGTTCATGGATACTGGGAACCCACCCTGCAGGTGGGAGAAGTAACCTTACCACAACAGGGCGTGATAGTAGTGCAGGCCGGTGACAGAGGAGGACATCCTGTCATTCTAGGCACCAATGTCTTCAAAAATTGTTATTCAGAAATACTTGCTGTATTACATCAGACTTTGCCCACTGCTTCCTCTGCATCCAGGAGGGTGATTCAAAAGACTATTACTGTGTTAAGTGCCCAGCAGAGGTTTGCTAATGGGAAAGGAGAAATTTGTACTGCCAGGATCCGTGATATTAAGCCTGTGACTTTGCCTCCTAATTCTCAAACTCTTTTGTGGTGTCGTGCTGTCCTGGGAGTCGAAGGCCGAGATTATCCAGCCCTGGTGGAACCAATCCAGATGGAGGATTATCCTTATGTGAGAGCTGCCAAGTGCCTGGTGAACGTCTCCCAAGGTAAAGTACCTGTCCGCCTGATTAACCTGAGTAATCATCCTGTTGCGCTTACTAAGCATTGCCCTGTTGCCCAGCTGTCCCAGGTGTCCTTCCAAGACGTCATTCGTCTTCCAGTGACAGAAAAGCCGCCAGCTGCAGACAGCGGATGTTCGCCGGTGACCCAGCCACAAGTGCCCTGGTGGGAAGAGCTCCATGTAGGGGACGAGACTACCCCCCAACATCAACAAGAAGGGATTCTTCAGCTTGTCAAGGAGCACCACCAGGCCTTCAGTAAGCATGCCACTGATTATGGAGAGGTGAGTGCCATACAACACACCATACCTACTGGCTCTCATCCTCCTATCAAAGAGAGATACAGACCTTTACCGCCTACTTCATATCAGACTGTAAAGGAAATGATCCAAGAGATGAAAGACTCTAATGTAATCCGGGACAGCCGTAGTCCGTGGGCTGCACCCCTGGTCCTTGTAAAGAAGAAGGACGGTGGTATCCGTTTTTGTGTGGATTATAGGAAAATTAATCAAATAACCCACAAAGATGCGTACCCCCTGCCCCGCATTGAGGAGTCACTAACTGCTTTGGGCTCCTCTGCCTATTTCTCCACGTTGGACTTGACCAGTGGCTACTGGCAGGTACCCATGGCCCCTGCAGATAGGGAAAAGACTGCTTTCACTACTCCCATGGGCCTGTTTGAGTTTAATTGTATGCCGTTCGGGCTATGTAATGCCCCAGGAACTTTCCAGAGACTAATGGAGCGGTGTTTGAGTCACAAAAACTTCGAAACAGTGCTGCTGTATCTAGATGACGTCATTGTGTACTCAAAAACATATGAAGACCATCTGAAACATTTGGCAGAAGTATTTGAAATCCTTATCCAATATGGCTTGAAAGTAAAGCCATCCAAGTGTCACCTGCTCAAACCTGCAGTAAGATACCTGGGGCATGTGGTAAGCGGAGAGGGAGTGCAACCTGACCCTGATAAGTTAGCAGCTGTCCGTAATTGGCCGGTTCCTACTACCGTCAAAGAGGTGAGGAGTTTCCTTGGTTTTGCCGGCTACTATAGACGTTTTATCCCCCATTTTGCTCAAATAGCTGATCCTATCCAGGAACTCTTGAGGGGGCAACCCAAAAAGAGTCCTAGAACTCCTGTGCCCATTGAGTGGAATGAGGAAAGAGAGATAGCGTTCCAATTGCTAAAAAAGAAACTGACCGAGCCTCCAGTGTTAGGTTATCCAGATTATAGCAAGCCTTTCCATCTGTATACCGATGCTAGCAAGCAAGGCCTGGGAGCTGTGTTAGCCCAAATCCAAGAGGGAAAAGAGAGAGTGATAGCATATGCAAGCCGCTCCCTGAAAGGAGCTGAGAAAAATGACCAGAATTATAGTTCCTTTAAACTAGAGTTCCTGGCATTAGTGTGGGCGGTGACAGAAAAATTCAAGGATTATCTAGCCGCCACTCCGTTCATTGCATTCACTGACAATAACCCTCTGGCACATCTGAATACAGCTAAATTGGGGGCCTTGGAGCAGAGATGGGCCTCTCGCCTTGCCAACTATAATTTCTCTGTAAAGTATCGTGCTGGACGTACTAATGATAATGCTGATGCTTTATCCAGGCTTCCCACAGAGACAGCTCCTGATGATGTGCGAGATGCTTGGGAAGATGTAGAGATGCCGGCTTTCTATAACAAATTTGCTCAACAGGATCAGGCTCGAGCTACCAATAACAGAGCTGCAGTTCCTTCATCCTCCAATAGGCCTGAACCTAAAGAAGAAAGGTGGGTGAAACTACAGTCTGAAAGTAGAGTGCTGGGTGAGCTGTTGGACTTCATTACTAGTGGCAGAGCCCCTGAGAGGATTCGGCGTAAGAGTGCAGATCCTGAGCTCATCAAACTGTGGAGACAGCGCCATCAACTCTTCATACAAAAGGGCCTGTTGCTACGGAGGAGCCTAGACCCAGTGTCCAACGAAAGAGTACACCAGATTCTCATACCCCGACGAGATGCAGGTATGGTGTTGGAGATGTACCACAATCAATCCGGTCACTTTGGGGTCCAAAAGACTGAGGCTACTATCCGCCAGCGGTTTTACTGGGTGGGCATGAGAGAAGACACGGAGAAGTGGTGTCGAGAGTGTGTAGCCTGTGCCTTGAAACGAAGTGAGCACCATGATCAGAGGGCACCACTGAGACCCATTGTAAGTACCCGTCCTCTTGAACTTGTCGCCATCGACCATGTAAAACTGGAGCCTAGTCGCTCAGGGTATGCTTATGCCATGACTATTATTGACCATTTCACAAAGTTTGTTGTAGCAGTGCCTGTGAGAGACCAGACAGCCAAGACTACAGCCGAAATGTTCTGGAAGCACTTCCTCCTGCCCTATGGATGTCCAGAAAAGATCCTCACCGACCAAGGACCTGCTTTTGAGTCTCATCTGTTCCATGAACTGTGCCGCTTACACAACTGTAAGAAGATCCGGACAACGGCCTACCATCCTCAAGGTAACGGATTATGTGAAAAAATGAATCAGACCTTGATAGAGATGCTGAGGGCCGTGCCTCCTGAAAACAGAGGAGATTGGCCCAGTCTGTTGCCACAGCTCATGTTCACATACAATCATACCATACATTGTTCCACCGGGTATACCCCTTTTTACCTGATGTTTGGGCGCCAAGGGACATTGCCTGCTGATCATTCATTGGATGTACATGTGCCTGACTGCATTAACCCATTACCTAACACCGACTGGGTTGCTGAACATCAAAGGCGATTGGATGCAGCCAAGGCCATTGTTCAGGAACGTATGGACTTTGCTAGAGACCGGCAGCAGAAAGACTATGATCAGGCAGCCCAGGCAGAACCCTTGACCATAGGGGCCGTGGTATGGTTAAAGAATAACCGTCGTACCAGCAAATTGGACAGTAAGTGGGAGCGAAGTCCTTATGTTGTCACTGCAATCTCAAATGTTGGAACTCACACTTATGAAATCACCCGGGAAGACAAGGGATCCCAAATTGTACACCGAAACCGGTTGAAGCTCTGCCTGACACCAGAACCTAGTGCCGAGAGTTCTGGATCCGAATATCCTGTGTCAGAGTCAGCCATACAGCCCGAGGATCCTATGCAGGCTGTTAGTAATCTGAGGTATGACGCTGATCCCATGCATTGGCTTCTGACACCTTGGTTGAACTTGCTGGTGCCTGCTCCGGCGCCTACTGTGGCTTCACCTCCAGCAGAGCCGGTTCAAGATGCCCCGGATCCAGTTTCCCCTCTTGTGGATATTGTTGTTCCAGTTGTTCCTGTTGTTCCAGTTGTTCCAGTTGTTCCTGACCAGGGTCTCGCTGATGGAGACCCTCCTGTTGCTCCTGTCCCTTCTACTTCGTTGCTAAGGGAAGAGGAGACCCCTGTACTGAGAAGGTCTACCCGGATGACCAGGGGACGCCCGCCAGTCCGTTTAGGAGACTTTGACTATTCTGGTGGCGTCTCCTCCCAAACCGTTGTTACTGGGAATACCTTGTTGGACATTTGTGCGCAAGAATGGACTCCCCCACGTGAGCCCTTGCCTGTGCTACACCCACAGGAAACCCCTGGGTAGTTCCGTTGTTATTCTGTCATTTTATTGTGCAACTTCATACAAAAGTAATGTGCCCAGAGATGGACTCCACCGCATGAGAGCCTCTGTGATTTAATAAGAAATAACCTGGGTACGGACTCATGTTTGTTATTTGAGCCTCCAAGAACTTTTATACCGTTTTCTACTGTTTTATCATGGACTTATTCATTGTCATGGACTATCCTGGTTATAATGTTCCGCTGTGCCAGGTCAGCGCCCCCGTTCCATTCACTATCCTGAGAGAAGAGAACGACGCCCCTTGTCACTACCCTGCACCTTTGCCAATTGGACCTGATGTAAATGCAGTTGAATTGCATATATGTATGCCTGCATGTCTCTTTTTCTATTTCAGGTAGAGATTCCAGTTGGGCGACCCATGATGGAGTACGAGGGCGTACTCAGCTTAAAGCAGTGGGGTATGTAGTGTACGGGAACTGTAATACCCGTCACTACCAAAGTGTCACTTGGTGTGCTGTCGTCCCTCCTAATTATGGGGAGATGTTGTATGTCAGTTTTATAAAATGTAATGTAATGTGTGTATTTCCCTGTCATTGAAACTTGCATGTGCAGGCCTGCTAGGGGTGTTATTACAGCTTCTAGTCCTTAGAGGGAGCTAGGGAGCCCTAGTTTATATAAGGCCAGACAAGGAAGGGAAAGGCAGTGTAACCTGATCTAGTGTGGAGTGCAGAAGTCAGTCTAAACCAGAGCTCAGAAGTTTCTAGAGCCTGAGGAAGCTGGGAGAGACTGAGGCAAAGATCAGAGGAGCCAGAGGTACTGAGAGAAACAGAGGAGGTACTTATTTAAGCCATAATCAAGGATATAAAGCCAGACTTAGGTTAATGGGCCTTGGTGAAGAATTGCTACATTCCAGGATCAGACAGAGTTAGAGTGCAAGCTCCTTTGCTGCAAATCCTGTGTTTAACACTCTGTAATTACCCTGCTGTACTGAATTGCCTGCATCGACCGAATTGCAAAATTGACTATATGCTGAGGAACTGCGTTTCCAATATTGTCTCTGCCTGCAAACTACTAAAGTTGAAGTTCTGTTTTAACACCACGTTTCCTCAAATTATTCCTGCATCCGCAAACGGCGTGCCACCGTTTACTTGGCACTGGCGTCACGAACTATTCCTACCTATACCTGCCCTTGCAGAGAGTCAGCTGTACCAGGTTAGTGTATATTGCACTACTACACTCAGAAACACCTACTACGCACAACTTGAGTACACTGCAGGAGCTGCCGCGCTCCCTGAGGCCCCGGCCCGGTCCGTGTCCATCCATCCGCCACGTCCCGAAACCCCAGCACCGGCCATCAACCTTAGGCCTACCACGCCACTACCGCCTACTGGTGCGGCGGAGGCGGCTGGAGATTCCACTCCGCCGCCTAGCTATGAGAAGCTCCGCAGCCTCAACCCTGAAGTACCCCACAAGATCACTGCATTCGCCCAGACCGCATGGGAATATAAATCCGCGGTTGAAGAGTGGGTTAAGCAGGTAATAGACAACCCCCAGGCCGGAGACCCCAAGCTTACCAGGAGAACCGGAACCGTCCTGTGGTTCTCTGTTGAACGTGGTGTCGGTTTTGTGCAGGATAGCCACTCCGGCACAGAACTGTTTGTGGGACGTAGGTCCGTCAAGAGGCACTACTTGCCCCAGGCCCGGCACAACTTATACTCTGGTGATCAAATCGAGTACACCCCGATGCGGTCCATGCAAGGACTTTTTGCTGCTGGAGTCACTCTCCTTGATAAGCCACTTTCTCCTGCCATCACCCCAGAGACCTGGCAGGAGGATCCAGGCTCTGCGGGCAGGACCCATTGCCTACAAGAAGCTCCGGATGGCCGTCTCCAATTTAAGGAGAAATCATAACCTGCACCTGCGCCCCTCATCCCAGATCTGTCGCCACCACCAACCTTGAGAGTGGGACAGATAAACAACAGCATCCTGACCTTCAACCCTAAGGTACAGCCATGCTTTATGCCCCCCTACATGCTGCCCTGGAAGCAGCCCCAGCAAGCTGCTCCAGCTCTCCCTGCACCCATGCAGCCAGATGTTCTGCCAGTTCCTGCACCGGCTGTGGATTCCGGGTTTCAGCAAGCTACTGCAGAGTTCTCCAGGCTGTCGGCACAACCAATCCCTTCAGCCACCGGTAGAGGGCAGTGGCGCACCACTACCAATACTACCCTCAGCTACCAGCAGAGGCTAGAGCAACCTCTTATGCACTTCAGCAGCTCTAGCAGTGATGATGAGCTGGACACCTACCTGTAAGGTGTCCCCACTACAAGAAAGAAAACCAACAAGTGACATTCTGGGAGCCACTCCGTGGACTGCTACCTGACGGGTGAGGATCTGTTTGGCATTTTTGTGTGCTGTTTTAACCGTTTTGTTTCAGGTTGCCAGTGTTGTCCTCATCCAGATGGTCATGTCAGTTAGGACTCCCCCCATCAGCACTTAACCCCCTCATGTCCAAGTTAACCGTTTTATCCCCTTTCTCAGGTTACTTGATAGCCTGTTGCTGCTATTAACTTTTAACCCTTTGGATTACAATTAACTCTTTTGCCCTGTGGATTGCAAAGAACTTTTATTAATTTCCAGAGGATTCTGCAACTTCAAGCACTTCCAGGATTAAGGACTCAAGCTATTGTTGAGCCTATCCTTGCACTTAATAAATTTGCATTATTTTATATTAAATGTTTTACAGCAACATAAAAGCTTGCACCCAAAGAAAAGACTCAAACGTGATACCTGAGCTCTTTGTGCCAAAGAAAAGACTCAAACGTGATACCCGAGCTCTTTGTGATTGTCCTAGTATAATACTTTTGCACTAATGTAACAGTTTACAGTTATGTAACGTTTAAGTATCCTGCCCATTGTGTGTATTATCCGTTTAGGTGCCACAATGTGAAATTATGCACTGTTTCTAATGATTGCACTTAACCATTGCACTTAACCAAAATGTCGCAATTTACTTAAAGTGTGCATTTTCACAGCTCTTGTTCTCTCCCCCCTTCATATGGACTGTCATCAGAGGGACATTGAATACTAATGGCCTACATCCGGTGATGTATACCCATAGGTACCCAGGGTAGGACCAAATGGTAAGTCCAGGCAGATACAATTACTTCACAGGTACCCCTGCTGCTTCGGGAATCGTTAGAAGCCCTAGGCTGCTCCTTCCCGCTTGTTTGGTGTTCCGGATTGTTCCCATCCGGAGGTGACTCATTTCCAGGAGATCCACGGGAACGTAATGCCCTCCTCCTGTGACTTGGCAGAAGACACGGAGACGATAAATACCTCCCCTTCTGAGCGTTTGCCTAAGGTATGGTACCTCAAGCCTTAGAGCCATATATTCAAGCTTCCTCATAGACATCATAGTGATCGTGCTATAAGCCAAATTTCTTCAGGCTATGATGCAGGGAAGGGAATACAGGATAAAGCCACCCTTCTATTTGCGGGCTTTGCATTACATAATGGTGGGATTACGGAGTAAAGACACCCCCATGCTTTCTTTGATGTTTTAGGGCCAGAACATACAAAGTCAGTCAGTGATGTTTGCTTTGTGCAGTTATAGGTTCACTGGTTATACCAAGAGAAGGAAACTGTGTGTTGGACACCTTACTTTAGCGGGCAGGAACCTCGAGGAAACCGTTAAATGTTTTGTCTATGTATGTCATTATGTGTAAATTCACGCAGCACTTTGTATTGTATTGGGTATCCAGAGCTTATTCCTCACCGCCTAGCGTATGCCGAGGACAGCTTCACTTAAAGTAAAGGGGTATGTAACATCCTGAAGTATGTCACTAAACTTCTGTTCCCCTGCTTCATAATGTTAAGCGTAAATGTGTATTACCATCTTGTGTGATCTAACCGTGCATTGCCAATGTATGTATTTCTATGCCTGTTTTATATATTTAATGTAATGTCAATGTAAACCAGCAGGTGGCAGCAGTATGCAGCAGGTCGTAGTTAGTATCTAGCCTGGAATAGTCCATTCCAGTCTAGTCTCCCCTACATGAGCAGAAGTGGGATGTCCCATGCCATGCTTTATGAGGAGGAGAAGGAAGTTCTAGTGAGTGTGAGCCACCCCCCTGCTGGGGTAGGCTGTGTTAGTAGGAGCTTCCAGAAACAGGGACCCCAACCAAGGATCCGAACCTCAGCAGAGACCCAAGATCAACCTTCCCAGCTTGAGTCCCTTACCTCAGCTGTGGACAAAGAAAGCAGCACTTCACAGAACTATCAGATCTCCAGGAAGCCACCATCATACCCTGCGAGCAGTCCTGTAAGTAAAGATCCCAAGACAAAAAGAAGATAAGTACCTCTTCGGCTAGTCAGACCCAAACTAAGCAGACTAAAGACAGAGCAGAAGATAGATACCTGCCAGATTCTAATAGGCGTATGATCAGATGCAGAATACATATAAATTCCTGCCACATATTGCCACTACCTGCTGGGACCCTAGACTATTGCTGTACACTGTATGGATCATAGCTGCATATCACCAGGTAAAGACAAGTTGGACCCTATTATCTGTGTGGAATCCCATCATTCCTCAATTACTCCTATTAACAGCACTCAATTTAGTTGCATGTGAGCCAGAATACAGAAGTCCAGCCGTACCAAGGTAGGAGACACCGTTGACACTACCATACCTGCTAGACAGAGACATTATCCCCCTCTGGCATTCCTCACCTGGTACGTGAGCTATAACATCTTAAAGGGCCCTGCTACAGTACCTGCGCAAGCTGCAACTGGCGTCACAAACTTATATACATATAAACTGACCCACTGCATAGCATTCCCACTGACCCAGTGTCCTGCTCATTGCAAATGACAACCTCTTTCTACAGTGGCGTAACTAGAGTTCTATGGGCCCCAGGGCAAACTTTAAATTGGGGCCCCCCCGCCAAGACTCCACCCCCGCCAAGACTCCACCCCCGCCAAGACTCCACCCCCGCCAAGACTCCACCCCCGCCAAGACTCCACCCCCTCCCGGTTTGAAAGTGTTGTAGTTGAATATTAAATAGAAGGAGATAGGGGTTTTAATTTTTTTTTTTTAATGTTACCATATAAAATATAGAAAAAAATGTTAAAAGCGTTCCAGAACAAAGATTCTCCACATAAGGCATAAAGCTTCTTGACCCATATCTTGGTAAATCACCTACAATTAAAAAATATAATAATCACAGAATATTGGCTGTCAGTTTGGTGCCTAATTAGATAAGAATTTCAAATATAATAAATTTTTTTACTTACTGAAATTTGATTGTGAATAAGTAAGAGTCGTGCTTCTTAACAAGAACAGAAATCCAAATAAAACATCAAAATTAACCAGCCAGGTCCAACGAGGAGGCATCAAGTAGAAAGGAACCAATTTGTTCTCACTGTAAGAAAGGAGATGGTAGCATTTATTAAGTGACATAATTAGATATGTTAAATATAAAATTATATACATTTTTTTACTTACCAAAATTTGAATGTGAAAAGGAACGAGTCATGCTTCTTAACCAGAACAGAAATCCAAATGAAACATCAAAATTAACCAGCCAGGTCCAACGAGGAGGCATCAAGTAGAAAGGAACCAATTTGTTCTCACTGTAGGAAAGGAGATGGTAGCATTTATTAAGTTGCATAATTAGATATGTTAAATATAAAATTATATAAATTTTTTACTTACCAAAATTTGATTGTGAATAAGCACGAGTTGTGCTTCTCAACCAGAACAGAAATCCAAATGAAACATCAAAATTAACCAGCCAGGTCCAACGAGGAGGCATCAAGTAGAAAGGAACCAATTTGTTCTCACTGTAGGAAAGGAGATGGTAGCATTTAGTAATTATGTTAAGTATTTTTGATGTTGGTAACATCTGCCTTCTTTTTGATATTAAGCTTTTGTTGTGCAGAAACCAGTGCTGTATTCAAATAGTTCAAAGGCGGTCGTTGTGTTTTAGAGTCTAACAATAGAGATGGCCCGAACTATCCGACGGCGAACAGTTCCCGGCGAACATAGCTTGTTCGCGTTCGCCTCTGCCGGGCGAACACATGCGATGTTCGGTCCGCCCCCTATACATCATCATTGAGCAAACTTTGACCCTGTACCTCACAGTCAGCAGACACATTCCAGCCAATCAGCAGCATACCCTCCCTCCCAGACCCTCCCACCTCCTGCACAGCATCCATTTTAGATTCATTCTGAAGCTGCAGTCTTAGTGAGAGGAGGGAGACTGTAACTGCTGCTGATTTAATTGGGAAATCGATAGCTAGGCTAGTGAATTCAGTGTCCACTCCAGTCCTGAAAGACTCATCTGATCTCTGCTGTAAGGACAGCGTCCTGACAGCACCCCAAAAAGCCCTTTTTAGGGCTGCAACATTAGTCTGCTTTTTTTTTTTCCTTTATATACATATTGCAGTTGCCTGGCCTGCCTGTGTGTGAGGAGCTGCAGGCCCACAGACTGTAGTGTGCCCACTGCCAGTGCTCACCCCTGTCATTCCGTGTGGCACAGGACTTTGCTTAAAAAAAGGCACTTAATTTTTACACTTTAATCTAAGGTTAGTTGCCTGCCAGTGTGTGTCAGGCTGACTTCCACTGACTGTAGTGTGCCCACTGCCAGTGCCCACCACTCATACCGGCTGGCACAGGACTTTGCATAAAAAAGGCATTTAATTTTTACACTTTAGTGTAATTTCAGCTGCTTGCCTGCTGCTAGTGTGTGTCAGGCCGACTTCAACTGACTGTAGTGTGCCCACTGCCAGTGCCCACCCCTGTCATCCCGTGTGGCACAGGACTTTGCTTAAAAAAAAGGCACTTCATTTTTACACTTTAATCTAAGGTTAGTTGCCTGCCAGTGTGTGTCAGGCCGACTTCAACTGACTGTAGTGTGCCCACTGCCAGTGCCCACCCCTGTCATCCCGAGTGGCACAGGACTTTGCTTAAAAAATAGGCACTTAATTTTTACACTTTAATCTAAGGTTAGTTGCCTGCCAGTGTGTGTCAGGCTGACTTCCACTGACTGTAGTGTGCCCACTGCCAGTGCCCACCACTCATACCGGCTGGCACAGGACTTTGCTTAAAAAAGGCATTTAATTTTTACACTTTAATGTAATTTCAGCTGCTTGCCTGCTGCTAGTGTGTGTCAGGCCGACTTCAACTGACTGTAGTGTGCCCACTGCCAGTGCCCACCCCTGTCATACCGAGTGGCACAGGACTTTGCTTAAAAAATAGGCACTTAATTTTTACACTTTAATCTAAGGTTAGTTGCCTGCCAGTGTGTGTCAGGCTGACTTCCACTGACTGTAGTGTGCCCACTGCCAGTGCCCACCACTCATACCGGCTGGCACAGGACTTTGCTTAAAAAAGGCATTTAATTTTTACACTTTAATGTAATTTCAGCTGCTTGCCTGCTGCTAGTGTGTGTCAGGCCGACTTCAACTGACTGTAGTGTGCCCACTGCCAGTGCCCACCCCTGTCATACCGAGTGGCACAGGACTTTGCTTAAAAAATAGGCACTTAATTTTTACACTTTAATCTAAGGTTAGTTGCCTGCCAGTGTGTGTCAGGCTGACTTCCACTGACTGTAGTGTGCCCACTGCCAGTGCCCACCACTCATACCGGCTGGCACAGGACTTTGCATAAAAAAGGCATTTAATTTTTACACTTTAGTGTAATTTCAGCTGCTTGCCTGCTGCTAGTGTGTGTCAGGCCGACTTCAACTGACTGTAGTGTGCCCACTGCCAGTGCCAACCACTGATACCGGGTGGCACAGTAGCTTGCCGATAAATAAGGCATTTAATTTTTAGACAGTAGTCTAAATTCAGTTGCTTGCCTGCTGCCAGTGTGTGTCAGGCCCGCTTCCACTGACTGTAGTGTGCCCACTGCCAGTGCCAACCACTGATACCGGGTGGCACAGTAGCTTGCCGATAAATAAGGCATTTAATTTTTAGACAGTAGTCTAAATTCAGTTGCTTGCCTGCTGCCAGTGTGTGTCAGGCCCTCTTCCACTGACTGTAATGTGCCCACTGCCAGTGCCAACCACTGATACCGGGTGGCACAGTAGCTTGCCGATAAATAAGGCATTTAATTTTTACACTTTAGTGTAATTTCAGTTGCTTGCCTGCTGCCAGTGTGTGTCAGGCCCGCTTCCACTGACTGTAGTGTGCCCACTGCCAGTGCCAACCACTGATACCGGGTGGCACAGTAGCTTGCCGATAAATAAGGCATTTAATTTTTAGACAGTAGTCTAAATTCAGTTGCTTGCCTGCTGCCAGTCAGTGTGTCAGGCCCTCTTCCACTGACTGTAGTGTGCCCACTGCCAGTGCCAACCACTCATACCGGGTGGCACAGTAGCTTGCCGATAAATAAGGCATTTAATTTTTACACTTTAGTGTAATTTCAGTTGCTTGCCTGCTGCCAGTGTGTGTCAGGCCCGCTTCTACTGACTGTAGTGTGCCCACTGCCAGTGCCAACCACTGATACCGGGTGGCACAGTAGCTTGCCGATAAATAAGGCATTTAATTTTTACACTTTAGTGTAATTTCAGTTGCTTGCCTGCTGCCAGTGTGTGTCAGGCCCGCTTCCACTGACTGTAGTGTGCCCACTGCCAGTGCCAACCACTGATACCGGGTGGCACAGTAGCTTGCCGATAAATAAGGCATTTAATTTTTAGACAGTAGTCTAAATTCAGTTGCTTGCCTGCTGCCAGTCAGTGTGTCAGGCCCTCTTCCACTGACTGTAGTGTGCCCACTGCCAGTGCCAACCACTCATACCGGGTGGCACAGTAGCTTGCCGATAAATAAGGCATTTAATTTTTACACTTTAGTGTAATTTCAGTTGCTTGCCTGCTGCCAGTGTGTGTCAGGCCCGCTTCTACTGACTGTAGTGTGCCCACTGCCAGTGCCAACCACTCATACCGGGTGGCACAGTAGCTTGCCGATAAATAAGGCATTTAATTTTTACACTTTAGTGTAATTTCAGTTGCTTGCCTGCTGCCAGTGTGTGTCAGGCCCGCTTCCACTGACTGTTTTTCATAAAAGGCAATTCCTGATATGGGACGTAACAGGGATTAAACTGATGAGAATAATACTACAGAAAATACCACTCATATCGGTGGAGGGAGCCAGCGTTTTTTTAACCATCTCCCCGTTCAAAAAATCTATTTAATAAATGGCCCCCAGATTGGGGATGTTAGAGGGATTAAACTGATGAGAATAGTACTACAGAAAATACCACTCATATCGGGTGTGACAGTAAATTGCACGGCGCAGATGCAGTCACCGTGGTTTAAAACAGAGTGGAGGGAGCCAGCGTTTTTTTAACCATCTCCCCGTTCGAAAAATCTATTCAATAAATGGCACCCAGATTGGGGACGTTAGAGGGATTAAACTGATGAGAATAGTACTACAGAAAATACCACTCATATCGGGTGTGACAGTAAATTGCACGGCGCAGACGCAGTCACCGTGGATTAAAACAGAGTGGAGGGAGCCAGCGTTTTTTTAACCATCTCCCCGTCCGAAAAATCTGTTTAATAAATGGCCCCCAGATTGGGGAGTCGGGGACGTTAGAGGGATTAAACTGATGAGAATAGTACTACAGAAAATACCACTCATATCGGGTGTGACAGTAAATTGCACGGCGCAGACGCAGTCACCGTGGATAAAAACAAAGGGGAGGGAGCCAGCGTTTTTTTAACCATCTCCCCGTTCGAAAAATCAATTCAATTGACCTTTCGGGGACCCTTGGTGTTGTACGTGGCTGGGTGGAGGAAGAAACCTTCAATGACATCACCGGGACGTGGCTAGCTTGGTATCCAACCTTGTGCAAATGGGGAGTTTGCGGTTGTGCAAATGAACTGTTTGCGGTGCATTAAAAGGGGAGTTTGGTCTGTCAATGTCTGTGATGCGGGCGTAACCCTTACACTACCTGATCGATACAACATCATACCTGATCGTATACACACACTGGATGTTTTAAAGCACGTTATTCCAAACAATTTAGGAATGTTAGTTGATTTATGCCCTTTATGGATTAAAACCCGACTCTGCGTCCACTACGTAATTTTCCATGGGAGTTTTGCCATAGATCCCCCTCCGGCATGCCACAGTCCAGGTGTTAGACCCCTTGAAACAACTTTCTCATCACTATTGTGGCCAGAAAGAGTCCCTGTGGGTTTTAAAATTCGCCTGTCTATTGAAGTCTATGGCGGTTCGCCCGGTTCGCCAGTTCGCGAACATTTGCGGAAGTTCGCGTTCGCTGTTCGCGAACTGAAAATTTTATGTTCGCGACATCACTATCTAACAACATCAGAATTGTTTATTAATCTGCATCATTGTTACCAAAAAGAAGGCAGCTAAAATAGAACCAAACTAGTTAACTGTTTAGTACAACCAAAGTTGAATAAATTGAACTGGGTTAGTATGAACTTTGATAATATAACTCCCTGTACCCAACAAACTGCTCACTTACGCAAAATACATATTACTAGAAGTTGCGCCGTCTCGCTTTAGACTCAGCAAATTTGTCAACAATAGCTGGAATGTCCAGTTTTCTTGCTCTTTCATTCTCAATGCTTAGAAGGGCAAGGCCAGAAAGCCGTTGTTGTGACATGCTGTTTCTCAAGTAATTTTTAATCAGAGATAATTTGGAAAATGATCTTTCTGCAGATGCCACCGTCACTGGTAATGTGAGGAAAAGTATTAAAGCTGTACATACATCCGGTAGGGTAGATGACAAAGCAGCATTGTCAATTATAAGCAGGTGTGCCAAATCTTTAACTGTGTGGAGCTCAGAGATCTCATTTTGCAGTGCGCTCCGAAAACTAACCAATTGCCCTGCGAAATCGGAAGATATGTCATCTTGGTAATAATGCTGAAATTGCAGTGCAGCTTGAAACAAGTTATCCTCTGATTCAGTCGCCAGCACACGTGGCTGAATGATCCGAAATCTTTCAACTACAGTGTTCATGCTACCAAATCTGCTTGATAACTGGGATGTTATTACATCTAAAGTAGCATAAAAAATAGTAGTTTTAAATCTCTTCTCTGGGTCTTGCAGTCTTTCGTCCAAACATAGCTCCCCACTATGGCGCTTTACTTTGGGCACTCTTTTAATTACAAACATTGCAGGAATTCCCCACTTCTCAGCAAGTTTGATAGCTGTTGTTTTAGCATCTTCAAATTGCTTCCTGTAGCTGCTAAGAGCTTCAATGGCATTATGAATTAAATGGGCTGCATTGCACAGATCCATATGTTCTGACTGCAGAACCTTTGATATTGCATTTATATGCTCCAGAACTTTACTCTGTAGAACAAGTAGGAAGACAAACTCAAAAGATTCAATTTTATTCCTAAGGACCCTGGCCTCTTCCCTCTCTTTACTTTTGGTCGAAGTCAATATTAATTTAGACAGTGCTTTAAGGACATCAACAAACCGAAAGCGTAGGGCAAGCAGCGAGTCATAACGGGATGACCATCGTGTTGGGCACAGTCTTTTTAGGGTCACAGAGGATTCAGTGGTTAGTGACTGAAGAACAGACCATCGGGTGATACTTTCTCCAAAAAAAACATACAAACTCTGTATCACCTCAAAAAATCTTGACACCTCAGGTACGTGGCTCACGGCATCTTGTAGAACTAAATTAAGGTTGTGGGCTGCACAGTGAATGTACAAGGCATTTCTTTCTTTCTTTTGAATGCGAGTTTGAACACCCGAGTATACTCCACTCATGGTGGCAGCACCATCATAACCCTGCCCCCGACATTTTGATAGCTGTAAACCTCTACTTTCTATACATTTTATAATGTCATTTTCAAGTCCTGCAGCACTAGGGTCTTCTACGACATGAAAACCTAAAAATGCTTCTTGTATAGCTATAGCAGTTGCCCTTTGGGTTTTGTCTCTGCTTACAGTCACTTATCGGAATATTTGACTTAATTGGTCAACTTTAGAAACATCTTGTGTTGTGTCCATAATTATTGAATAAAAATTGGAGGCTTTAATTTCACTCACAATGCCTTCTTCTACTTTTTTTGAAAGGATATCTATTATTTCATTTTGTATTTTGGGGCTTAGGTATTTAGCTGTCCCCTGCGGTAACTGGAGTAGCTCCTTCAAAACATGGTCATATTCTGCGAGCAGCTCTACAATAGAGAGAAAGTTGCCATTATTACTCTCGCCTATTTTTTCGACATGACCACGGAAAGCTAGATTAGACATTGCCATGGTTAAGGTCACATTGGTTATTCGATGAAGGACTTGTCGCCAAAAGTTTTTCTCTTTTAAAATTTGTCTTTCAGTCTCTGCATCTATGTTTTTTTTTCTCCTCCATTGATCATACACAATACAAGCGTCCATGTGAGCTTGGGAAGCTTCATGAATCTGTATTTTTGCTGAGAGCCTTTGCCATTTTTTTATTCCTTTAGCCCATGCAGGTTCAAAGCCTAATCTTTTACGATCACCAAATAACCAGCATGGCTCGCAATAAGCAACGTTTAGCTTTGGAGAGTAGCATAACCACATGACAGGAATCTTATGGCCTGCTTTTGTAATTCTGTCATAGTACTTCTCAGAGAAACACCTGTTATCGTTATCTCTGGGAAATGGCCCGTTAGGTCTGCAGGGGCCATTAGAAAGAATAAATTTTTTTATGTTGGGGTCTTTTATTGTAATGGGAAAATGTCCCCTATCTGTAACATACTTTTCTCCAAGTAAAGTACGTTCTATACAGACAGTGCCAGCATCTTCACTTTCTAAACTTTCTTGTACTTCAGATATACTGGCACTTGTATGCGGCTCCACTTCTTCAATGCTAGGACTGAAGCTACATGTTTCACTGTGGATACTATCCTCCTCCATCAACGATTGAGAGCTTTCAATAACTGTACTAGTAGAAGGTCTCTCAGTCTCACTTATGTCCTCACACTGACCAGTTATGGTCTCAGTAGTTGCAGAACCACCAGAAGCACCAGCAGCCTGTGAAAAATAGCTGCTTATTTTTGGGAGTTTCTGAGTTTTTTTCTCATCTTCCCTTTTTCTTTTGCGTTTTTGTGAGCCACTCATATGATGGTAAGACGACATTATGGTGGATTAGGTTAGTTGCTGCGACACAAATTTATTTAATCTGCAAATTAAATATGAAAATTGCCTGAGTTTTAAAGACTTTGAGATTGAAAAAACGGCAACAATGGCATAAAACAGTTCTTTTCCAACTGAAATACAGAACTCACTAGTGAGGCACACCCCAATTGTTGGGGAGACACTACTCCATTATTGGTACAGAAGAACGAAAAGGACAGATTTGTTACAAACCTGAGCCGAACTGAGCCTACAGACCCGTCACATGCCGGAGACCTAAGCGCACCTTTGTGACATCAGGCATAAAGAAAACAGGCGAAATGGATCAAGGGCCAGGGAATTTTAATACAAGGTAACAGACGTACAAGACAATAACAGGAGTGCCTCAGTTACTGTTACAGATCAGCGGGTGTGGACCCACTGCGCCACTGACTGGCTATACTCTGGAGGGGCGTGACTAAGCAACTACCTGGTCTTCACTAGAGCCTCTGATGGTGAGGATAGGCTTGGCTGCAGGTAGTTGCCAGGTGCCACTCCAGAGCAGTCCCCGAGTCAGTGGCAGCATTCATACAGTATAACGTATCTCCTTGTGGCCTCAAGTGTCAAAATACCCATTTCTTTTAACCACCTCAGCCCCCAGTGCTTAAACACCCTGAAAGACCAGGCCACTTTTTACACTTCTGACCTACACTACTTTCACCATTTATTGCTCGGTCATGCAACTTACCACCCAAATGAATTTTACCTCCTTTTCTTCTCACTAATAGAGCTTTCATTTGGTGGTATTTCATTGCTGCTGACATTTTTACTTTTTTTGTTATTAATCGAAATTTAACGATTTTTTTGCAAAAAAATGACATTTTTCACTTTCAGTTGTAAAATTTTGCAAAAAAAACGAGATCCATATATAAATTTTGCTCTAAATTTATTGTTCTACATGTCTTTGATAAAAAAAAAATGTTTGGGTAAAAAAAAAATGGTTTGGGTAAAAGTTATAGCGTTTACAAACTATGGTACAAAAATGTGAATTTCCGCTTTTTGAAGCAGCTCTGACTTTCTGAGCACCTGTCATGTTTCCTGAGGTTCTACAATGCCCAGACAGTACAAACACCCCACAAATGACCCCATTTCGGAAAGTACACACCCTAAGGTATTCGCTGATGGGCATAGTGAGTTCATAGAACTTTTTATTTTTTGTCACAAGTTAGCGGAAAATGATGATTTTTTTTTTAATTTTTTTTTTCTTACAAAGTCTCATATTCCACTAACTTGTGACAAAAAATAAAAACTTCCATGAACTCACTATGCCCATCACGAAATACCTTGGGGTCTCTTCTTTCCAAAATGGGGTCACTTGTGGGGTAGTTATACTGCCCTGGCATTCTAGGGGCCCAAATGTGTGGTAAGGAGTTTGAAATCAAATTCTGTAAAAAATGACGAGTGAAATCCGAAAGGTGCTCTTTGGAATGTGGGCCCCTTTGCCCACCTAGGCTGCAAAAAAGTGTCACACATCTGGTATCTCCGTATTCAGTAGAAGTTGGGGAATGTGTTTTGGGGTGTCATTTTACATATACCCATGCTGGGTGAGATAAATATCTTGGTCAAATGCCAACTTTGTATAAAAAAATGGGAAAAGTTGTCTTTTGCCAAGATATTTCTCTCACCCAGCATGGGTATATGTAAAAAGACACCCCAAAACACATTCCCCAACTTCTCCTGAATACGGAGATACCAGATGTGTGACACTTTTTTGCAGCCTAGGTGGGCAAAGGGGCCCATATTCCAAAGAGCACCTTTCGGATTTCACTCGTCATTTTTTACAGAATTTGATTTCAAACTCCTTACCACACATTTGGGCCCCTAGAATGCCAGGGCAGTATAACTACCCCACAAGTGACCCCATTTTGGAAAGAAGAGACCCCAAGGTATTCGCTGATGGGCATAGTGAGTTCATGGAAGTTTTTATTTTTTGTCACAAGTTAGTGGAATATGAGACTTTGTATTAAAAAAAAAAACAAAAAAAAAAAACATCATTTTCCACTAACTTGTGACAAAAAATAAAAAATTCTAGGAACTCGCCATGCCCCTCACGGAATACCTTGGGGTGTCTTCTTTCCAAAATGGGGTCACTTGTGGGGTAGTTATACTGCCCTGGCATTTTCCAGGGGCCCTAATGTGTGGTAAGTAGGTAAATGACCAGTGAAATCCGAAAGGTGCTCTTTGGAATATGGGCCCCTTTGCCCACCTAGGCTGAAAAAAAGTGTCACACATCTGGTATCTCCATACTCAGGAGACGTTGGGGAATGTGTTTTGGGGTGTCTTTTTACATATACCCATGCTGGGTGAGAGAAATATCTTGGCAAAAGACAACTTTTCCCATTTTTTTATACAAAGTTGGCATTTGACCAAGATATTTATCTCACCCAGCATGGGTATATGTAAAATGACACCCCAAAACACATTCCCCACCTTCTCCTGAGTACGGAGATACCAGATGTGTGACACTTTTTTGCAGCCTAGGTGGGCAAAGGGGCCCATATTCCAAAGAGCACCTTTCGGATTTCACTCGTCATTTTTTACAGAATTTGATTTCAAACTCCTTACCACACATTTGGGCCCCTAGAATGCCAGGGCAGTATAACTACCCCACAAGTGACCCCATTTTGGAAAGAAGAGACCCCAGGGTATTCGCTGATGGGCATAGTGAGTTCATGGAAGTTTTTATTTTTTGTCACAAGTTAGTGGAATATGAGACTTTGTATGAAAAAAAAAAAAAAAAATCATCATTTTCCACTAACTTGTGACAAAAAATAAAAAATTCTAGGAACTCGCCATGCCCCTCACGGAATACCTTGGGGTGTCTTCTTTCCAAAATGGGGTCACTTGTGGGGTAGTTATACTGCCCTGGCATTTTCCAGGGGCCCTAATGTGTGGTAAGTAGGTAAATGACCAGTGAAATCCGAAAGGTGCTCTTTGGAATATGGGCCCCTTTGCCCACCTAGGCTGAAAAAAAGTGTCACACATCTGGTATCTCCGTACTCGGGAGAAGTTGGGGAATGTGTTTTGTGGTGTCTTTTTACATATACCCTTGCTGGGTGAGAGAAATATCTTGGCAAAAGACAACTTTTCCCATTTTTTTATACAAAGTTGGCATTTGACCAAGATATTTATCTCACCCAGCATGGGTATATGTAAAATGACACCCCAAAACACATTCCCAACTTCTCCTGAGTACGGAGATACCAGATGTGTGACACTTTTTTGCAGCCTAGATGCGCAAAGGGGCCCAAATTCCTTTTAGGAGGGCATTTTTAGACATTTGGATACCAGACTTCTTCTCACGCTTTGGGGCCCCTAGAATGCCAGGGCAGTATAAATACCCCACATGTGACCCCATTTTGGAAAGAAGACACCCCAAGGTATTCAATGAGGGGCATGGCGAGTTCATAGAAATTTTTTTTTTTTGGCACAAGTTAGCGGAAATTGATATTTTTTATTTTTTTCTCACAAAGTCTCCCGTTCCGCTAACTTGGGACAAAAATTTCAATCTTTCATGGACTCAATATGCCCCTCACGGAATACCTGGGGGTGTCTTCTTTCCGAAATGGGGTCACATGTGGGGTATTTATACTGCCCTGGCATTCTAGGGGCCCTAAAGCGTGAGAAGAAGTCTGGAATATAAATGTCTAAAAAATTTTACGCATTTGGATTCCGTGAGGGGTATGGTGAGTTCATGTGAGATTTTATTTTTTGTCACAAGTTAGTGGAATATGAGACTTTGTAAGAAAAAAAAATAATAATTCCGCTAACTTGGGCCAAAAAAATGTCTGAATGGAGCCTTACAGAGGGTGATCAATGACAGGGGGGTGATCAATGACAGGGGGGTGATCAATGACAGGGGGGTGATCAATGACAGGTAGGGGGTGATCAATGACAGGTAGGGGGTGATCAATGACAGGGGGGGTGATCAATGACAGGGGGGGTGATCAATGACAGGGGGGGTGATCAATGACAGGGGTGGTGATCAATGACAGGGGTGGTGATCAATGACAGGGGGGTGATCAATGACAGGGGGGTGATCAATGACAGGGGGGTGATCAATGACAGGGGGGTGATCAATGACAGGGGGGTGATCACCACAGTCATTGATCATGCCCCTGTAAGGCTTCATTCAGACGTCCGGATGCGTTTTGCGGATCCGATCCATCTATCAGTGCATCCGTAAAAATCATGCGGACATCTGAATGGAGCTTTACAGGGGGGTGATCAGGGAGTCTATATGGGGTGATCACCACAGTCATTGATCATGCCCCTGTAAGGCTTCATTCAGACGTCCGGATGCGTTTTGCGGATCCGATCCATCTATCAGTGGATCCGTAAAAATCATGCGGACGTCTGAATGGAGCTTTACAGGGGGGTAATCAATGACAGGGGGGTGATCAGGGAGTCTATATGGGGTGATAACCACAGTCATTGATCATGCCCCTGTAAGGCTTCATTCAGACGTCCGGATGCGTTTTGCGGATCCGATCCATCTATCAGTGCATCCGTAAAAATCATGCGGACATCTGAATGGAGCTTTACAGGGGGGTGATCAGGGAGTCTATATGGGGTGATCACCACAGTCATTGATCACGCCCCTGTAAGGCTTCATTCAGACGTCCGGATGCGTTTTGCGGATCCGATCCATCTATCAGTGGATCCGTAAAAATCATGCGGACGTCTGAATGGAGCTTTACAGGGGGGTAATCAATGACAGGGGGGTGATCAGGGAGTCTATATGGGGTGATAACCAGTCATTGATCATGCCCCTGTAAGGCTTCATTCAGACGTCCGGATGCGTTTTGCGGATCCGATCCATCTATCAGTGGATCCGTAAAAATCATGCGGACATCTGAATGGAGCTTTACAGGGGGGTGATCAATGACAGGGGGGTAATCAATGACAGGGGGGTGATCAGGGAGTCTATATGGGGTGATCAGGGAGTCTATATGGGGTGATCAGGGGCTAATAAGGGGTTAATAAGTGACGGGGGGGGGTGTAGTGTAGTGGTGCTTGGTGCTACTTTACTGAGCTACCTGTGTCCTCTGGTGGTCGATCCAAACAAAGGGGACCACCAGAGGACCAGGTAGCAGGTATATTAGACGCTGTTATCAAAACAGCGTCTAATATACCTGTTAGGGGTTAAAAAAAACACATCTCCAGCCTGCCAGCGAACGATCGCCGCTGGCAGGCTGGAGATCAACTCTCTTACCTTCCGTTCCTGTGAGCGCGCGCGCCTGTGTGCGCGCGTTCACAGGAAATCTCGCGTCTCGCGAGATGACGCGTATATGCGTCCACTCGGAATGAATCAACCACCTCCAGGACGCGTCTGTGCGTACAGCGGTCCGGAGGTGGTTAAATGGGTATTTTTCATGATATACAGTGGGTACGGATAATTATTACCGTCCACTGATGATCCATCCATCGGCCCCACTCCAGCCCTGATTTCAGACGATAATAATGTCTGAATTCAGGGGGTGTGGCGGATGGATGGATGATCAGGGGACAACATGGATGAATCATTGCATTACTAATACTACCTACCAGTCTATAGACCAGTCCAGCAGGCAGTGAGGCAGGAGAAGATGGTCCTGGAGTGCAGTACTTCTGCTGCAATGCCCAGCGCTCGCCCTTGGTGTCTGTCTGTCGGTCGGTCGGTCCTCTTCTTTCTTCCTCTGAGAATCGCGCCCTGAGCCCTCTAATCTGTGCTGGCACAGGCACACACTGCTGGGGGGCGGGGCTCTGCCTCTTTTAAATCTGCTCTGGCGACTGGCGGGCTTTTGCTGCGCCTGTGCGCCTAGAGTCTACTCTCCTCCTGAGTCCTGACGTCAGAGACTCTCATCTCGCGTGAGCGGAGGGACGGGTCACGCGGCCGTGGTCATGTGGGTGTATTGTAGGCGTATTGTGGGCGTGTGTAGCTTGAGGGAGGGCCCGGCGGAGGAGCGGCAGCAGCTGAGTGAGGGAGAACGGTGCACACAGGCAGCGCAGGTGAATCAAGCGAAGCACAGATCAGTTTCGCAGGGCCCGCCTGCCGCCGCAAGCACTCTGCAGCGGGCCCCCCTCCCGCCGGGCCCGGTCGCAGTCGCACTCTCTGCGACCGCGATCGTTACGCCCCTGTCTTTCTAACAAAGCTAGAACCAGCCCTGTACCTCACATGGGTCCAGAGATCCCCCCATTCATTTCTCTGCTAGATTTATATCAAGCTGACAGCTCATGGGGAGTGTCCTTTCTGCTGCAGCTCAGGGGGCGTGTCCATGTCTCAGATCTCCCTATCACAGCTCAGGAGGCAGTTGAAGGACGAAACTGAGCATGTGCGGCCACCTCAGTGACCAGGACACAGAAACAAGAAAAAAAAACAAGCAGCAAGGGGCACCATACACATACATTTTATTGAATAACTCAGTGGTTATGCTAAATATTTAGTTATATGCAATTACAAAAGTATTTAAATCCAGGTGCTGGTTTTAAAACTGTAGAATATTTTTCGTGGTAAAACCCCATTAAAGAGGTTGTCCAGGTTCAAAGCTGAACCTGGATATACCCATAATTTCACCCAGACAGCCCCACTGATGTTAGCATTGGAGCATTTCATGCCCTTGCCCTGCACAGGATCGGGAAGTAAAGGGCTCTTTTATTTACCATAACTCACTGCCGGGCGGAGGCTTCCGCCCAGCAGTGTGTTTGGTGATGTCACCGGCTCTGATTGGCCGGCTTTAGCGCTGCCCTAGCCGTTTTACAGGCTAGGGCAGCACTAAAGCCTGCCCATCAGTGCTGGTGACGTCACCGTGCTCACTGCTGGGCGGAAGCCTTCACCTGGCAGCCCTAAGGAGAGCCTGGTTCGTCACCGGAACTCCAGAAAATGCCTTTGTCCATCAGCGCAAAAGGGGAGCATCGGAGAATAAACTGCTCCGGTGCTCAAGTCACGGGGGGCTGCCTGGGTGAAAATGGGGATATGTCCAGGTTCAGCTCTGAACCCGGACAACCCCTTAAAATAGGTCAAACTGAGCATTAAAGCGAACCTTTAACCTGGATTTCACTTACTAAACTATCAAAAGTACCTTATAGATCATCCTCATTGTGTTAGCACACGGTCTTGTCCCGCTTTTCTGTGATGTATATGCATGGAAAAATCGCTTTATAAAGTACACTTCTCCAGCTCCACAAGTCACGGTAGAAGTCAAGGGGGTAGCCCTTCCCTCACTCCAGGCTGTAACTCCCCTGCCCTAACTCCGCCTCTCTGCAGTCTAACTGACACCCGGCTCAGTCGCCGGGACCGCGCTTGTACGGGCGGCGCATGCGCCGTCGGACTCAAGCGCGATCCTGTAATTGAATCGCGCATGAGGAAGAGAAGACAGGCAGGCATCGGGGATGGCGCATGTGCGATTCAGTTACAGGATCGTGCTTGAGTCCGACGGCGCATGCGCCGCCCGTACAAGCGCGGTCCCGGCGACTGAGCCGGGTGTCAGTTAGACTGTAGAGAGGCGGAGTTAGGGCAGGGGAGTTATAGCCTGGAGTGAGGGAAGGGCTACCCCCTTGACTTCTACCGTGACTTCAGGAGCTGGAGACGAGGACTTTATAAAGCGATTTTTCCATGCATATACATCACAGAAAAGCGGGACAAGACCGTATGATAACACAATGAGGATGATCTATAAGGTACTTTTGATAGTTTAGTAAGTGAAATCCAGGTGAAAGGTTCGCTTTAATATAATACAGGATGTGTCTACGATGATGCACATGAATACAGTGATACTGATCTTAGCAAAACATCCAAATAACTCAATGAAAGAACTCCACTCAAAATGACACACGAGGTACGGTACTCTGAATACACAGGGGTTTATCTTGTCTTATGATGCAGAAAGATATGGAATTTATCAGGAAACTGCGAATGCCAGTAAAGCTGAAACCTGTTTGGTTTTCCTAATCCTTTGGCACATTATGTGATATTTAATAGTAATGACATTTCACTGTCGGTAGAGAAAATAATCCTGAAATTATAATAATTAAATTCTTGTACATAGGAGGCAGTATTATAGTAGTTATATTCTTGTACATAGGAGCAGTATTATAGTAGTTATATTCTTGTACATAGGAGCAGTATTATAGTAGTTATATTCTTGTACATAGGAGCAGTATTATAGTAGTTATATTCTTGTACATAGGAGGCAGTATTATAGTAGTTATATTCTTGTACATAGGAGCAGTATTATAGTAGTTATATTCTTGTACATAGGAGCAGTATTATAGTAGTTATATTCTTGTACATAGAAGGCAGTATTATAGTAGTTATATTCTTGTACATAGGAGGCAGTATTATAGTAGTTATATTCTTGTACATAGGAGGCAGTATTATAGTAGATATATTCTTGTACATAGGAGCAGTATTATAGTACTTATATACTTGTACATAGGAGCAGTATTATAGTAGTTATAGTCTTGTACATAGGAGGCAGTATTATAGAAGTTATATTCTTGTACATAGGAGCAGTATTATAGTAGGTATATTCTTGTACATGGGTGCAGTATTATAGTAGTTATATTCTTGTACATAGAAGCAGTATTATAGTAGTTATATGTATGTACATAGGAGCAGTATTATAGTAGTTATATGCTTGTACGTAGGAGCAGTATTATAGTAGTTATATTCTTGTACATAGGAGTCAGTATTATAGTAGTTATATTCTTGTACATAGGAAGCAGTATTATAGTAGTTATATTCTTGTACATAGGAGCAGTATTATAGTAGTTATATTCTTGTACATAGGAGCAGTATTATAGTAGTTATATTCTTGTACATAGGAGCAGTATTATAGTAGTTATATTCTTGTACATAGGAGGCAGTATTATAGTAGTTATATTCTTGTACATAGGGGCAGTATTATAGTAGTTATATTCATGTACATAGGAGCAGTATTATAGTAGTTATATTCTTGTACATAGGAGCAGTATTATAGTAGTTATATTCATGTACATAGGAGCAGTATTATAGTAGTTATATTCTTGTACACAGGAGGCAGTATTATAGTAGTTATATTCATGTACATAGGAGCAGTATTATAGTAGTTATATTCATGTACATAGGAAGCAGTATTATAATTATATTTTTGTACATTGTATTATACATTTTTTATACATATTTTGTACATGGTAATGGTAGTAGTTATAATTAGAGATGAGCGAATCGAAGCTGACGAAGTGGAATTCAATCTGAATTTCATGAAAAATTTGATTCGCACCAAAGCCAAATTTCCTTGCGCTTCGTGGTAACGAATCGCATTTTTTCGTATAATGGCTGCTGCACGTGTGAGGACATGGAGAAAGGAACTCTGGTAAGGCGGGATCACCCACAATGCCATGCATGCAGCCAATCAGCAGCCAGTCAGCCCTGTGATGTCACAGCCCTATGAATAGATTCTGCGATTTTCCAGTGTACTTAGTGCAAGGAGAGACGTCAGCAGGCGCTAGGGACAGTGCTAGGAAATGCTTTATTGTGCTAAAAAAACAATTTACAAGTGCAGGGAAAGATTATTCAAGCTGTAGGGAAAGGATAGGGAGGCATCATTCCACAGCATTTATGTTGAACAGGGTTCAGTAGTGGAGGTTACAGCCTGGGTAATAGGAACAATCCTATTACACCTTGCTGCACTGACTGCGGATCCAAATTGCCATTTTACAGCTCTGTAATTCCAGCAAACCGTTCTTGTTATTGGGGTGCAAGTGCTGTTTGATACAGCCATTAACAGGGTTTATTACAAGGAAATATTTCTACATCTTATTTGCCCCTATGCGGTGCAGTTATATGTTCTAAAGCATTTTTTGGCTTGTATTAGTGGTAAAAAAAGGGCTTATTAGCTGTTGTGTGGTGAAGTGCTAAAATTACAGCCCTTTTTGTCGTGTATTAGTGGCAAAAGAAAAATATATTTGCCGCTCAGCGGTGCAGTTATCTGTTCTAAAGCCTTTTGTGGCGTGTATAAGTGGAAAAAAAATTAGGGCCTATTTGCCGTGCAGTGGTGCAGTTATATGTTCTAAAGCCCTCTTTGGCGTGTGTTACTGGCACAAAATAGTATTTGCCGTTGTGTGCTGTAGTGAGAAAATTACAGAGTTGGGGTGTTTTAATTTCCTTTTTATTTATTTATTAGATCTAACAGTATGTCCGACAAAGAAGTACCAGGCCCTGCACAGGGGAGTGGCAGAGGCCTAAATGTTTATGGCGCAGGCAAAGGTCGCAGCAGAGTAAGGGGGCATGGCAGCAGGGATCGCAGCGAGAGGCCTGAGCTCCCGTTGTCATCTAGCGGTCGTGTCTTGACCAGCAACCCAGCGGTTCTTCAATGGTTGACTCGGTCATCCACTTCGTTCCAAGTAACATCAGACACCCCCAGCCAAGAGTCGGTGGGTTCCTCTGTCACGACGCTTAGTTGGCATGGCCCGGCAGCAGGCCCTGTGCCCTCACCTGTCCTCAACCTGCCTCTGTCCTTTTCTGTTCCCTTAGCCAGAGAAGTATTGTATGCTGTGGGCTCAGCTTCACTTTACAGTAAGGATGAGCTGCTAGAAGTCAGTCAGCAGCTACTGGCCAGCCAAGATGTGGAGGAGACATCCGTCGCTTCCTCCACTAGGCGGGCAAGTAGTGATGGGGAGAGTGGCGTGGGAAGTGGTGAGAAGTCAGGCTCCAGAACCAGAGACTTTTGAGGAGGACATCAGTGACATGCAGACAGAACTCAATGATGATGATCATCATCATCAGGAGAGGAGGGTGGCAGCTTGCTTGTGAGGCAGCAGCAGAGCTAGCAAGTCGCTAGCATGACCGGGATTCAGCAGGGTGGCAGCAGTGGGAGGTCAGTAGCCAAACGTGCCTAAGGTAGACCACCCGCTTCGCAGGAGCCTAATTGCCTAGGAAGTAGCAGTGCAGGGGTTCACGGAGGCAGCGGAGGTAAAAGTCAGTCAGTGCATAGTGTTGGGGGTAACATCACCTACTCGGCGGTGTGACAGGTTTTTGTTAAGCCGCCGGAGGAGGTGAACGTGGCCATATGTAGAATCTGTTGTCAGAAGGTGAAGCGTGGGCAGGGTGCCAATGTTGGCACTACGGCCCTGCGTCAAAATATGCAGCATCGACATAGAATGGCCTGGGAGAACCATGGCACCGATATTGTGGTCCAGGCTGCTGCAGAAACTGCTGCATCACCCAGTGGCACGCACGGTTTCAGGCAGTCAAGGCTCCACCATCTCAGCCGAAGGGAGCAGTCTGTCCTTTCCATCATCTGCTGGTCCTGATGCTCCTGCTCCTCCTCCTCCTCCTACTCCTCGTCAGTCATTCTGTCAGCAATCGATCACTGAAGCAATTGCCAAGAGACAGCAGTATGCGTGCACTCATCCAACGGCGCAGAAGCTGAATGTGCTCCTGCCCAAGTTGCTGGTGCTGCAGTCCCTCCATTTCCAAGTGGTGGACTCTGCACATTTCAGAGAACTGATGGCTTGTGCTGAGCCGAGGTGGAGTCCCAAGCTGTCATTTCTTTGCCAAAAATGCAGTACCAGCCCTGCACACACATGTATAACATAAGGTGGGCCAGTCCTTGAGCCTGTCGGTGTCTGCCAAAGTGCACGGCAGTGCCAACGTGTGGAGCTATAACTACAGTCAGGGACAATACATGTCCTTTACGGCCCACTGGTTGAATATGGTTCCTGCACAGCCACACCAGCAACTTGGCCAGGTCACGCCGTTTGTCCTGAGACAATGTCCGCTTCTGCCTCCTCATCCTCCACCATGTCCTCAGCCTCCACTGCTGGGACAAGTCACAGTGCCCCTCCAGCATACCACATGTGCAGGGCACGGCGGTGTCACGCTATTCTTCACCTAGTTTGCCTGGGTGAACGGAGTCACACAGGGGAGGAACTGCTCTGTGTCCTTCATCAAGAAATCGAATCCTGGCTTTCTCCTCGACAACTCAAAATCGGAACCATGGTGACCGACAACGGGAAGCACATGTGTCGGCGCTGCGTCAAGGAGGGCTGAGCAATGCGCCATGCATGGTACACGTGTTCAATCTGGTTGTCAAGCGGTTCCTGAAGTCTTCCACCCATCTGCAAGACATCCTAAAAAATGGCCAGGAAACTTTGCATGCACTTCAGCCACTCATACACCGCAAAGCACACGCTCCTTGAGCTGCAGCGGCAGGACGGCATCCTCTAACATAGGCTGATATGCAACGTTTCCACCCGCTGGAATTCCACCCTCCATATGTTGGAACGACTGAAAAGAAAGGCCATAAACTATTTTCTGATGATCCAAGCGGACAGAAGTACTCCCCTGTGTAACTTCGATGTCAGCCAGTGGCAGCTCATGCATGACACCTGCCATTTGTGCAATGTGACGGTCCCCAGGGGAGTACACGTGAGGTTCACGGTGGGTACTCACGGTTAGCAGATGCCTCCCTGGGCCAGCAGTGCAGTGAAGGGGAGAACAGCACTAGATTTTCCGGGGGAACACTCTATTACAGGGTACACTGGCCAGGTGGTGATCAAGGGGCCCTTGATGGTGATTGTGCAGTACGCAGCCCTGAAGGGTGAGTGAGTGGCAGGTCACGGTTCATAGGCAAAACGAGGGTTGCTCTTGGTTACTCACAGTTTATAGAAGACCCTGGTTAGGCGTACATCAGTGATGGAGAGGCTGGCACAGAAGTCCTCTGGGGCAATCTCTGTATATAGGGACCAGGCCAGGTGGTAGGTGAGGTGCCCTAGGTGTTGTAGGTTTAATGTGCCTGTGGCAAGATCCCTTAAAGTTCGTGACGCCAGTGACGGTAACAGTGGCACACCGATTTGTTGCAGTAATAATGGAGGAACACAAGTTGCAGTGAACCAAAACTTCATTTTACTGAAACAGTTAACTATTTACAGTCCTTTGTTCAGTTCCACAAGTAAGAGGCAGTAACATGCAGGCTTGACATCAATTGGCAGGTAACAATGTTCTTGCAAGATACACATAGGGTTAAACACTTACAGATCAGGCTGCACTTTTCCTCAGAATCCTGTCTGTCTTTATCCCAAGGCCCGTATGCCCTATTGCTGGCTTTATCCTTGGTTAGGGAAACTTCCTCAGGTATATATCTCCTTGCTTGTATATATATCCTTCTGCCCTTCAGCTCTCTGTTTGGCTGGCATATACTTGGCTCTGCACTGTCCTCTGTTAAGGGAACTTCAGGTTTCTCAGGAGGCAGGCTCTTCTCCTGGTAGCAAGCTAGAAGCCTGGGCTGTCTAGCTGCATATCAGAGGCTGGATCCCAGCTACCCTCTGCCTAGGGTGCACACTTGGCTTCTGGAAATCCACTCCCCTTTCACACACACTAACTCTCCCTGGTCTGGACCTAGCTATTTTACTCGGGGGTTCCCTAGCTCCCTCTACTGTCTAGGAGGAGAAATTACACCCCTGATAGGCCTGATACAGGAAATAAACAGGAAAATCACATAAAACATCATATAAAATACAATGGCCATATTCCCCAGGAGGTGGAGGATAACGTGGCCATGTTGACCCTTGTGTAGTGCCCACAATTACCTAGTGGGACACTACATACCCGGTTGCTTTGACATTGCCCGTCCTCGGCGCAACACAAGGGGCCCGCCCAGCTGGACACTGCGACCTGAAAGACAAAAATAAAAATGCAAAGCAGGCACACATATCTACATTTGCAATACAAATATCAGGTATCTCCGCTGGCAAAGGTACAAGTGTGGTGAAAAGGGGCGTCGTTCTCTTCACTCAGGATAGTATAGGGAACGGGGGCGCTGACCTGGTACAGCGTATCAGAGATAACCAGGATAGTCCATAATAATAAAAAAAATAGTAACAACAACATAAGTTTCTGGAGGCTCAAAAGAACAAAATGAGTCCGTACCCAGGCCTTGTAAACAGTTAAACAGGGGTTTCCCGGGAGGAGCTACTCTGGTCCACAATGTAGTCTCCGAATCTCACAGGTGGGTGCCCCTTAGTAGGCCGCGTTGACCTTCTTACTGGCAGAGGCTCTTCCTGCCTTGGTTCAGAAGGGCTAGAGGAGTCCACAGGCTCTGGAACTCTTTCAGGTACACTATGGGACAGGTCATCCTGGGGTTGAGGACTAGCAGGAACTGGAGCTGGTACCACCAAGTTCAACAAGGGAGCGAGGAACCAATGAAGTGGCTCTTTGTCATGTATCAGGTTCTCAACAGCCTGCATAGGATCAACAGGTTGGGCTGATCACTCTGGTTCAGGAGACTCTAGCTCAAAGTCCTCTGTTGCAGTTTCTCCTTCTATGCAGGGCTAATCGGTTCCTGTGTACGATCTGGGAGCCTTTACCTTCCCTGGAAATTTGGTAAACATGGGTCTCAGCATTAGGAATATCAGTTACGATGTAGGGAATCCTCTCCCACTTACTGTCCAGCTTGCTGGTCCAGTGGTTATTTTTCAACCACACCATGTCCCCTAGAGCTAGAGGTTCTGCATGAGCAGCCAGGTCATAGTCTCTCTGCTGTTGCTCTCGGGCACTTTCCATGCGCTCCTGAACAATCTCCTTAGCATTAAGGAGACGTCTTTGATGGTCCACCACCCAATCAGTCCTTGGTAGTGGATTGATGACATCAGGCACCTGTACATCCAGGGAGTGGTCAGCAGGTAGCCTCCCTTGATGGCCAAACATCAGATAGAAGGGCGTGTACCCGGTTTAGCAGTGAATTGTATTGTTATATGTATACATGAGTTGTGGCAGCAGAGTAGGCCAATTACCCCTTTGTCTCAGAGGGCACTGCTCTCAACATTTCAATGAGAGTTTGATTCATCTTTTTGCAGAGTCCGTTACCTTGCGGATTATAGGCCGTGGTCCGGACCTTCTGGCAATTATGTAGCAGGCACATCTCTTGGAACAAATGTGATTCAAACGCAGACCCCTGGTCGGTGAGGATCCTCTCAGGGCAGCCGTAGGGCAGGAGGAAATGCTTCCAGAACGCCTCCGCCGCAGTCTTGGCTGTCAGGTCTTTCACAGGCACTGCTACGACAAACTCAGTGAAGTGATCAATAATGGTCATGGCATAAGTATACCCTGAGCGACTTGGCTCCAACTTCACATGATCAATGGCAACAAGTTTTAAGGGAGTTTTGCTCACGATAGGATGGAGAGGCGCTCTCTGGTCATGGCGTTCACTTCTCCCGACGGCACAGGCAGTACATTCCCGGCACCATTTTTCAATGTCTTCTCTCATCCCAATCCAATAGAACCTCCTGCAAATGGTGGCCTCCGTTTTATGTAAGCCGAAGTGTCCCGACTGGTTATGATACATCTCTAACACCAGACTGTCGTCTCAACGTGGTATGAGGATCTGGTACACTCTATCGCAGGACACGGGATCCAGGCTCCTTCTAAGCAACAGGCCTTTTTGAAGAAAGAGTTGGTGGCGATGTCTCCACAGTCTCAATAGTTCTGGGTCTGCACTCTTCCTACGGACTCTCTCAGGAGTTCTCCCACTAGTAAGTAAGTCGAGCAGTTCACAGAGGACCCTACTTTCTGACTGGAGCTTAATCCACCTTTCTTGTTCGCCCCTGGACTCAGGAATTTTTGATGAAGAGGGATCGGCAGCTGAGTGATTTTCTGTGCGAACATTATCTTGCTGAGCAAATTTGTTGTAAAACGCTGGCATCTCCACTTCTTCCCAGGCATCCTTTGGTTCATCTGGTGCTTCTGTAGTGGGGAGCCGAGACAGGGCATCAGCATTATCATTGGAGCGGCCTGCCCGGTATTTCACAGTGAAGTCATAGTTGGCAAGGCGGGAGGCCCATCTTTGCTCCAGCGCCCCTAACTTGGCTGTATTCAGATGCGCCAGGGGGTGGTTGTCCGTGAAGGCGACAAACGGAGTGGCAGCAAGATAGTCTTTGAATTTTTCAGTCACAGCCCACACTAAAGCAAGGAACTCCAGCTTGAAGGAACTATAATTCTGGTCATTTTTCTCAGCTCCCCTCAGGGACCTGCTGGCATAGGCAATCACCCTCTCTTTGTTGTCTTGCAGCTGAGCCAGCACGGCTCCCAGGCCTCTTTTACTGGCATTCGTATAGAGGTGAAACGGCTTCTGATAATCCGGGTAACCCAGGACAGGGGGTTCAGTCAGCTTCTTCTTTAGGAGCTGGAAGGCAATTTCCCGTTCTTCATTCCATTCAACAGGGATAGGAGTCTTTGGACTCTTTTTGGGATGCCCCCTTAGGAGTTCCTGGATCGTATCCGCAATCTGTGCAAAATGCGGGATGAAGCGTCTATAATATCCTGCAAAGCTGAGGAAACTTCTCACCTCTTTCACAGTGGTGGGAGTTGGCCAATTACGGACAGCAGCAAGTTTATCAGGATCAGGCTGGACTCCTTCGGCACTAACAACGTGCCCTAGGTACTTTACTGCTGGTTTCAGCAGATGACACTTGGACGGCTTGATTTTAAGGCCATATTTAACGAGGACCTGAAACACTTCAGCCAGGTGTTTTAAATGATCCTCATACGTCTTGGAGTAGATAATGACGTCATCCAAGTATAACAGTACAGTCTCAAAGTTCTTATGGCCTAAACAACGCTCCATCAATCGCTGGAACGTCCCTGGAGCGTTACACAATCCGAAAGGCATGTAATTAAATTCAAACAGGCCCATAGGCGTAGTGAAAGCGGTCTTCTCCCGATCTTCTGGGGCCATAGGCACCTGCCAGTACCCACTGGTTAAGTCCAGAGTGGAGAAGTAGGCTGATGACCCCAGGGCAGTCAAGGACTCTTCAATGCGTGGCAACGGATAAGCGTCTTTATGGGTGATTTGATAGATTTTTCTATAGTCCACGCAGAACCTAATGCTGTCATCTTTTTTTCTAACAAGAACTAGAGGCGCAGCCCAGGGACTATGACTGTCCCGGATTATATTAGAGTCCTTCATCTCCTGTATCATCTCTTTCACAGACTGATAGGTAGTAGGCGGTATGGGTCTGTATCTCTCCTTAATAGGAGGATGAGAGCCAGTGGGTATGGTGTGTTTGATTACACTGACCTCTCCGTAGTCCGTGGAGTGCTTGCTTGTGGCGAAACCAACCTCGCCACTGGGTTTTGGAGAGGACTGGCTGCTGGCCTCCTGCCCCTGGATTATGGGCCATATACTAACTTTTAAACCCCTGAACCTATTCAAGTGAATTTTGGATAGGTTTGTCCCCAAGTTATACTGTTTAAATTGATGTAAGTTATATGTATGGCCAATGTAAACTCACAAAGTTGTAACAATTTATAATAAGTGTAACTTGTCAGCTTGGGAGGAAAATGCTGGGTGTGTTTCTATTGTGCCATTGTCCCATTGTGTGTTTAAATGGTGATGTCTGTTCTGTTGTCCTCACATGTGTATTGGCGATCTCCCTTTGTCCTCAGAGATAATTGGATTGCTCCTCAGGTTGTCTCCGGGACAGAGAGGAGGAGACCATGATGCATTGTGGGGATATGTTGTCCTATGTCACAGTCTTCATTCTGGTCCTCTGGGGGCGTGAACGATTGGTTGCTGTTGTATCATTGTATGTGTTGTAAATTACTGATTGGTTATATTTCAAACCCCTGTGGGCAGTACTATGTTTGTGGTTTATGAATAAAAAAGGCTGTACGTGAAGTACAGTCAGACCACTGTTTGACCCTCAACACGGAGCCTTGTCTCGTTATTGGGGGGATTCACTGTATGCTGTTAGAAGACCGATTGCCAGAAGTGTAAGCTGATCCCTGTTCGTCTGCTAGCAGCTATTTGTGAGGTTCCAGTTTGGAGTGCTACTTTGTATCCAGTTCGGGAGTTTGGTGTATCCTGCAGTAGCTGTGCCTGTCTCTCAGAAAGGGGCTTATCACCTAAACGGATTTTAACCACTTGTCTGCTGAAACGGTCCGTTACATTGGTGGCAAGCAGCGGGATCGTTCCCACAGCCCAGAAGGACAGCTACAAAGAAACATCATTCCCTGGAATTACAATTTGAGGGCAACGCATGTCCCAGTACAGTGACCCTGACAGCACCAGAATGGAAACAGCAGTGGAGTACGATGAGGGTGTCATGGATGACCGAGATGCAGTCCGCAAAGGCATCTGGTACCAGGTACTGGGTATTGTGGAGTATATGCAGGACGAGAGACTCCCCACGGAAGACCAGCGGTTGCATAAGCGAGTAGCCCTGCGGATGCCCTTCCTGGGAGAGCAGCCCCGGGAGGAATGGGTAAAGGAATTGGAACTCCTAGCATGGCGGGAGCTGTGGCTGGAAGATGCCTACCAGGCGCTCTGGTGGTATGGGGCACAGTACCTACCCAGGACAGCTGAGCATGACAAGCCGGAGGGAGAGGAGTTTGATGGTCCTGGCTTGTTATGGGAGACTTTTTCAGAGCTGGAGTTTGGGAGCCCTACACAAGCCCGGTTCCATGATCTCTTGGAATGGAGGGAGAGCAGGTATGACTGGGACGACACTCATGAGATTGAGCAGGACCTGGTCCACCTGGTGACCCGGGAGATGGAGCTGGAACAGGGCTACCAGCAGCTGTTCCACGCCAGTGAGAAGGCTCAGCAGGACAGTAAGGTGACAAACCCAGTCTCCATTCCCCAGCGGCAGTGTGAAGTGCAGGGAGAGGAGAGCAGCGTCCTCCCTCCCCAGCGGCAGGCTGAGTTACAGGGGGCAGAGGTAGTTGTTCTTGCCCCCCAGCAGCAGAGTGATATGCCAGGAAGGCAGTGTGAAGTGCAGGGAGAGGAGAGCAGCGTCCTCCCTCCCCAGCGGCAGGCTGAGTTACAGGGGGCAGAGGTAGTTGTTCCTGCCCCACAGCAGCAGCATGATTTTTTGGGAATTGGGAGCCCAGTCTCCATTCCCCAGCGGCAGGCGGAGTTACAGGGGGCAGAGACAGTCGGTCCTGTCCCCCAGCGGCAGAGTGTCCAGCAGGGAATAGA
The DNA here is from genome assembly GCF_905171765.1 of Bufo bufo. Lineage (NCBI taxonomy): Eukaryota > Metazoa > Chordata > Amphibia > Anura > Bufonidae > Bufo > Bufo bufo. The sequence goes on from NC_053394.1 coordinate 28,782,841, forward strand.
GAGCCCAGTCTCCTTTCCCCAGCAGCAGGACACTGTATTGGGAGCGGAGACGGTCGGTCGCCCTCCCCAGCGGCTGGAAGTATGTATGGGAGAGGATCTCGTTACCCCCTCTCCCCAGCGGCAGCTTAACGCACCAGGGGGAGACAGTAAGCCCCACAACAGTGCAGATGGGACCGTGGTCTCTGCACTTACAGCACAGGGGGTAGAGACAGTCGGTCTCCCCCTCCAACAACCAGGCTCCAACCAGGCTTCTTCCGTGGTAGCGCTGGCACCAGGGCAGAGTACCGCTGATACCTGCCCACAAAGCAACCTCCACTCCAAGCCAGGGAGCAACACAGAGACCGGGAGTACCAGCTTCCAACATAACCTTGGTGGACTCACTGGACAGAGACAGGCTACCAAATGCAACAGGTCCAGTATTGGGTTGTGGGTGGGCTGCCAGACTAACTTAGGTACCGACTGGCGTGAGGTCAGGTACCTGGTTAGTCTTCCCTGGGGGGGAAAGATGTGTGGCGAAACCAACCTCGCCACTGGGTTTTGGAGAGGACTGGCTGCTGGCCTCTTGCCCCTGGATTATGGGCCATATACTAACTTTTAAACCCCTGAACCTATTCAAGTGAATTTTGGATAGGTTTGTCCCGAAGTTATACTGTTTAAATTGATGTAAGTTATATGTATGGCCAATGTACACTCACAAAGTTGTAACAATTTATAATAAGTGTAACTTGTCAGCTTGGGAGGAAAATGCTGGGTGTGTTTCTATTGTGCCATTGTCCCATTGTGTGTTTAAATGGTGATGTCTGTTCTGTTGTCCTCACATGTGTATTGGCGATCTCCCTTTGTCCTCAGAGATAATTGGATTGCTCCTCAGGTTGTCTCCGGGACAGAGAGGAGGAGACCATGATGCATTGTGGGGATATGTTGTCCTATGTCACAGTCTTCATTCTGGTCCTCTGGGGGCGTGAACGATTGGTTGCTGTTGTATCATTGTATGTGTTGTAAATTACTGATTGGTTATATTTCAAACCCCTGTGGGCAGTACTATGTTTGTGGTTTATGAATAAAAGAGGCTGTACGTGAAGTACAGTCAGACCACTGTTTGACCCTCAACACGGAGCCTTGTCTCGTTATTGGGGGGATTCACTGTATGCTGTTAGAAGACCGATTGCCAGAAGTGTAAGCTGATCCCTGTTCGTCTGCTAGCAGCTATTCGTGAGGTTCCAGTTTGGAGTGCTACTTTGTATCCAGTTCGGGAGTTTGGTGTATCCTGCAGTAGCTGTGCCTGTCTCTCAGAAAGGGGCTTATCACCTAAACGGATTTTAACCCCTTGTCTGCTGAAACGGTCCGTTACATTGCTGAAGGCCTTGTGGTGCTCTTTCACCAAATTCAGGACTACCTCTATTTGCTCCTTCGGGGTGGATTCGTTCCCCACATGAAGTTCCTCCCACCAGGTTACTGAAGAGGCGCTGGCAGGTGCGCTGCTGCTCTGTGCGGTCTGGAATGTCTCCGTGGCAGGCAGACGGATAACATCCTGGAAGGATACCTGGAAAAGCTGAGCAACGGGGCAGTGCTTAGAGAGAGTAACAGGGTGATCACTGAAATGAATCAAACGGACAGGCACTTTACCTTGAGATACGGTCACCAGGCTCTTGGCTGCTCGCACGAAGGGATGATTCTCAATTTGGATAGGCTCCATTAGGGCTTGATAGTCCTGGCCCTGGATCCCTAGCACTGCACAGCACCACAGGATGATCTGGGAATTCGGTGGCAGGATTACCGGCCGGTTATCCCGGATCCGGGCAGTACAGATTTCTACTTTTCCATTTGCAAATCTTTGCTGAGCACATAGCACACTGATAGTCTTTTGAATGACTCTTTTAGAAGCAGGTGAAGCTGAAGGTATGGATTGGTTCAATGCCTCAAGCACCTCGGAGTAACAATTTTTAAAGACATTAGTCCCTAAGATCACGGGGTGTCCCCCTTTATCTCCGGCTTGCACCACAATCACACCTTGCTGTGGTAAGGTGGCTTCTCCCACCTGAAGGGTGGGTTCCCATTACCCATGGACTTTCACCGGCTTGCTGTTGCTAGCAATGATATCCAGCCAGGATTCGGGTGGCTGGGTGAGGAGACTTGAATCCCAAAATTTGTCAAAGGCGGGTCATTGGATGGTGGTGACCTGAGACCCAGTATCCAGCAGGGCTTCAAAAGGTATCCCGTTGCTGCATATGCTAATTTTTGGACGAGATTCTACGTATCTGGGCATCCAACTTGGATCCTTTGGACCTACTGTTCTACCTCCTGAGGGGCGGTCCTCGGCCTCGGGGGTGGCCCGTTTAACTGCCAACATGTTGATTCAGTATGTCCATATTTTTTACAATAGTGGCAGACAGGCTGCTTGCGGTTCTTAGACCTGTAATTCGGTCGTCCATCAGGTTCTTTGGGGTATACCTCTTTATATGCAGGTGGGAGGAGTCTTTGAGGTGAAGGGCTCTCGTCTTCCAATAACAATGGTCTTTCCCATTCCTCTATTTTCCTGCACACCTTTTCCAGACTCTTAGTGAGATGGTTAACTTGCTCCATTAATGCCGCCACAACATCTGTTACTGGAGCATGGGTGGCTTGACTGGCTCCGGACGGCCTCACATTAATAGTCTTTGACTGGCAGGCCTGAGGTTCGAGGGAGGCTGCTGGCCCCGTGGGAGGGTTTTGGCCTAGGATACTGATGGCCAGCTCTTTAAAGTCCAAAAACGCACAATTGGGGTGTTGGGCCGACAGCATCCTCAGCTGGCCCTTTAAGTGTTCAGTGTTTACACCCGCTATGAACTGCTCTCTCAGAGTCCGGTCCTGGTCCTCAGCCTCTCGGGGGTCCACCTGGACCACAGCCCTCAGGGTCTCTTGCAGGGACAAAGCAAAATCACGGAGTGACTCACCAGGCTGTTGCTTCCTGCTGAAAAATCGCATCTTAACTTTGGACACCGTTCTGGCCTCAAACGTGGTGCCGAGGCGATCAAAGATCTGTTCCAGGCTATTCTTTTCGGAACAAGGCCATGACATGACTTCCCTGCGGGCGGCCCCTTCTAACTGTGCTAAGAGGATCTCCATTTGTTGCTCAGCGGAGATAGGGTAGAGCCGGAATTAGGCCAGAATCTGGTCTCTAAAGTCCTTCAATTTATGGGCTTCCCCGGAATATCGCGGAAACCAGGGGGCCCCAAAATAATATGGCATGGTCAGTGGCATCAGGCTTGATGCTGCCGCAGCGGCGGGCGCCCTGTTATCAGCTGCGTGCACTTCAGAAGGTATATCGGGGGCCCCCTTCCCCCACTTCTTCAGGTGCAGACATGGCGTGGTCTCTGGAAGTAGCTTCTTTAGGCAGACACACGCTGGGTTCCGCTGGCTCAAGCATTGCTAAGGGTGACTATGGAGTGAGTATGGCCCTTTAAGGAGCAGCGGAGCAGGCCAAGATCTGAATCGGATGTGTTCTCCCCTGGATTAAGTCTCTTATTGCTAAGGAGGGACCTCCCCCCAGCTTCCCAGCAAAATCGGAATTCACCCAGTGCTCAAATATCAAGGAATCGGTGCGTACTGAAAGTTTACTTACTCCGGTGATGCGCAGTCCAGGTCTCGCGAGGCACGGGATTACGTCGTGTGGAGGTCCCACGGCAGCGTCAGGAGATAGGCGCGGCCTCTCTGAGCTCCGGGATTCAAGGTAGGCGGTATCTTCTTTACAGACAGGGTGGTACCTTCTTTTCTTCTCTTTCACGCCAAACAGACACAATGAGGCGCACTGATAGTCCAGTCAGCTTAGGCGGCCATCTTTAAGTATAACGCTGTCCATTCACTGACAGCAAGCGGTGACTTAAGAAGAGGCAAACAGTCCACAACAATACAATTTTCACACAGCGATTTTTTTACAGTTCTTGGCCCAGCAATTTTTCAAATAAACAGATAGGGCTTTATCACTTTATGGCCAATAACGGCACACAGTTTAGATTCCACAATGGCGTAGGAATAATCCGTAAATCCTGTTTGTGACGCCAAAATATGCAGTACACAGCCCTGAAGGGTGAGTGAGTGGCACGTCACGGTTCATAGGCAAAACGAGGGGTGCTCTTGGTTACTCACAGTTTATAGAAGACCCTGGGCAGGTGTACAGCAGTGATGGAGAGGCTGGCACAGAAGTCCTCTGAGGCACTCTCTGTATATAGGGACCAGGCCAGGTGGTAGGTGAGGTGCCCTAGGTGTTGTAGGTTTAATGTGCCTGTGGCAAGATCCCTTAAAGTTCGTGACGCCAGTGCCGGTAACGGTGGCACACCGATTTGTTGCAGTAATAATGGAGGAACACAAGTTGCAGTGAACCAAAACTTCCTTTTACTGAAACAGTTAACTATTTACACTCCTTTGTTCAGTTCCACAAGTAAGAGGCAGTAACATGCAGGCTTGACATCAATTGGCAGGTAACAATGTTCTTGCAAGATACCCAGAGGGTTAAACACTTACAGATCAGGCTGCACTTTTCCTCAGAATCCTGTCTGTCTTTATCCCAAGGCCCGTATGCCCTATTGCTGGCTTTATCCTTGGTTAGGGAAACTTCCTCAGGTATATATCTCCTTGCTTGTATATATATCCTTCTGCCCTTCAGCTCTCTGTTTGGCTGGCATATACTTGGCTCTGCACTGTCCTCTGTTAAGGGAACTTCAGGTTTCTCAGGAGGCAGGCTCTTCTCCTGGTAGCAAGCTAGAAGCCTGGGCTGTCTAGCTGCATATCAGAGGCTGGATCCCAGCTACCCTCTGCCTAGGGTGCACACTTGGCTTCTGGAAATCCACTCCCCTTTCACACACACTAAATCTCCCTGGTCTGGACCTAGCTATTTATACTCGGGGGTTCCCTAGCTCCCTCTACTGTCTAGGAGGAGGAATTACACCCCTGATAGGCCTGATACAGGAAATAAACAGGAAAATCACACAAACAGACATCCTAACCTGCAAAAACTCATTTCAGGGAGGTGCACTTCTCATTTCAGGGAGGTTTTCTTTTTTTTTCTTTCACAAACTTTTTATTACATTTTCCAAACATATGCAGTATCTGCACACTTTGCTCTATGGTGTGGAGGACTGGGCTCATTACCCTGCCCCAAATCATTATATTTATGTATAAAGGGATTCTGTCACCACTAGAGATGGCCCGAACTATCCGACGGCGAACAGTTCCCGGCGAACATAGCTTGTTCGCGTTCGCCTCTGCCGGGCGAACACATGCGATGTTCGGTCCGCCCCCTATACATCATCATTGAGCAAACTTTGACCCTGTACCTCACAGTCAGCAGACACATTCCAGCCAATCAGCAGCATACCCTCCCTCCCAGACCCTCCCACCTCCTGCACAGCATCCATTTTAGATTCATTCTGAAGCTGCAGTCTTAGTGAGAGGAGGGAGACTGTAACTGCTGCTGATTTAATTGGGAAATCGATAGCTAGGCTAGTGAATTCAGTGTCCACTCCAGTCCTGAAAGACTCATCTGATCTCTGCTGTAAGGACAGCGTCCTGACAGCACCCCAAAAAGCCCTTTTTAGGGCTGCAACATTAGTCTGCTTTTTTTTTTTCCTTTATATACATATTGCAGTTGCCTGGCCTGCCTGTGTGTGAGGAGCTGCAGGCCCACAGACTGTAGTGTGCCCACTGCCAGTGCTCACCCCTGTCATTCCGTGTGGCACAGGACTTTGCTTAAAAAAAGGCACTTAATTTTTACACTTTAATCTAAGGTTAGTTGCCTGCCAGTGTGTGTCAGGCTGACTTCCACTGACTGTAGTGTGCCCACTGCCAGTGCCCACCACTCATACCGGCTGGCACAGGACTTTGCATAAAAAAGGCATTTAATTTTTACACTTTAGTGTAATTTCAGCTGCTTGCCTGCTGCTAGTGTGTGTCAGGCCGACTTCAACTGACTGTAGTGTGCCCACTGCCAGTGCCCACCCCTGTCATCCCGTGTGGCACAGGACTTTGCTTAAAAAAAAGGCACTTCATTTTTACACTTTAATCTAAGGTTAGTTGCCTGCCAGTGTGTGTCAGGCCGACTTCAACTGACTGTAGTGTGCCCACTGCCAGTGCCCACCCCTGTCATACCGAGTGGCACAGGACTTTGCTTAAAAAATAGGCACTTAATTTTTACACTTTAATCTAAGGTTAGTTGCCTGCCAGTGTGTGTCAGGCTGACTTCCACTGACTGTAGTGTGCCCACTGCCAGTGCCCACCACTCATACCGGCTGGCACAGGACTTTGCTTAAAAAAGGCATTTAATTTTTACACTTTAATGTAATTTCAGCTGCTTGCCTGCTGCTAGTGTGTGTCAGGCCGACTTCAACTGACTGTAGTGTGCCCACTGCCAGTGCCCACCCCTGTCATACCGAGTGGCACAGGACTTTGCTTAAAAAATAGGCACTTAATTTTTACACTTTAATCTAAGGTTAGTTGCCTGCCAGTGTGTGTCAGGCTGACTTCCACTGACTGTAGTGTGCCCACTGCCAGTGCCCACCACTCATACCGGCTGGCACAGGACTTTGCATAAAAAAGGCATTTAATTTTTACACTTTAGTGTAATTTCAGCTGCTTGCCTGCTGCTAGTGTGTGTCAGGCCGACTTCAACTGACTGTAGTGTGCCCACTGCCAGTGCCCACCCCTGTCATACCGAGTGGCACAGGACTTTGCTTAAAAAATAGGCACTTAATTTTTACACTTTAATCTAAGGTTAGTTGCCTGCCAGTGTGTGTCAGGCTGACTTCCACTGACTGTAGTGTGCCCACTGCCAGTGCCCACCACTCATACCGGCTGGCACAGGACTTTGCTTAAAAAAGGCATTTAATTTTTACACTTTAATGTAATTTCAGCTGCTTGCCTGCTGCTAGTGTGTGTCAGGCCGACTTCAACTGACTGTAGTGTGCCCACTGCCAGTGCCCACCCCTGTCATACCGAGTGGCACAGGACTTTGCTTAAAAAATAGGCACTTAATTTTTACACTTTAATCTAAGGTTAGTTGCCTGCCAGTGTGTGTCAGGCTGACTTCCACTGACTGTAGTGTGCCCACTGCCAGTGCCCACCACTCATACCGGCTGGCACAGGACTTTGCATAAAAAAGGCATTTAATTTTTACACTTTAGTGTAATTTCAGCTGCTTGCCTGCTGCTAGTGTGTGTCAGGCCGACTTCAACTGACTGTAGTGTGCCCACTGCCAGTGCCAACCACTGATACCGGGTGGCACAGTAGCTTGCCGATAAATAAGGCATTTAATTTTTAGACAGTAGTCTAAATTCAGTTGCTTGCCTGCTGCCAGTGTGTGTCAGGCCCGCTTCCACTGACTGTAGTGTGCCCACTGCCAGTGCCAACCACTGATACCGGGTGGCACAGTAGCTTGCCGATAAATAAGGCATTTAATTTTTAGACAGTAGTCTAAATTCAGTTGCTTGCCTGCTGCCAGTGTGTGTCAGGCCCTCTTCCACTGACTGTAGTGTGCCCACTGCCAGTGCCAACCACTGATACCGGGTGGCACAGTAGCTTGCCGATAAATAAGGCATTTAATTTTTACACTTTAGTGTAATTTCAGTTGCTTGCCTGCTGCCAGTGTGTGTCAGGCCCGCTTCCACTGACTGTAGTGTGCCCACTGCCAGTGCCAACCACTGATACCGGGTGGCACAGTAGCTTGCCGATAAATAAGGCATTTAATTTTTAGACAGTAGTCTAAATTCAGTTGCTTGCCTGCTGCCAGTCAGTGTGTCAGGCCCTCTTCCACTGACTGTAGTGTGCCCACTGCCAGTGCCAACCACTCATACCGGGTGGCACAGTAGCTTGCCGATAAATAAGGCATTTAATTTTTACACTTTAGTGTAATTTCAGTTGCTTGCCTGCTGCCAGTGTGTGTCAGGCCCGCTTCTACTGACTGTAGTGTGCCCACTGCCAGTGCCAACCACTCATACCGGGTGGCACAGTAGCTTGCCGATAAATAAGGCATTTAATTTTTACACTTTAGTGTAATTTCAGTTGCTTGCCTGCTGCCAGTGTGTGTCAGGCCCGCTTCCACTGACTGTTTTTCATAAAAGGCAATTCCTGATATGGGACGTAACAGGGATTAAACTGATGAGAATAATACTACAGAAAATACCACTCATATCGGTGGAGGGAGCCAGCGTTTTTTTAACCATCTCCCCGTTCAAAAAATCTATTTAATAAATGGCCCCCAGATTGGGGATGTTAGAGGGATTAAACTGATGAGAATAGTACTACAGAAAATACCACTCATATCGGGTGTGACAGTAAATTGCACGGCGCAGATGCAGTCACCGTGGTTTAAAACAGAGTGGAGGGAGCCAGCGTTTTTTTAACCATCTCCCCGTTCGAAAAATCTATTCAATAAATGGCACCCAGATTGGGGACGTTAGAGGGATTAAACTGATGAGAATAGTACTACAGAAAATACCACTCATATCGGGTGTGACAGTAAATTGCACGGCGCAGACGCAGTCACCGTGGTTTAAAACAGAGTGGAGGGAGCCAGGTTTTTTTTAACCATCTCCCCGTTCGAAAAATCTATTCAATAAATGGCACCCAGATTGGGGACGTTAGAGGGATTAAACTGATGAGAATAGTACTACAGAAAATACCACTCATATCGGGTGTGACAGTAAATTGCACGGCGCAGACGCAGTCACCGTGGATTAAAACAGAGTGGAGGGAGCCAGCGTTTTTTTAACCATCTCCCCGTCCGAAAAATCTGTTTAATAAATGGCCCCCAGATTGGGGAGTCGGGGACGTTAGAGGGATTAAACTGATGAGAATAGTACTACAGAAAATACCACTCATATCGGGTGTGACAGTAAATTGCACGGCGCAGACGCAGTCACCGTGGATAAAAACAAAGGGGAGGGAGCCAGCGTTTTTTTAACCATCTCCCCGTTCGAAAAATCAATTCAATTGACCTTTCGGGGACCCTTGGTGTTGTACGTGGCTGGGTGGAGGAAGAAACCTTCAATGACATCACCGGGACGTGGCTAGCTTGGTATCCAACCTTGTGCAAATGGGGAGTTTGCGGTTGTGCAAATGAACTGTTTGCGGTGCATTAAAAGGGGAGTTTGGTCTGTCAATGTCTGTGATGCGGGCGTAACCCTTACACTACCTGATCGATACAACATCATACCTGATCGTATACACACACTGGATGTTTTAAAGCACGTTATTCCAAACAATTTAGGAATGTTAGTTGATTTATGCCCTTTATGGATTAAAACCCGACTCTGCGTCCACTACGTAATTTTCCATGGGAGTTTTGCCATAGATCCCCCTCCGGCATGCCACAGTCCAGGTGTTAGACCCCTTGAAACAACTTTCTCATCACTATTGTGGCCAGAAAGAGTCCCTGTGGGTTTTAAAATTCGCCTGTCTATTGAAGTCTATGGCGGTTCGCCCGGTTCGCCAGTTCGCGAACATTTGCGGAAGTTCGCGTTCGCTGTTCGCGAACTGAAAATTTTATGTTCGCGACATCACTAGTCACCACCTATAAGCCCTGTGAGCTAAACATCTGCTCATGTCCAGGGTAGCATTCTGATTTCTAAGGTGGCCTTATAAAAGCTATTTGTGGCTTTATTCTGCGGAAAAACAGGTTTCACTAACCTGTCAATCACTGAATTAAGGTGCCCAAGCAGGGGAGGTCTGTGGATGCATGGTGCCCGGCCGCACGCATTGCCGTTCGTGCCCAGCGCCGCCTTCTACTCCTCAGTACCGCCTCTCCCTCCCTCCCCCTCCTCCCGCTTTGAGATCCTGCGCGTGCGCACAGGCTCAGCCTGATGCGCCGTTGCGGACTGCTGGCATCGGCTTCTTCTTGCACTGTGCGCACGCGCCGAGAAGGGGACACTGCTACAGGTTGCCGGAAAGGTTTACTACGAGTAAACTAGAGATGGGAAGTTCGGATCTTTCACATGAATCGGTTCATTCGCTGAGCTGACAAGAAGCAAGTGAACTGAAGCTTAGGTTGCGCAATGCGCATGCGCGGATGCTTCGATTCACTTGCTGACTCGCTGAGTCGGCTCTTGGTCTGAGTCAGGAAGTTTATTCTTTAAAACCCTGTGTGGAATTATCTACCCCACTGTAGGAAAAAAACAAGCATCCAGGGGGGTGAATTTAACACTGGGGTAAATAATATAATTAAAATGGAGGGTTAAATGTGTAAATGTATTTAAAAAAATACATCTCTCTCAATAGTTATATAGCTACTGAATGAGACAGAGGAAGGGATGCCTTTAACATATATATCTCCTTGAGAAGCCAATTTGACCCTAAAGGGTTAATTCAACCTGTAATGTAAACTCTGTGTCCTGTCACTTCTCTTATCTCTCTGGTCTGCTATCAGTAAACCTTTCCGGGATATATTGTCTCACATGCGGGTGTCAGGGAGCCGCTATCTAATAGCGGGAGACTCCCTGAACGTCCGGGAGACTTGAGATCCCTGCACAAAACATCATATAAAATACAATGGCCATATTTCCCAGGAGGTGGAGGATAACGTGGCCATGTTGACCCTTGTGTAGTGCCCACAATTACCTAGTGGGACACTACAATTGGACTTTCTGGGAGCTTGTGTGGCTGGGCCCCTGACTTAGGTAATGTCGTGATGACAGCACCTTGGTGGTGCAAAATGATGAGAGTGGTTGTAGTATTGAGATAGAAGAATTAGGCAGGGTTTGAATCCAACTAAGAACTTTACTGTAACCAGGATCTTGACAGCAATTTTACATCCAGTTATAAACAGTCTCTTATGAACATGTGGGTTGGATGTGGTAAATCCCAGTAACAGGCTGTATAGGTGGCTATGTCTCAGGCTATAGTAGGAGGTTGTGTACTCAAAGGTATTTAGCTCCTTGCCTTGCTCCAATCTCAGTAAGGGTGATTCAAGTCCTTATCTTTTACACACAAGTGATGCAACATATGGCTTGTCTGTCCTTGAAGTAACGGTGAGGTTGCCGGAAGCTAATAAACCTTCACCTTATTACAAAGGCGCCTAGAGCCTAGAATAATGGCCATTGTCCTTCCTTTGTCTTTCCACAATAAAATTAGTAAAATCCACTTGGCACTACGGAAGAGTAGACGGTAGAGTAAAGGCTTCACCTCTGCCTATTTTGCTTACTTGAAACTGAGACCATGAATTGGCTCCGTGGAGCCAAAGAGAGAGCTGAGAGGAGGGGGTCCTCTCCTTCCCCCTTTGCCCCTCACTATATCTCCTCCTGCTTCCACACTCTAACTCCAATTCCCCTGTGGTGCTATCCCCATGTAGTGGTGGAATGTGTGTAATGCACCTGATAGCCTGCTAACAGGGATCCTTATACAAAAGTGCAATACAGCATGATACAACATACACCATAACAAGATTTGCAGTACCCTTGTATGCTAGTGGGACGTTGCATTTGCTCAGGCCCTTTGAGGAGGCCACGTTATTTGTCAGTTGCCAGGACTACGGGATGAACAATGTCATTCCACTGCTTCATGTCCTGGAACAGATGCTGGTAAATCTGGCTGGTCAAGGGATTGGAGCTGTGGCGCCTAGATCTCACGGCCACATGAGCCCTGTGGGGTCTGAACTGGAGGAGGAGGACATTGGAGCACAAGCAATGTGTAGCGCAATGGGTGGTTTTTCTACACAGGGGACAGGAGAGGAGGAGCAGGAACAGCCAGAGGAGCTACAGGGCAATGAGGAAGATGAGGCAGAGGACACAGAAACACTGTGGCAGTATGCAGTGGAGATGGAGGCAGGGATTTCCTCTGAGTCGCTTGCGCAAATGGCCCACTGCATGCTCACTTACCTGGGTAGTGACAGCCGAATTGTCACTAGTGATGGACGAACATCGGCCGCGGCGGGCCCCATTCACTTTAATGGCAGGCGAACCTGAAAAACCTTCAGCTCATATTTGCAGCCACCAAAAACTTAGTAGAAGTGTACAAATAGTCCCACAACACGGACAGTGACATACTAGAGGGGCTTCAATGACAAAAATTCCAACAAAAAATATGTATCTTAATCAGGGGACATTTTTATGCGTCTTAAAGGGAAATTCTCTGAAATGTGCCCTGTTGGATCCTAGAATTTTTTTAATTTTAGGCCACGGAGTACAGGCCTTAAAAATTTGGCATTCACCTGACATAAAAGAAATTCTGATTATGTGGCTCGAGGTACATTATGCGGTCAATGGATAAAAAATTTACTGTAGGCCACTAGACTACACGGCCCAAACATTAGGCATTCACCGGACAGAAAAGATCAAGTGATTATGTGGCCGGAGGTATATTACACGATCAATGGATATCAAATTTACTGCAGGCCAGTACAAATACAGGTCAAATACATATGTTTAAAAGAACTAAAAATATAAAATTGGATTAAAAACATGGCTAACGAAATCCCCCGTCTTAAAAAAAAAAATAATGACAATAGTTGAAATTCTATAACACGTGGTCGTCACTGGTGTTGCGGCCTTGGAGGAATTCAACAATTATTCATTCACCGTACATAAAAGAACAAGTACCGTATTTTTCGCCCTATAAGACGCACCGGCCTATAAGACGCACCTAGGTTTTTGGGGAGGAAAATAAGAAAAAAATTTTTTTTAACCAACAGGTGTGCTTTTGGTGGGTTTGGAACTAATGGTGGTCTGTGGATGCCACTATTACTGGGGATCTGCGAAGGACACTGTTATGGGGGGATCTGTGGATGACGGATATTCTTATGGGGGGATCTGTGGATGACGGACACTGTTATGGGGGATCTGTGGATGACGGACACTGTTATGGGGGGATCTGTGGATGACGGACACTTATGGGGGGATCTGTGGATGACGGACACTGTTATGGGGAGGATATCCCCATAAAACTGTCATCCACACATCCCCCCCCCCGTCGCTCCAGTATACAAGTGGAAGGCTGAAAAGTCAGCCTGAATTTGTGGGAGGGGCATCTTACCTTCTTAAGCTCCAGCCCCCAGCTCCTCAGGGCGCTTCTGTTCACAGATGGTTAGGGAGTCGCTTGCTCTGGTACTGCATCCGTGCACGTTGTGAGTTGCTTTCATCTACTTCGTTTCATTTTCATACATTGCCGTTCACGTCTTCAGGAGAGGTAAATTCTGTGCCATACTTCCGGCTCCCTGAGTCGGCGTGCGTTCCAGCGTGGAACGCATGCCTATACACATTCCTGCCCCAAGTTGTTTCTTGTTTTGTCTGTCTCCTTTCTTTTCCCCAGCCAACTCCCTCCCGAGGCAGCAGGGGGGGCAGGGTCCGGCCCGCGGGTCCCCCCCCCTCCACACGGCCTCCCCCGTCCCGTCTTTACTTAGGGCTCCGCTGCAGCCCGGCGTGCATTCCAGCGTGGAGCGCACGCCGGAAATCCGCCACCAGGCATGAGCTCCAGGTCGCGTGGTCGGCGTGCGTTCCAGCTTGGAGCGCACGCCGGAATCCCTCCGCCGGGCCTGGGCCTGGTCACATGTTCGGCGTGAGTTCCAGCTTGGAGGGCGCGTTGGAGTCCCTCCGCCGGGCCTGGGCCTGGTCACGTGTTCGGCGTGCGTTCCAGAGTGGAGCGCACGCCGGAATCTTCATTTAGGCCCGGCAGATCCATGCGACGTGGCGGCTCCAGTGCGGTGGCCCCAGCCTGGGTTAATCCTGTCCCCACGGGGCCCTCCCCCTCTCAAAACACACCTTGATTCTGGCCCCACAACCAGGTCTCCCGCCCTACGTACTACTTAGGACGAGTGGTCCCCGTCCCCCAGTCTGCTGGTCCGCATGGTCACCCCCCCTGCCATTCCATTTCGAACCAGGCAAGCCTGGCACCCCTGTCAAAACAGGCTATACGTAGTAGGGGTATCTAGCCCCTGGGCAACAACGACCCACGTCCACAAACAGCCGCAAAAAAAAAAAACCCTCAGTAGGTCCCAACCACAAGCCATCTCATACGCACTCCCGCCGTGCCACGCAGCGCTAGGCGAGAGGAAGACAAAGTTATCCTCATTTCCTCTTAAGGGTCCATTCACACGTCCGTAAGTGTTTTGCGGATCCGCAAAACACGGACACCTGCAATGTGCGATCCGCAATTTGCGGATCCGCACATCACAAACACTATAATAGAAAATGCCTTTTCTGGTCTGCAATTGCGGACAAGAATAGGAAATGTTCTATTTTTTCCAGGAACGAAATTGCGGATCCCGAAAAAATGGATCCCGAAAAAACGGATGCGGATCGCGAAAAAATGGATGCGGATCCAGGAAATGTGGATTTGCATCCGTTCCAGCCCCATTGAAAGTGAATGGGTCCGCAAATTGCGGAACGAATGCGGACCCAAATTACGGACATGTGAATGATAGCCTTAGGGAGAGGGCCCCGGGGGCCCTGCTGGGCTGGAAGGGTCGCTAGTTTCAGCACGGTGTTCAAAGAAACCGGGGTCTCACCACGAGTAGGCCAGGTCATCATTGCACGCCATACCCATCCAGCGGTCACTAAACGCTCACTGCAGTCATCTATTCTATGGTGGCGACAGTGCCATGTGTTATATGTATGTACTTCACGTTATATGCTGCTGTCTCATCTACTGGTTCGCCAGGCTCATACCTACTTCTGTCTCCTGGATCACCCAGGCTCACACCTACCTCTGCCTCCTGGATCGCCCAGGCACGCACCTACCTCTGCCTCCTGGATCGCCCAGGCACGCACCTACCTCTGTCTCCTGGTTCGTCCAGGCTCATACCTACCTCTGCCTCCTGGATCGCCCAGGCACGCACCTTCTTCTGTCTCCTGGATCACCAGGCTCATACCTACCTCTGCCTCCTGGATCGCCCAGGCACGCACCTACCTCTGCCTCCTGGATCGCCCAGGCACGCACCTACCTCTGTCTCCTGGTTCGCCAGGCTCACACCTACCTCTGCCTCCTGGATCGCCCAGGCACGCAACTACCTCTGCCTCCTGGTTCGCCCAGACTCATACCTACCTCTGTCTCCTGGTTCGCCCCAGGCTCATACCTACCTCTGTCTCCTGGTTCGCCCAGGCTCATACCTACCTTTCCCTCCTGGATCGCCCAGGCACGCAACTACCTCTGTCTCCTGGTTCGCCCAGGCTCACACCTACTTCTGTCTCCTGGTTCGCCCAGGCCTGTCATCCTCCCCAGTTATGTTCTCTTTTCTTTCCGAACTTTATGGATTTGCCCTCTCAGGAACGTGTCCTGACCGTTCACTGGTACGAGATTTTGGACCAAGGTCAGGTGACCCAAGACATCGGTACAGGTAATAGCCTCTAAGCCCAGGTACGTATCCAGACCGACACAAGCCTTCTCGTAGGCACCGGTCGTACTACGTTCTGGTCACATATAGTTATTGCATATTTTTCCTGGAACAATCTGGTTATGTATTCCCCTGAATCACTCGGGTCTAAGTATTGGCCTGAATCGCTCAGGCTTCTGTATTTTTCCCTGGTCTCTCAGTGGGTAGGTAGTGGCCAGGTCCACCCAGGTCCAAGGTAATGCCCGACGCACCCAGGGTCCGTCATCTTCACCAAAGGCGTATGTAATCGCCTGATTCGCTCAGGACTCCATGTTGCCTGAACCGCTCAGGATCCAATGTATTTGCCTGAATCGCTCAGGTGCCATGCATCTGCCTGGAACGCTCAGGGGTTTTCAGCAGGGTCCGGCTGGTTCCCGGTTACCCGGTTCGTGTCCTGCATGTCTGGATTCCGTTTCCCGCAGGTCTCGTTGCATGCAGCACGACTTCGGGCCCTGATTCTGGCAGTTCAGGTCACCCAGCAGTTGGCCATGGTGCCCAGGCTGCATCCTGGTTCTCCGTCGCTTCATCCCAGTGCCACCAGATCGCACCTCTCTCCGGGTCTCGTACCAACGCAAGCTTATTCTCATGTAAGCAGGGCCTCAGGCCACCGGAATTTCGATCCATCCTCAATTGTGTCGCAGGGCTCCTCCGTGTCTGGTCACTCCACGGTTCAGGTAAGGTCCAACCGAGTGGCGGCTTTACGCTCCTCCGCAGCTCGGAGCCTTCCTTTATTCATCACGAGCCTCCATCCCTAGGTCTTCAGTATCGCCGGAGAGTTGGCAGCGCTGTCCGTCGATTCGGGTAGGTTGCGATCCCTTCTATACCATGGTCATTCCTGTTTCCTTTCCACTCTCGCCGGTCACTCGGCCACTGCTCAAAAGAAAAGAAAAAAAAAAAAAAGAGAGAGGGAAGTATATGTATGTGTACTCTCCTGAATATCTCAGGGTGTATTTTCCTGAATCGGGTTTCATATATTTCCCTGATTAGCTCAAATTTTCACGTATTTCCACGATTCACCCAGGTCTCAGTTCCCTGAGTCGCTCGGGTTTATGTATTTCCCTGAATCGCTCGGGCCATGTATGTTCCTGGATCGCTCAGGGTTATGTATTTCCCCGAATCGCGCAGGTTTGTATTTTTCTGTCTCTTCAGGTTGACTGTATTTCCAGGTTGTATGTATTTTCCTGATTCTCTCAGGTCACGTATTTCCCTGAATCGCTCAGGTCTTATTTCCCACAGGGTGTACGCAGTGGCTTGAATCGCTCAGGATCCAATATATTTGCCTGAAAACGCTCAGGGATTTTCCCATACCATCAGGAAACTACCAAGCCGGTGTCAAGGTTTACGAAGTTTTTCCAGGTCCCACTCGCAGGGTGGCTTGGACGATGTCTCCTACACCCTGGCGTTCATAGCCCACTGTCACCGCAATCTCAGGCTGTCATTTAACACCATCGGGCTGTACCTAGCGGGGATACAGCACTGCACCATGCTTCATAATCCAAATAGAGGTTCCTTTTCTTCAGTGCAGACAGTCAAGGTGGCCCTTGGGGGGATCCAGAAGTGCGGGGATGCCCCTACCGGCCGTAGACAGCCTGTTTAGGCGACTCTCGTCCGCGCTGGATGGACTTCCTTTTGGGCACTCTCCTAGTTTGATTATTAAGGCAGCCATGTATCTCGGGTTTTACGGGTTCCTCAGGCCAGGTGAGTTCACCAGCACCTCCCCTAAAACGTCAGGGGTTGCAGGTGCGACAGTTGTCCTGGGTCCATGACCATTTTGTCCTCTGGCTCCCTTCCACGAAGGCCAACCAGCATGGACCACCATTTTTTAAAACCTCCAACGATTGGTGCCCAGTCATGGTCCTCCGTCAATTGCTAGCCCTGTTGCAAGATGCCTCCCCAGAGGCCCCGCTGCTTCCTTGGCATGGGGGGCCCCTGACGTCAATCCAGTTTGTGTCCCACATCAGAACGCTGGCCTCAGGTCTCGGTTATAACCCGCTGGCCATCACAGGACACTCGCTCCGAATCGGAGCCGCGTCCTCAGCATCAAAAAAACGGGGTCCCGGCGCACGTGATTAAATGCATGGGTAGGTGGCGCTCTTCTTGCTTCACGAGATACATCCCGAACCCGCATGTTGAGATTTCCCAGGCATTTTGTAATCTTGCTCTCTGAGTGGTATTAAAGGCTTTTGGTCACTACTCTGCTCTCCTCGTTTATTTTGCCCACTACTAGGCTTACCCTCGCTCCTGGCTTCCGGCACAACACAGCCAGCTAGGTCAGGGGAAGCGCTTCACCCACTCATCACAGTTAAGCCTCTCCCATAAGTGGAAGGCTGAAAAGTCAGCCTGAATTTGTGGGAGGGGCATCTTACCTTCTTAAGCTCCAGCCCCCAGCACCTCAGGGCGCTTCTGTTCACACCCACCCACCCCCCTGTTCTCAAACACTCCCCTTAGGGTACGCCCACTACTAGGCTTACCCTCGCTCCTGGCTTCCGGCACAACACAGCCAGCTAGGTCAGGGGAAGCGCTTCACCCACTCATCACAGTTAAGCCTCTCCCATAAATATAAAATGTCTTATTCAATTAAAACACATGCCCCCCCACTCCTAATAGTACCGTACATCCTAACCGCTTCTGTACAACCCAGGCAGGCAGGCCGGGTGGCCGGCGCGTCACTCACTGACGTCACTTGCCTGCGCCGCCTGCTTCATTCATAAAGTAGGCGGCGCAGGCACGTGACATCAGGGAGTTACGCTGCCGCCCGGCCTGCCTGCATTCTACAGAAGCGGTTAGGATGTACGGTACTATTAGGAGTGGGGGGGCATGTTTAATCACTTTTAATTGAATAAAACATTTTATATTTGAATATTGCAGCACTGGAGCGGCGGGGCTATAGTACAGTGACTGCACCGCCCAGCTGCTATTGCCGGCCCCCAGCTCCTCCTCCCAGTCCCTCCCCGCTCGCTCGTACATCGCATCCTGCAATGTAAACCTGTCAGCATTCACCCCATAATGCGCAGAGGCATTTTTCCCCCATTTTGGGAGGAGAAAAAGTGCGTCTTATGGGGCGAAAAATACGGTAAGTATGTGGCTGGAGGTAGATTACACGGTCATTGGATATCAATTTTACAGCAGGCCAGTGGACTACAGGACCCAACAATTATGCATTCAGCGTACATAAAAGAACAAGTAAGTATGTGGCTGGAGGTAAATTACACAGTCATTGGATATCTATTTTACAGCAGGCCAGTGTACTACAGGCCCCAAAAATTATGCATATCGCATACATAAAAGAACAAGTTAGTATGTGACTGGAGGTAGATTACATGGTCATTGGATATCAATTTTACAGCAGGCCAGTGGACTACAGGCCCCAAAAATTATGCATTCAGCGTACATAAAAGAACAAGTAAGTATGTGGCTGGAGTTAGATTACACGGTCATTGGATATCAATTTTACAGCAGGCCAGTGGACTACAGGACCCAAAAATTATGCATTCAGCGTACATAATAGAACAAGTAAGTATGTGGCTGGAGGTAGATTACACAGTCATTGGATATCTATTTTACAGCAGGCCAGTGTACTACAGGCCCCAAAAATTATGCATTCAGCATACATAAAAGAACAAGTAAGTATGTGGCTGGAGGTAGATTACATGGTCATTGGATATCAATTTTACAGCAGGCCAGTGGACTACAGGCCCCAAAAATTATGCATTCAGCGTACATAAAAGAACAAGTACGTATGTGGCTGGAGTTAGATTACACGGTCATTGGATATCAATTTTACAGCAGGTCAATGGACTACAGGCCCAAAAAATTATGGATTCAGCGTACATAAAAGAACAAGTAAGTATGTGGCTGAAGGTAGATTACACAGTCATTGGATATCTATTTTACAGCAGGCAAGTGTACTACAGGCCCCAGAAATTATGCATTCAGCATACATAAAAGAACAAGTAAGTATGTGGCTGGAGGTCTATTAGACGGTCAATGGATATAAATTTTACTGAAGGCCAGTAAAAATACAGGTCAAATACAGCATGGCAACGTCTCACCTGGCATGTCGAATAGGTTTTGGGGAGCTTGGGGGCGCAGTGGAAGAGGCGGTAGCAGTGGAAAAGGAGGAGTCAACCGAGGAGGAGACAGAGGATAGAGTAGGAGGAGGAGAAGAAGAAGAATAAGCAGGCCTGCATGCAATCCGTGGCGGAAACACCAAATCTACACGGGTGCCATGGGTTGCATGCTTGACGGCCGTCAGAAGGTTCACTTAGTGGGCAGTTAAATTTACGTACCTTCCCTGCCCGTGTTTGCTAGACCACGTGTCTGTGGTCAGATGTATCTTGGCACCGACACTGTGTGCCAGAGATGCATTCACTTGCCGCTGAACGTGGCCATATAGCTCCGGGATGCCCTTCTGGGAGAAATATTTCCTTCCGGGGACCTTACATTGCGGTGTGCCAATGGCTACAAATTTTCTAAAGGCCTCCAAATTTACCAGTTTATGTGGCATTAGTTGGCGGGCTAGCAGTTCCGACAAGCCAGCGGTCAGCCGTTGGGCAATAGGGTTATCCGGCATCATCATCTTTTTTTGCTCGAACATTTGGGCCACGGAAGCTTGCCTTTTGCCAGATGAACGCAACGACAGCATGGTGAAAGGTGAGGTGGAGGACAAATGGGAGGAGAAAGGAGAAGGAGAAGAGGCAAGATGTGGAGCGCGGCAGTGTGGCTTTGTGGGTTCTGACGGTGTTGCTCCCACTGGGCTCGGTGATGGGAGGGCAGGTGCCTTCTTAGGCCAGTCGTCCCTAGGTGAGTGTTGGGCTTACCGCGACTTATGCGTGGACAGCACAGGCTGCAGATGGCAACATTATTGTCAGCAGTGGACACGTTAAAAAAAGCCCACACTGCGGAGTCATGTGCCGGCATCCTGGGAGCGCCAGATGTGACCGTGCATGGTGGATGGCTCGTTCCAGATACATCAGCAGTCTGCTTTTTGCCTCCTGTGCACTGTAAGTTCTACATGCTTCTCCTCCTTCCCCTCCCTATCTGCTGATCCATCTTTCCCTCTGAACTCCCCTCCTCTTCCTCTCTTGTGGGCACATCCATCGACATCCATCGACACGTCATCATCATCACTTTCACCACCACTGACATTAGAGATCTCGGAGTAGGCAGCAACAGCGGGGACCACCCTCCTTGGGCTGATCTGTGTACTGTCGTCAGACTCCTGGGTGGCGACCGTTGATACCTCCTCTTCTTGATCCGATGCCAAGAATGGCTGCGCATCGATAAGGTCTTGTAATGGATGGGAAAATAATTCCTCTGACTCGAGTGGAGGGGATATGGTGGTGTTGGTGTCTTTGGAGGTGCACACAGCAGAGAGTGAAGAGGGTGCAGATAGAGAGGATGAGGAGGGTGCAGAAGCAGAAGGCTGAGTGAGCCACTCAACCAACTCTGGTGCGTCCTTTGACATAATCGCATGCACCTTCTGCAACTTCCCACTTAGGCTCTTGCCTCGTGCACCTGCCCTGCGGAATGGCCTGCCTCTTCCACTGCTTGTCATTTTCAAAATGACAAAAGTCCCTATAAAAGAGCAGTATTTGTGGAAGGTATATCACATCCCTGCCTCAATCACTTTTTTGGGGGGACAACTGGTATATCACACAAGTAGAAATTATTTGTTCCAATACGGTTTGGCACTCTGTGTAGCTGCGGTAACGCAGCAAAATCGCAAACAAATGCTGCACTACCTAAATGCACTGTATAGAAAGTATATTATTGGTATATCACACCCCTGTTTCAATCAGTTTTTCGAGGGGGGGGGGGGGGGGGCAACTGGTATATCACACCAGTAAAAATTATTTGTTCCAATAGCGTTTGTCACTATGTATAGCTGCAGTAACGCAGCAAAACTGCAAACAAATGCTGCACTACCTAAATGCACTATATAGAAAGTATATTATTGGTATATCACACCCCTGCTTCAATCACTTTTGGGGGGGGGGGGCAACTGGTATATCACAGCAGTAGAAATTATTTGTTCAAATAGCGTTTGACACTGTGTATAGCTGCGGTAACGCAGCAAAACTGCAAACAGATGCTGCACTACCTAAATGCACTATATAGAAAGTATATTTGTCATGGCCTCGGTGTTGTGCGCGTGACAAGTTGCCGTGCATGCCGGTTGCCAGGGGCAACGCGTTGTTGTTGGCTTATATGTGCTTTTCTTCCCTTCTCCTGGTTCCTCCCCTGTCTGGTGCTTAGGGGTTAACTTCCTGGCTGGGTGTGGCCACTAGGGTTTTATCTCCTGTGGCTCCCTGGCTGGAGTCAGTTTTACTTCAGCTGTCGTTGGTGCTGGAGCTCTGCTCCAGTCTAGGGTGTTCCATCTGCCCAGTCCTTGAGGGCCACCTAGTGGGACATCGATGTCTTCAGCGTTGTCTTCCTTATTTCTCCTCCTTTTACCCCTACCTTCCCTGTGTTGGTGTTTGGTGAGGGTTTATGTTCAGGGTGTGGTGTCTTGTTACATGTCTGGTCAGTTGGTGTTATATGTCCGGCATGTTTGCAAGTCGTACCCTGTTTGTTGCTTGACTGTTACCCTGTCTTTTGTGACCTCCAGAAGGGGGTCTCATGGTTCCCCGGAGTGAGAACCAAAAGTCAAGTCAGTGAGCTGTTGCTGGAGTGCTGGTTCCTTCATGTGTCAGTACATACTGAGTCCGGTATGTTGTTCGGATTGCAGTACGTTTGCTTGGGTTCCAGTTCTCCTTGGTGTGTCTTCTGTTGTGCCATCCAGCAGCTGCGGCAGGTAAGTTACCATGCATTCTGGGGTTCTTGATTCAGTGGTTATTTCCACCACTGGATATTTACCTGCCGTTCCACTTGGCTTTTTAACTGCAACTAGGCCGGTTGAGACTCCTGTTCATCCGTGTCTTGGAAGAACAGGTCGTCTCTTCCCTGCTCCTATGTCAGGGATTATCAGGGCTACTCAGGGTCCTAGGTATCCTGGGTATGAGCCCTCCTACATTCAGGTCAGCTCATACAGTGAGGAGTTAGGGTGTGGATTAGGGACGCTTTAGGAGGTGACCTGATCCCGGTATCCAGGCCTAGTTGTATTCCCGTATACCCACCTTATCGTACGGTGGGGAGTTTCCCCCACTCCTCACCGTGACAATATTATTGGTATATCACACCCCTGCTTTAATCAGTTTTTTTTTGGGGGGGGGGGGCAACTGGTATATCACACCAGTAGAAATGATTTGTTCCAATAGCGTTTGGCACTCTGTGTTGCTGCAGTATAGCAGCAGAACTGCACACAACTGCTGCACAATACATATGCACTATAATATACTTTCTATGTATGTTACACCTCTCAGTAAGTTACACCTATCGATAGCACACCTATACCAGTCCTTAAAATGACTTTTGTGGCCCTATTAGCTAGCGTTTTGTGTCCCTAACAGTCTGTCCATGCTCCACGTAGCAACTTCCCCCTACACTGGCAAAAGACTGAATGTAAAATGGCGGCCAGATCAGGTTTATTTATAAGGTAGGGGGTATGTCCATGTGCTTAAACGTCTCAATTGGCTGTCCTGCACCACCTGATGGATGTGTCATGGGTCAAAGTTCTTCACAATGTAAAAGAATATGGCGCCGGCGGACGGCACCATAAGCTCGCCCGTTCGGAAAAAACGCGAACGAGCAAAGTTCACCGCGAAACGACCGCCGGGAGAACTGCAAGGCCATCTCTAATTGTCACCATTCAGCAGAGGGATGACTTCTGGCTCTCTACCTTGTTGGACCCTAGCTACCGGTCCAAAATGGGCGCCATTTTTACACCAGCTGAGAGGGAGGACAAACTGAACTACTATAGAGACATTCTATGTAGTCAGTTGACCGCTGCCTATCTGCGCCATCGTCCATCCTCTCGCAGGGCTGACCGGGTGAGCCCTCTGCTCTCACGTTCCACTGCCATGACTTCTGGGGAGGGGTGGGGTGGCAGGAGCAGTACCAGCTGCATCAGCAGCAGCCTGAGTCTAGAGTCACTGATGAGCAGCTTTCTTCACCCGCCTAGTGAAGAAACTTCTCACCAGCATCTAGACCTGGAGCAGAACCTTAACCAGCAGGTGGTGGCATAATTGGAGTGCACCCTGCCAGCCGTCATTGAAGATCCGCTGGACTGCTGGGCAGCCAAATTGGATTTGTGGCCACAACTGGCCAAGTTTGCACTGGAAAAGCTGTCCTGCCCGGCCAGAAGTGTGGCATCGAGAGCGAGTGTTTAGTGCGGTGGGGGCCATAGTTACCCCAAGAAGAACTCGCCTGTCCACCCAAAATGTGGAGAGACTGACCTTTTGTCAAGATGAGTCAGGTGTGGATCAGCCAGGAATTCCACCCACCAATTCCTGATGCATCAGACTAGATCACCCATGGTTCTACACCAACACTTTGACAAAAGAGACCAGTTTCTTCTGGCTGCATGCCCTACCACTCTGATGCTGCCACCTGCCTGATGCCACACATCTGATGCCAAGTGCTCTTTCTTTCACCCACCATCTTCAGCGGGTACTGGTATTGTCACTCACCTCCACACTATGTCACATTGCCACTCTGTGGCCTCCTGATGCTGCTGCCACCTCCACACTATGTCACCTTGCCACTCTGTGGCCTCCTGATGCTGCTGCCACCTCCACACTATGTCACCTTGCCACTCTGTGGCCTCCTGTTGCTGCCGCCACCTCCAGCCTCTGTCATTGTGCCACTCTGTGGCCTCCTGATGCTGCCACCCCCTGATTCTGTTATTGAGCCACTCTGTGGTCTCCTCATGCTGCAGCCATCTCCACACTCTGTCATTGTGCCACTCTGCAGCCTACTGATGCTGCCGCCATCTCCATACTCTGTCATTGGGCCACTCAGTGGTCTCCTCATGCTGCTGCCACCTCCACACTATGTCAGCTTGCCACTCTGTGGCCTCCTTATACTGCCACCACCTCCACACTGTAATTGTGCCACTCTGTGGCCTCCTCCTGATGCTGCTGCCGCCACTGCCACAATTTGTCATTGTGCCACTCTGTGGCCTCCTCCTGATGCTGCTGCTGCCACCACCTCCACACTCTGACATTTTGCCACTCTGTGCCCTCATCCTGATGCTGCCGCCACCTCCAGACTCTGTCATTGGGCCACACTGTGGTCTCCTCGTGCTGCTGCCACCTCCACACTTTATCATTGTGCCACTCTGTGGCCTCCTGATGCTGCCGCCACCTCCAGACTCTGTCATTGTGCCACTCTTTGGTCTTCTGATGCTGCTGCAACCTCCACACTATGCCACCTTGCCACTTTGTGGCCTCCTCATGCTTCTGCCACCTTCAGACTCTGTCAATGGGCCACTCTGTGGTCTCCTCATGCTTCTGCCACCTCCACACTATATCACCTTGCCACTCTGTGGCCTCCTCATGCTGCTGCCACCTCCACACTATATCACATTGCCACTCTGTGGCCTCCTTATGCTGCTACCACCTCACCACTATGTCATAGGACCACTCTGTGGACTTCTCATGCTGTTCCCACCCTCCCTACTTCATGCCTGGGCCACTATTGTGCCTTTCGGCATTGCCGAAATAATCATTTATTTGACCCTTTTTCTGATCTGTCAGAAGGAAGGAAAAATGAGACGCACAACGGATCCTGTCTGTGTAGCAGCTGTAAGGCCTGCATAGTCCATTCAGAATCGGCTTGTTATTTGGTAGTCAAAAGCAGGAGTGGCTACAAAACACAGAAGACATGCAAATATTCCATTCACGTGTCATCTCCGTTTGGGATCCACTCCAGTTTTTTTTTACATTAGCAATACTGTTGGATTACTGATCAAATGCTAACCGAGTAAAGACGGATGCTGAAAATACAGGATCCGTTTTTTTGGGGTTATTGTTCTGACGGATCAGAGGAAGGGCTTAATTATCAATGATGTAAACACAAACTTACTGCTGACACCCTCTCCACTCTGTTGTGGGGCTCTATTTGTATAAGTGTTTAATAGAACAGGTTCTGTAGACATCTATGTGGAATCAGCTGATGACGGTGTAAAAGGAGTGCGCTTCTTATTGGTGCTAACATCGACCTCTAAGGCTGAGTTCATACTTCAGTTATTTGGTCAGTTTTGGCCCCGTGACTGCCCAAATAAGTGAAGTGTGAGTTATTCTAAGGCCTCATGCACACGACCGTATTTTTTTGCGGTCCGCAAAACGGGGTTCCGTTTTCCCGTGATCCGTGACCGTTTTTTCGTCCGTGGGTCTTCCTTGATTTTTGGAGGATCCACGGACATGAAAAAAAAGTCGTTTTGGTGTCCGCCTGGCCGTGCGGAGCCAAACGGATCCGTCCTGAATTACAATGCAAGTCAATGGGGACGGATCCGTTTGACGTTGACACAATATGGTGCCATTTCAAACGGATCCGTCCCCATTGACTTTCAATGTAAATTCTGGAGTCCCTTTTATACCATCAGATCGGTGTTTTCTCCAATCCGATGGTATATTTTAACTTGAAGCGTCCCCATCACCATGGGAACGCCTCTATGTTGGAATATACTGTCGGATATGAGTTAGATCGTGAAACCTCATTTCCGACAGTATATTCTAACACAGAGGCGTTCCCATGGTGATGGGGACGCTTCTAGTTAGAATATACTACAAACTGTGTACATGACTGCCCCCTGCTGCCTAGCAGCATCCGATCTCTTACAGGGGGCCGTGATCAGCACAATTAACCCCTCAGGTGCCGCACCTGAAGGGGTTAATTGTACTATCATATCCCCCTGTAAGAGATCAGGGCTGCCAGGCAGCAGGGGGCAGACCCCCCCCCTCCCCAGTTTGAATATCATTGGTGGCCAGTGCGGCCCGCCCCCCCCTTCCTCCTTCTATTGTAATAATTCGTTGGTGGCACAGTGTGCGCCCCCCCCCTCCTCCCTCTATTGTAATAAATCGTTGGTGGCACAGTGTGCGCCCCCCCCTTCCTCCCTCTATTGTAATAAATCGTTGGTGGCACAGTGTGCGCCCCCCATCGCCCCCCCCCTTCCCTCTATAGCATTAACAAAATTGGTGGCCAGTGTGCCGCCTCCCATCTCCCCCCCCCCCTCCCCCGATCATTGGTGGCAGCGGGTTACTAGCAATAGTACAATAGTAAAAGATTCATACTTACCTGGGAGCTGCGATGTTCGTGTCCGGCCGGGAGCTCCTCCTACTAGTAAGTGACAGTTCATTTAGCAATGCGCCGCATAGACCTGTCACTTACCAGTAGGTGGAGCTCCCGGCCGGACACGAACATCGCAGCAGCAGCCAGCAGCAGGTAAGTATGAATCTTCTACTATTGTACTATTGCTAAGTAACCATGGCAACCAGGACTGTAGTAGCGTCCTGGTTGCCATGGTTACCGATCGGAGCCCCAGCGATTAAACTGGGACTCCGATCGGAACTCCGCTGTCACCAATGATGATGGGGGGGGGGGGGGGGGAAGATGGGAGGCCGCACACTGGCCACCAATGTTGTTAATGCTATAGAGGGAGGGGGGGCCGATGGGGAGCGCACACTGTGCCACCAACGAATTATTACAATAGAGGGAGGGGGAGGGCCGCACTGGCCACCAACCTATTATTACAATAGAGGGGGGGCCGCACTGGCCACCAATAATATTCAAACTGGGGAGGGGGGGAGGGTCTGCCCCCTGCTGCCTGGCAGCCCTGATCTCTTACAGGGGGCCGTGATCAGCACAATTAACCCCTTCAGGTGCCGCACCTGAAGGGGTTAATTGTGCTGATCACGGCCCCCTGTAAGAGATCGGGTGCTGCCAGGCAGCAGGGGGCAGTCTTGTACACAGTTTGTAGTGTATTCTAACTAGAAGCGTCCCCATCACCATGGGAACGCTTCTGTGTTAGAATATACTGTCGGTTCTGAGTTTTCACGAAGTGAAAACTCAGCTTTGAAAAAGCTTTTATGCAGACGGATCTTCGGATCCGTCTGTATAAAAACTAACCTACGGCCACGGATCACGGACACGGATGCCAATCTTGTGTGCATCCGTGTTCTTTCACGGACCCATTGACTTGAATGGGTCCGTGAACCGTTGGCCGTGAAAATATAGGACAGGTCATATTTTTTTCACGGCCAGGAAACACGGATCACGGATGCGGCTGCAAAACGGTGCATTTTCCGATTTTTCCACGGACCCATTGAAAGTCAATGGGTCCGCGAAAAAAAACGGAAAACGGCACAACGGCCACGGGTGCACACAACGGTCGTGTGCATGAGGCCTAAGAGCGACGCCTGTCATCTGCATGTCATACGGACTCCCTATGCATGTTACTGCAAGGCACAGTGTTCTACACCACTATAAAGGCTCTCTGCAGCTAGGAAATAGAAGTTTTTAATGCAATTCACCACAAATAAATTTGGATCAAACCAAGTTTTTCCCCAAAAATTTGCAGAACCGTCAAATAGATTTTTTTTTTAATTCGCTCATCTGTAGTTGTAATATTGCAAATAGGGAGACATTAAAGGGTTTCTATCACTTCGTTTCACCTATTTAGCTTTCAGACACTAGCGATCCGCTAGTGTCTGCTTTATCTAACCATCCTAATATAAGAGCTTATTGTCCTGCCGTTTAGCTAAAAAAATAACTTATATAGATATGCAAATGAGCCTCTAGGTGCTATGGGGGCGTCATTAGCACCTAGAGGCTCCGTCTACCTTAACAAACTGCCGCCGCCCAGCGCGTCCCTCCAGCCCGCCCATCTCCTCCGGAATGCGATGCTCCTTGTGCGCGTCTGTATTCGGCTCATGCGCAGTGAATGTCTGACCGCTTCCCTGCTCAGACATCTCCACTGCGCCTGTTCCTCGGAGCACTATGACGTTATCGGCGCAGGCGCAGTGGAGATGTCTGAGCAGGGAAGCGGTCAGACATTCACTGCGCATGCGCCGAATACGAGGAGCATCGCATTCCGGAGGAGATGGGCGGGCTGGAGGGACGCGCTGGGCGGCGGCAGTTTGTTAAGGTAGACGGAGCCTCTAGGTGCTAATGACGCCCCCATAGCACCTAGAGGCTCATTTGCATATAGATATAAGTTATTTTTTTAGCTAAACGGCAGGACAATAAGCTCTTATATTAGGATGGTTAGATAAAGCAGACACTAGCGGATCGCTAGTGTCTGAAAGCTAAATAGGTGAAACGAAGTGATAGAAACCCTTTAATATAGTAGTTATATTCTTGTACATACTGTATGTGCAGTAGCAGATTATAATGTGAGCAGTTTGCGTGGCTGTTCAGATCCCAAGGCTTCCAGGGTGCCATGGCTGCCTAGACTGCCTATTATTATGAAAGCTCATAAAAAAGTGGCCTGAGGCTACCACAGCTGTTCTGCAGAAAGCCAGGGCTGCACTTACATTAAGCAGACAGTGACAGATGGGATGAGGTGAACAGTAACATGTTCAGCTTGCATACTTAATTGGTGTCCAGCCAGACGGTTGGTTGGTGTCAGGAACCAATGCACAAACATCTGTACATGAAGTGGAACCCAATAGTGAGGAACCTAAGTATAAGTCTGGTTTTGGATCAACACTTGAAAGTTAAGATCTGATTTTGATCTCTACTCTGAACCATCATAAGGAGGTCTATGGTGTAAGACACTAGATGTAAGATAAAGTGAAAAAAACACAGTGCCCTTCTCCTTCATATGCCAAGTGCCCTCCTCCTCTATATACCTTGTACCCTGCTCCTCCATATACCATATGCCCTCCTCCTCCATATACCAAGTGACCTTCTCCTCCTCCATATAAAATGGCCCTGCTCTTCCATTTACCATCCCTCCTGCTCTTCCATTTACCATGCCCCCTGCTCTTCCATTTACCATGCCCCCTGCTCTTCCATTTACCATGCCCCCTGCTCTTCCATTTACCATGTCCCCTGTTTTTTTCTCATTACTGTTAGTACCTTCAAGGGATGTAAAGATTTAAGGGTCTGAATTTATTTATTCTGAATAAAAAAACACCTTTAAATATAGCTGGCGATCCTCCAGGTAGTGATGACATAAAGGGCCCCTATGGTCCAGCAGTAAACTTCCCCATTTGGAGGTGGCTTTGGAGACAATCTCTTACCTTTAGGGCCTATTTCTCATGTGATGATTTACCAATAACCTATTAGGTCTCATTGATGATTGGTAATGTAGGAACACAAAAAAGCTCCAGACCAAATATCTTGCACTGATAAGGCAAAATGTATGCTTTCAGTAGGTAATGGAGCGCAGTGAAGAAGCCCCTGAAATGTCCATTATTATCTATTTATTTTACGCACTTATATAGTGCTGATATATTCCGCAGTGCTTTACAGACATTGGCATCAAGCTGTCCCCACTGGGGCTCACAATCTAGGTTCCCTCTCAGTATGTCTTTGGAGTGTGGGAGGAAACCGGAGAACCCGGAGGAAACCCACACAAACATAGGGAGAACATACAAACTCCATGCAGATGTTGTCCTTGGTCAGATTCGAACCTAGGACCCCTAGTTACCAGTGCCAACCACTGAGCCTCCATGCTGCCCATTATTACTGTAATATATGTCACCATGAATGGTTCACACCACACCTAGCATAAGGTTTACCATATCTGGCTATTGCCCAGGTTTACCTAGGCCAATTAGGTAAGGCATGAGGATGTAATTTATTCTACAAACATGTGTTGATCTGCTCAGACAAGCCTGACTGTATGAAAATGAAGAGAACAAGGAAGATTAAGAAGCTGCCAAGATGCCATGAACCTCAAACATGACTGCACAAGCATGACATGTGTGACCAGCTTCATCGATCATCGTACAATGACTATTCTGACAACTTGAACCCTTTCACTTATCCTACCATGGCATAAAAGTGTAGTTTGCCCTTACCAGATGTCTCCTATTACTGCAGCCCATCCCATTTGACAAACTGCAGTACCAGGAAGAAGTCCCTTCATTATGCGGATCGGTGGAAGTCCCAGAGGTTGAACCATCACTAATCAATGGTAAAGTCCTGGAAAGCCCCTCAGGTTTTTCAAACATATGTATTGTTCCCCCATTAAACACTATTTTATTGTCTTCACATAGACATAATCAGCATAAAACAGCTGAGTAACTTTATATTTATGTTGTATTAATCCTGGGTTACAGCAGATTGTATTATATTACAGAGCAACATTCATAATTCTGCTGGTAGCTAGTGGAAGTTAAGCTTGGCTCATAGATCAATGTGGTTAGTTTTTCCTATGTCAGATTGCTATACAGTGCCTCATAGGGGACACTATCTGTAATGCACATCACCTGTTACAATGATGGTACTCTGTTCACCATTGTTTCCGTAGGGCCTGTTGCCAGATGTAGCTGTAAGCCGTGTACAGGGGAGGGCTCCCCAGGATACAGTGAAGTCACGAACGAGGAAAGCAACCCCAACGCCAGCTTTTGCCAAAACAGAATTTTACTTAAATGTGGCAATAAACACAACCAAAAATGCTGGGAACGCACAATCAATTTACATACATCTAGCCTGTAGGCTGAGACTCTTGTGTTGCACAGCACGGCGCCCTCTGATGGATGAAGGAGAAAAGTGAAGTAATTTACCTACTGGCGGGCACAACTAAACTGCCACACCATACCTTTTATTACCCTAAAAGAACAAGAATCACTGTATGGGAGTGTGGTATGGGCTAGCCTGCGGTGCAGCATAACAGCTTATAATCTTACACATATCTACAGTATTCCCACTCCCATAACTGGTCCTGTAGCACGTGCCTGTGTATTCCTTCTGAGCAAAACGCCACCCTGGCTTGAGTTTGCGGGAATTTTATCGGCTCCCCAATGTGAAATGTCACTTTAAGTTTGGAGTCCTTGCAATGAACAGTCGTAACACTTGTGGCCTGACACAAACAGAGACCCTAACTAACTAACTACAGGCCTGGTCTCAGTCTCTAGGCACCAACACTGTAATGAGGTGCGTGTACGATCTTACCGACCCGGGTCTGATTTGCATCCGCTGGTGACTCTGAACAGAACAAATGTCTCTCCAACAAGCATGCGGTACCGCAGTGTATGTTGCTTTGTTCCTCTGCTCTCATCAGCGTTCCTGGCAGCAATCTTCCTTCCTCTGGACAGGATCAGGGTCTTCAACACGATCAGCTTTACTTAGCTGCAGCTCTGGTCACTCTCACAGCCTTAATCTAAGATGGCTGCTCCTTCCTCTCCAGGCTCTGTGTGTGTGTAACCCCACCCCTCTCATGAATATGGAGATATATGAGCAGTCTGTAGCTGTGCTTAGGAAACAGCGACATCTTGTGGCCAAACAGCAGAATGTCAGTCCAGATCATTTAACTTCATTTAAACAAACACAATGTTTAGGCAATGAGAGCTGTTTCCCTATCTCACATAACTACAGTACGGTGATTTCTCAGGATAGCAGAGAACATTTGGTACTGTTCCGTGTGTACTAGCTACTGGTTCTCATGGGGTTAATCTACCTGTCTTGTGTCTGCACCTGTCTGGCAAATGTGCTTGTTCAGTCCACAATTTGGTTCCTGAGTTGTGTGTCAGTTTTGTTGAGTTCTCTCTGAAGTGAGTGTCTAGACCCTAGCTGTGCACTAATGTTCGCTAGATTATTTGTTTGTCCAAATGGCTCTGCCTGCCTTGTTCCTGAAACTTCACCCCTGAAGCCTTCCTGTTCCTGCAGCTTCAGCCATATATGTTCTTATTCTTGAAAATACCACTGCTAGATTGGTTTCTGTTGTATGTCTGGGTTCCAGAAGTATCTTCTAGTCTTCACATGTACAGTACCTAGTCTTTGTCTCTGTACGTCTGGGTTCCTGAGGCTTTCTCAGCCTGAGTGTCTGTTTACTCTGTATTTTCTGGACCTTAAAGAGGACCTCGTACTGGTTCTGACTAGGGATGAGCGAACTTCATATTTTGACGTTCGGGTTGGGGTATATGCTGAGAGGACTCCAGCATAACGAAAACTAGACGGATCCATTATGCTGGCCATAGACTTTTATTATGACCGAATGAATAACGGAATGCCTCTAAAAGCATTCCATTATGCATTCCGTCATGAAATTGAGTTATGGTCCGTGGTAACGGAATCCATAACGCAATTCAGCATATACCCCAACCTGAACACGAACTCGAACTTCAAAATATGAAGTTCGCTCATCCCTAGTCCTGACGTTACAATATTAGTACCTGGCGGTGTAGGGCTTTATTAGTAGATGATAGGGCACTTTTTTTTTTTCAGATGTGCTGCTCTTTTCCCCCGCTGTGCCCCCCGTTCACTTTTCCCACCCTGTATGCTAATTAGTAGCATCGGTACAGGGAGGAGGAGACTGGCGCATTTCTCAAGTGGCGTCTCCTTCTCCCTGGCTGTGATCTGGCCAATCACAGCGGAGAGCGTCACATCCAGGGAGAAGGTGATGCCCCTTGAGAAACACTGCAGGAAAGGAAACTGTTAATATCGACAGACAGGTCTACACCCATAGTGTTACATTCTACAGCCATAGCGTTACATTCTGCACCCATAGCGTTACATTCGACACGCATAGTGTTACATTCTGCACGCATAGTGTTACATTCTGCACGCATAGTGTTACATTCGACACGCATAGAGTTACATTCGACACGCATAGTGTTACATTCGACACGCATAGTGTTACATTCTGCACCCATAGAGGTACATTCTACACCCATAGCGTTAGATTCTACACCCAGTGTTACATTCTACACGCATAGCGTTACATTTTACACCCATTGTTACATTGTACACCCATAGTCAGCCATTGTTTCTGTAGCCTGCATTATCTACTTACCCAGAACAATAGACAATGCACAGTGATATGAAAAACCACATTCCCCCACCAAGCCATTAATCAGTGTTGTACTAAAACAGTAATTTTGTACCAGCCCTGGGCAGGAAAAATATCCACCTAGCAACACTCCCTGACTCCTTGGCCTCCATCCATGCAGTACAGAACATTATATTGCAGTGCTTTACGTGAGAATAAGCAATGTATACGAAGTGCACGCAGGGTCATAAAGTTGATTTATTCTGATAGGGGAAAAAAATTCAAACGCAATCTAAAATGTAAAAATCACTCCAGGGGTTGTCTATTTTTTATAACCCCTTTTTTCATAGGCGCAGTTTGTGCTGCTGCTGGAACCCTTGGCGATCAGCTGTGATCTATGGTGGAATCCAACAGCAACTTATCCTACAGCACCACTACAAATCTGTGCAATGCTCCACAGCGCCGGGTCCTCCAGAGACAGAGACACTTTTCGTAGCCTCTATTTACTCTGGAGAGGTTCCATACCGGAGCCCCACCGTGGGTCCCGAAGTACAGATTTAAAGGGAATGTGTCATCAGGTAATGACATAATGTTTAAGGTTTTAGGTTAAACATATATTATTTTTTGTAATAATTTTTGGTGACTTTTTTATTTATTATAATTTTTCCATGTCATATAAAAATTAAAAAAAATCCACCACAATCATGCAGTTTCCGCATGGCCCACTAGACCTAAAATGTGTTAAAGGGGTTGTCTCATTTTGGCAATTATCATTTATTATGTAAAGAAATTGAATACAAGGCACTTACTAATGTATTGTGATTGTCCATATTGCCTCCTTTGCTGGCTGGATTCATTTTTCCATCACATTATACACTGCTCGTTTCCAGGGGTTATGACCACCCTGCAATCCATCAGTGGTGGCCGTGCTTGCACACTATAGAAAAAAGCATTAGCCTATGTGCGCTCTCAAGGCTGACACTTTTTCATATAGTGTACAAGCACAACCACCACTCATGGATTATAGGGTGGTCGTAACCATGGAAATTAGCAGTGTATAATGTGATGGAAAAATGAATCCAGCCAGCAAAGGAGGCAATATGGAGAATCACAGTACATTAGTAAGTGGCTTGTATTAACGTTCTCTACATGATAAATGCCATTTGCTGATGTGAGACAAACCCTTTAAGATGTCCTGTTTTTGAGAGAAGCTACATGGCCAGGAGCTGACCTCATTCACTACTATAGGAGATCTGTAGACATGCTCTGTGACCTGTGCAGAGGTCAGGAGGGAGCTGATAAGCTGTGATATCACCTATTGTGAAAGGTGGATCATGTAATATCTATACAGAGGTGATATTTGTCATTGTAATCCCCCTCTTCCGATGATAATGTGATGGCTACTGAAAAGTGAACTGCAGTATTATATAAAAAAAAGTTTAGATAGTAACATGTAAAATTTAAAAAAAACTCTTGAACAATTAAAAAAATATATATATGTTTAAAGGGGTTTTCCAAGAGTTTTTTTTACTGATGACATATCCTCTCTGGATAGGTTATCAGTATCTGAGCAGTGGGGGTCCCACACCCGGGACCTCTGCTGATCAGATGTTTCAGAAGGCACTGTCGCTTGCAGTAGGGCCGCGGCCTTCGCGCACCTTTCACTAGGCCATGTGACGTCACGTTCATTGGTCACATGACCTAGGAGCAGCTAAGCCCCATAGAAGTGAATGGGGCTGAGCTGCAATACCCAGTACAGCCGCTATTAAATGGATGGCACTGTGCTTGGTGAGCTGTGAGAAGGCAGTGGAGCTACTGCAAGAGCCGGTGCCTTCTCAAAAGGCTGATCGGCAGAGGTCCCAGGTATCAGGCCACCACTGCTCAGATACTGATGACCTATCCAGAGGACTGTATGATGGAAGAGCTGCCAGGCTGGTTGGCGGTAGGAGGGTCCTTCCACTCAGTCCCAATAATGGCCAAACGTAATGTAGAAAAAGTGTAAAAGGGCAACTGTTTCTGGCTCTGCTCCAAATATCTCCAAAACCACATTTTTTACCTCAGTTGAAACGCGTTGTAATAAAGACTTTTCTTTTTATATATACCATTTTTGGAGAAGCGCCAGGAAGAATTGCCTTTTTGTAATGTTTGTACATACAGCTGTAAATGAGTCATATGACGTTTGTGGACCAACTACGTAAGGTCAATGATGTGCAGCAATGAATGTCACATGTAGGATTGCAAAATCCTTCATCTTTTGTCATCTTGATAAGAGAAAGTCTTGAAGATAAGGCAAGATTTCATTTTATTTTTTCTGAGAACCTATATCACCATCTAGTGGCATATCACAAACATGCTGACAAAGGTAGGCTGGAACTCAAAAATACTTGAAGATAAGACCAGCACTCACTCAAATGCAGTTTCTTTCCTTTATTGGTCACATAAATAAAGACACTTGTGACATGTTTCGGCTTAGGGAATGAGCCGTTCTCAAACAGACCTGAAGAAGGGTCACATTGTGTAATGTGTTTAGGGGGACCCAGGAACTAGCTGAGATCACGGCCCTACATGTGACTCCAGCAAAGAACATCTCACAACCAAAAGGAACTTTCATCTTACCCGGTAACTGACTTTTACTCTGCTTAATCCTGTTGTACCCATATAACCTGTATCTGTAACCTCAGACCACTGTATATATTCTCTGTGTATATTGTGTTATATCTAGTGTGCCCTTATGGCGATTAAATATATAATTTAATCTTGTGCTGTCTTGTATCTCGATCACGAATCCTCACGTCCGTGTTTTGGCCTAGTTATAAGCTACCGCGGGTTGGTTTCTCACCCTATATAATCCCATTAGCGGACTGGGCTTATATCAAACGAGAAGCTGGTGGCAGATAATCCGAGCTGAGACAGCACTGCTTTCACTGCGGCTGTGAAAAGGCTCTCTCAGCTTGTTGCCTCTCTGTGCCAGCGTGGACAGGAGGTATATGTGTACACTGTACCAAGCTGACCTTACCTGCTCCTCTGGAGGGTGTAAAGTCACGTTTTTGGTAACCCGTGACCATACCACGTCTCGTGAGCTCGACGTAGGCGACGTCAAGCGGGCACGAGTGTCACCGCCAGTTCTGTGAGAAGGTCTGGCAGACGTCCTTCTCTACCTCTTGCATGATGTTCTTTGTTTTGGTTTCACTTTGTCATCTCCTTTCCTTCTCCTAGGTGTCACCTATTTAGACTAATCGTCTCCCTTTATATTCCCTCCCATACTGCCTCACTTTGCGGTTTATACAACTTCCTGGATGAAGTGTTCACTGATTGAGGCTGCTGCTGCTGTTTACTCAGATAGGTCTTTTCATGTATTGTGTTTCCTTGCTGGCTTGATTCTAGGTGATCCTGACTCTGTCCGTATTAAGTGCAGGGAGCCGGTGGTCGTGTCCCCTCACTATTATAGGGTTTTCAGGTGTTGCACAGTCTTAGGTACGTGGGCATGCAATCGTCTACCATTGAGACCCTTGCAGGGACATAGCAGTCAGGGAGAGCTCTTAGGGTTTTATAGGGCTCACCTGTATGCTCCTAAGTTTGGGATCAAGCCAGTCGGACATTTATTCATAAGTTCCAACTATCTGCAACATCATCCGTGACAACGAGGTGTGGTATTCGTCACACTTTCTAAAATAGTCATTACTTTACATTCCCCATAGGTCTACTTAATGTTTGGATCATTTTGTAAATTACATTTTTCTTTTTTTTGGGACGTTAGAAGGCTTAGAAGTTTAGAAGCAAATCTTGAAATTTTTCAGAAAATTTCCAAAACCCACTTTTTAAGGACAAGTTCAGGTCTGAAGTCACTTTGTGAGGCTTACATAATAGAAACCACCAAAAAATGGCCCCATTTTAGAAACTACACCCCTCAAGGTATTCAAAACTGATTTTACAAACTTTTTTTAGCCCTTTAGGTGTTCTACAAAAATTTATGGAAAATGTAGATAAAATTTCAGAATTTCACTTTTTTGGCAGATTTCCCATTTTAATCAATTTTTTTTCAGTAACAAAGCAAGGCTTAACAGCCAAACAAAACTCAATATTTATTACCCTGATTCTGTAGTTTACAGAAACACCCTATGTGTGTACGGGCACAAGGCAGGGCGCAGAAGGAAAGGAACGCCATATGGTTTTTGGAAGGCAGATTTCACTGGGATAATTTTAAGTCACCATGTCACATTTTAAGACCCCCTGATGCACCCCTAGAGTAGAAACTCCCAAAAAATTACCCCATTTTGGAAACTACGGGATAAGGTGGTTTAGGGTACATATGATTTTTGGTTGCTCTATATTACACTTTTAGTAAGGCAAGGTAACAAAAAATAGCTGTTTTGGCACCCGTCCGATCAGCGGACCCCTGCCGCTGATCGGGCGGGTGCAGGAGCTGCATGTACGGCGCTGGTCCTTAAGTCACGTCCACCAGCGCCGTACATGTACGGCCTGGGTCTTTATGGGGTTAAAGGGGTTATCCAGTAAATTATATTAATGACCTATCCTCAGCATAGGTCATCAATATCAAATCGGCCGGGAGCTCAGCAAGTGCCGTGGCGTTTTCATTGGACATGTGATGTCACCGTACATTGGTCACATGGTCTTGTTGCAGCTCAGTCCCATTGAAGTGAATGGGGTTGATCTGCAAAACCAAGAACAGCCACTAGGATAGGATAGATTATCATCATCATTTCCTGGATAACCCCATTTAAAGGGAAGCAATCTATTGCTTCATTCCTGGGGGGGGGAAATTTTATGCAAATGAGCAGTTAAAGACCATGGACACCTTTTGGGGGCATTTTCTATGATTACATTTTACTCATTTTTGGCTAAAAATAATTTTTTCGATTGAACTTTATTAAAAATTTTCTGCTGTTTCTGAGATACAAGTGTTAAAAATCAGTCTGTTTGCAAGCTGTCACTTTCTGTTTTCTTTGAATCCCATCAGCTGACAGCTCATGTGAAGCCTTATCTCTGATCTCCTGACCTCATGAACACGTATTTAAGCCATATTGTTATCAGTGTGATAAAAATTGAGCTATAATGAGCATATATGAGGTCAGGAGATCGGAGATAAGAGCTCTACATGAACTGCTGATGGCAGGGCCGTAACCGTCATTATTTACTTGTTTATAAAAGGGGAAAGCACTTAACGACACAGCTATAAGAGCTGCATAGCCACTGACTGAAAAAATATGAGACTTCTACTGTAGACTCGTTTATAGCTTTGATAGCTAGTGTACATACATACACATGACAGCTGCCCCAGCACACTCAGCTCTGCTATATCTCTATATGACAGCTGCCTCAGCGCACACTCAGCACTGCTACAGCTATACACATGACAGCTGCCCCAGCACACTCAGCTCTACTATATCTATGCACATAACAGCTGCCCCAGAGCAATCAGCTCTGCTATATCTCTATATGACAGCTGCCTCAGTGCACACTCAGCACTGCTACAGCTATACACAAGACAGCTGCCCCAGCACACCCAGCTCTGCTACATCTATACACATAACAGCTGCCCCAGGGCACTCAGCTCTGCTATATCTCTATATATTATAGCTGCCCCAGCACACCCAGCTCTGCTACATCTATACACATGACAGCTGCCCCAGAACACCCAGCTCTGCTACATCTATACACATGACAGCTGCCCCAGCACACTCAGGTCTGCTATATCTCTATATATCTATCTACTGTATAGTAATACTTAGATATATAGATATAGCAGAGCTGAGTGTGCAGGGGCAGCTGTCATGTGTATAGATGTAGCAGGGCTGGATGTGCTGGGGCGGCGGTCATATATAGAGATATAGTAGAGCTGAGTGTTCTGGGGCAGCTGTCATGTGTATAGATGTAGCAGAGCTGGGTGTGCTGGGGCAGCTATCATATATAGAGATATAGCAGAGCTGAGTGTGCTGGGGCAGCTGTCATATAGAGATATAGCAGAGCTGAATGTGCTGGGGCAGCTGTCATATAGAAATATAGCACTGCTGGGTGTGTTGGGGAAGCTGTCATATTGTATAGAGATATAGCAGAACTGAGTGTGCTGGGACAGCTGTCATATAGAGATATAGCAGTGCTGGGTGTGTTGGGGCAGCTGTCATGTGTTCGTTACAGTATGTGGTGTTTGCGGCAGTCGCTACACTGGCCAAGGAGCCTCCTCGCTGTCGGCACAGCCAGCCGCGCGGCAGTGAAGGCTACCGGCCTAACGGGAATTTTCCCGGTAGCCCTGGCTGATGGGATTAAATGAAAAAAGAAAGTGACAGCTTGCAAACAGAGTCATTTTTAACCCTTGTAGCTCAGAAACGGCTGAACATTGAAAAAATTATTTTTAGCCCAAAATGAGTCAAATGGAATCATAGTAAAATTTCCCCAAAGGTGTCCTTTAAAAGGGTTTTCTGAGACTGAAATACTGATGACCTTATCTCCGGATAGGTCATTAGTATCTGATTGGTGGGGGTCCGACACCCAGGACCCCTGCCAATTAGCTGTTTGAGAAAGAACTGGCGCTCGTAGTAGTGCAGCATCCTTCTTGCAGCTTTCCCTAGGCCGAATGATGACACGTTCATCGGTCCTGTGGCCTAGTAGCAGCTCAGCCCCGTAGAAGTGAATGGGGCTGGGCTGCAATACCAAGCACAGCCACTATACAATGTACGGCGCTGTGCTTGGTGAGCATGAAGAAGGCTGCAGCTTTCACAGGAGTGACGCTGTCTTCTCAAACAGCTGATCGGTGGGATCCCGGGTGTCGGACACCCATCGATTAGATACTGATGACTTTTCCAGAGGATAGGTCATCAGTATTCAAGTTTCAGAGAACCCTTTTAAGTGCCCCGAGGGCATCCCCAAAACACTTTGTGCACCCTTACTCCTTCTGCTTCTTCTGTCAGCCCTCCCTCTCCTTCTTGCTTGACAAGGCCAGGCAGATGGCTATGCAGAAATCTGCACCCCTGCTGATCAGCTGTTTTTGTCGCTCCCATGTCTGAACTATATAGCTCTGTCCATTGTGCAGTGAGTGACGCTGGTTACTTCAATGGGAGCAACACTGCAGTAACCAGCTGCGTCCACTACACAACAGATGGAGCTGTGTAGTTCTGGTGATACCCCAAAACAGCTGATCATCCGGGGTGCTGGGTGTGGGACCCCAGTCGATCAGATAATGATGGCCTATTCTGAGGATAGACCATCAATAGTAACATCCGGGACAAACCCTTTTTGACTCATGTATATTCTCCATGAGAAGGTCACCTTGTATTGCAATTAGCTGGTTGTCTCAAATTGATTTCAATGTATATATTCCATTCACATAATATTACAATACTGAAAAAATTGTTTTTTGGGCAGTTTTATTTATGAATTCTTCTGACCAATGAATGTCTTGAGTGTTTTCTTATTACTGCTGGGCACAGGGGTGGCGGTACGATGCATAACCATTGTCAGCTGTAGATAAAACCAGACATGTTATCCCAATATTACTCCAAAGTCTACACTCATTTCAAAGTAATAACATCCCATGTGCTGCAGAGCGGTGTATCTGTTGGAAACATCTTACTGGACCTCCATACATATTCTCATTCTCAGTGATTGTCTGTCATTTATCATCATGTCATTGTAAGGTCCACTCATGATTCATTGGTTAATACATCTTTATAGTGGTTGGCGTCCCATTTTGCAATGTAGAGCTCCAAATGCATGGAGTTAAATGACAAAATTATGGCTTTCTGCAACCACCACTAGAGGGAGCTCTGAAGCTTATTGCATACTAGGTTGTTATTGACTTCAATATTAGCTCCCCCTAGTGGTGGCTGCAGGCAGACAGAATTGTATCATTTTGCTACACATGTCTGTTCAGGGGATTCCGATCAGTGTATAATATGATTTTCTGTAGTCTGGACAAATAAAAAAATTGTGTTCAAAGCCATCATTGCTGAAATAGCTCCCTGCACAAGTCAGCACTTTCTGATTGTATGATTGCGGAGCAGTGGGGAACTGAGAGTCTCCACAGGAGTCCTCTAAGTTTAGTCATAGGCTATAGGAAGCCATTTATGTAGAAGAAACTTGACCGGCTTCATGGTAAGTTTCAATGAATTTTATATTTTCTGTAGCTCTCCTCCCCTGCTTTATTAGACCTGGGCTTATGTTCACATGATGGATGCAGCAAAATCACAGGTTACCATGACCCTCATATAACCTTAAATGGTTATTCTATCCTCATGATCAATATTAAAAGCGCCGATCTGATACTGAGGACCTACATCGAAATCTCGGACAACTCATTTAACATTGCCCCATGAAATGTTTCGGGACCTTGTTGAAATTCATTTTCAAAAAACCCATAGGGGTTTTCAGTATTTTTATATTGATGGCTTATCCTCAGTAGGCCATTGAATATTTCCGCGGTACAGGATTAGCTCCAGCGTCTGAACTGCACGGCTCCATCCATTGTGTCGCAGACGCGGCTGGTAACTGTAGAGCTGCTTCTTTAGAAGCGAATAATGCATTGCATGCAAAATAGAGAGAGCTGAGCAGTTTCAGCACAGGAGCTAATCCTGAACAGCTGATTAGTGGGTCTGCCGGGAGTTGGACCACCGACCGATCTGATATTAGTAGTCTACTCTGAGGACAGACCACCAATATCAAAATCCTGGATAATCCCTTTAAGCCAGTTCTTAGCAATGCACCACTTGTTACCAAGTAATCTTATAAATATGGAAGAGTGATTTTGAGGTTTTCATTGAGAAAAAACTTAAAAGGGTTTTACGACATTTAAATACTTATAGGCCACCAGTATCTGGTGGGGGTCCGACACTGGAGACCCCCGCTGATCACATGTTTCAAAAAGGCACTGGTGCTCCTGCTCACCAAGCACAGCGCCGTACATTGTATAGCTCTTGTGCTTGGTACGGCGCTTAGCCCTATTCACTTCTATGGGGCTGAGCTGCTCCTAGGCCATGTGACAGATAAACGTGACATCACTCAGCCTAGGGACAGCTGAGAGGATGCGGTGCTACTGATGACCTAGGGATTGATCATCAGTATTTAAGTCTCGGGAAAACTCCTTTAATGATAAATCACTATTAGTGTTGAGCGAACTTGTATTTGAAATTCGGTATCTAAAGTCCGGGTTCGGGTTATCGAAGAATTGCGTTATGGATTCTAAATTCCGTTATGGTCCATGGTAGCGGAATCCATAACTCGATTCTTCGATAACACGAACCCGAACTTTAGATGCCAAACTTAAAACACAAGTTCGATCAACACTAATCACTATATTTAGGAATTGAGTTGTGCACCAATTTCCATTGAGTCCTATGTCCTCCTAGATCCCTACAAATGTTGGAATTTTCAAATGTTGGTATGGCTAATTATCTGAATACTTCTAGAACCTATTGGTGCCAAAATGAAGGAGCCATAGTGTGTATGCATCTACTGTATAAGGAGTTTTGAAGAAGCTTGAAATTTGATGAAAGCCAAAGAACCTCAAGTTGCTTCCTCCCTCTGTAGACATCATATCTAATAATATTGAGATAGTATGTGTCTTGACAGCTCTATAATTACCTGTTTCATAG
The DNA here is from genome assembly GCF_905171765.1 of Bufo bufo. Taxonomy (NCBI): domain Eukaryota; kingdom Metazoa; phylum Chordata; class Amphibia; order Anura; family Bufonidae; genus Bufo; species Bufo bufo. The sequence goes on from NC_053394.1 coordinate 28,825,595, forward strand.
TAATCATACACATAGATGGAGCCAGTCTTCACATTTAGCACTCTATTGCCCATTATAACGTTGAATGATAGGTAAGTTGTGTCACAGGTAACCTAAAGGAAATACAAAGCAAGGTAAAACCACAAACTCATCTCCAAAGATCACAATGACTTGGACAGCATGGTGGCTGAATGGTTAGCACTATTGTCTTGCAGTGGGTCTTGGCTTTGAACCTAGCCAAGGAGACTATCTGCACGCAGTTTATATGTTCTCCACATATTGGTGGATTTGTCCCAGTTCTCTGGTTTCCTCCTATAATCCAAATACATTCTGATTGTTGGTTGATTGGCTTTTGATGGAATTAGCCCTAGGGTCTGTACAAAATATGGAAATTAGATTCTGAGCCCCATTATGGACAGGGACTGATGCAAACTGACACAACCTCTGTACAGCGCTGTGGAATATGTTGGTACTATGTGAGTAAAGGGAATGGGAAATAGATAAGTGTTTACTCACAGATTTTAGGTACAGGTTCACATGATTGTTCTTGGTCTCACTGTTGGAAATCACTTTTTTTTCCACCAACTGTGAAAAAAAAAAAAAAAGAACATAACTAAAATTTTTCCTGGTGTTTCGTAACAATCCTTGCTCCAGAATCCAGGTAAAGCGGTAGGCAGCTGCCCATTTCTGGGGCAGAGAGGCAAAAGGAGCCAGTCTATTCCCTTTTCAACTTGTTTGCCTGGCTTCTGGAGCAGAGATTGTTCCATATTTTAAGGACAACAACCAGCAGAATGACTTGAATCATGGACTACTGCACAAATTAAATATAATAAACCTTAATCAGATACGTTACTGTATAGAAGTGCAAGGACTGCACTTGCATAAGACCCTCTGCCTAAGGGGGAATTCCCACATGATTGATTTGTGCGGGTAAATCCCAAGTAAACAAGGCAAGTAGTGGAGATTTTACATTATTAGGGCTTGCATTTACAGGCTTGAAGACTGCAATTTAACTACTCCTAAGTCCCTGATGACAACACCTCTGGCTCCACTACTTACCATACACATAAATGTCCACATTCTTCTCAGCTTGGGTGGACAGCTATGGGTATAGAGGTATATAGAATGCAGACAGAGAATGTCATGAAGACACTAAAGAACAGAAGCTGCAATCTTCAGGTCTGTAACTTAAATCATGTCATTATTGATATATTCTTCAAATATTTGCTTTTCATAAGAAATTCTACAAATGTAGCAATAGTTGGCACTCATAGTCAGTGACATATGTAATATACCTCTTGAAGAGACCAGTAGTCTACTTGGTATCCTGAGAGCAATGCAATATCTATGATCGCCATATTGGATTGAGGTCGATTTCCTCTATAGCTAAAAGATAAAATAAATACAAGAGATGAAGATACAGTAGAACAGTCCAAAATCCAGATATTCTGATGGGGTTAGTAGTACCTGACACTGATGTCAATAGTAAAGGTGTAGGCCACTCCGTTCACACAGCTCATAGACGATGTGTTTACCGAGAGATGGAAAGCGGAGTTCTCCTGGGGAACAGGGACGTTGTACTGAAGAGTGGTCTGCAGAGAGCAAATGGAAACATGAGTGACTTCTATGTGTCCTCTTTGGGAAAATGAGGGTAACAGAGGGGGTTATCTGATAAGGACCCCTCAATGATACCAAGCAGACAGCCATTGCATAAAATATACAGTGGGATGCGAAAGTTTGGGCAACCTTGTTAATCGTCATGATTTTCCTGTATAAATCGTTGGTTGTTACGATAAAAAATGTCAGTTAAATATATCCTATAGGAGACACACACAGTGATATTTGAGAAGTGAAATGAAGTTTATTCGATTTACACAAAGTGTGCTATAATTGTTTAAACAAAATTAGGCAGGTGCATAAATTTGTGCACTGTTGTCATTTTATTGATTCCAAAACCTTTAGAACTAATTATTGGAACTCAAATTGGCTTGGTAAGCTCAGTGACCCCTGACCTACATACACAGGTTAATCCAATTATGAGAAAGAGTATTTAAGGGGTCAATTGTAAGTTTCCCTCCTCTTTTAATTTTCTCTGAAGAGTAGCAACATGGGGGTCTCAAAACAACTCTCAAATGACCTGAAGACAAAGATTTTTCACCATCATGGTTTAGGGGAAGGATACAGAAAGCTGTCTCAGAGATTTCAGCTGTCTGTTTCCACAGTTAGGAACATATTGAGGAAATGGAAGACCACAGGCTCAGTTCAAGTTAAGGCTCGAAGTGGCAGACCAAGAAAAATCTCGGATAGACAGAAGCGACGAATGGTGAGAACAGTCAGAGTCAACCCACAGACCAGCACCAAAGACCTACAACATCATCTTGCTGCAGATGGAGTCTCTGTGAATCGTTCAACCATTCGGCGCACTTTACACAAGGAGACGCTGTATGCGAGAGTGATGACGAGGAAGCCTTTTCTTCGCCCACAGCACAAAAAGTGCCGCTTGAGGTGGGCTAAAGCACATTTGGACAAGCCAGCTTCATTTTGGAATAAGGTGCTGTGGACTGATGAAACTAAAATTGAGTTATTTGGCCATAACAAGGGGCGTTATGCATGGAGGAAAAAGAACACAGCATTCCAAGAAAAACACCTGCTACCTACAGTAAAATATGGTGGTGGTTCCATCATGTGTGGGGCTGTGTGGCCAGTGCAGGGACTGGGAATCTTGTCAAAGTTGAGGGACACATGGATTCCACTCAGTATCAGCAGATTCTGGAGACCAATGTCCAGGAATCAGTGACAAAGCTGAAGCTGCGCCGGGGCTGGATCTTTCAACAAGACAACGACCCTAAACACTGCTCAAAATCCACTAAGGCATTTATGCAGAGGAACAAGTACAACGTTGTGGAATGGCCAACTCAGTACCCAGACCTAAATATAATTTAAAATGTGTGGTGTGAAAGAGAGCTGTCCATGCTCAGAATCCATCAAACCTGAATGAACTAAAGATGTTTTGTAAAGAGGAATGGTCCAAAATACCTTCAACCAGAATCCAAACTCTCATTGGAACCTACAGGAAGCGTTTAGAGGCTGTAATTTCTGCAAAAGGAGGATCTACTAAATATTGATTTCATTTCTTTTTTGTGGTGCCCAAATTTATGCACCTGCCTAATTTTGTTTAAAGAATTATAGCACAGTTTCTGTAAAATCTAATAAACTTCATTTCACTTCTCAAATATCACTGTGTGTGTCTCCTATATGATAGATTAAACTGACATTTTTTATTGTAACAACCAACGATTTATACAGGATACATTTCGCATCCCACTGTAGATGTTCATTGATTTCAACACTCGTTTATGTGAGGTCCCAGTGTGAGATTGTGAATAAGCTCTGCCTGTATAAGGTTTAAGTTTAAAGTGTACTTAAACTGTCATTTGGCATTCCGGGCACTAGAGGCCACTGTTTTGCAGCTACAACCAGCACACTCTGGGATTTGCATATGTAAAGTAGGTGATGACTCATGCTGCTGCTTGTGAGTGAACCAGGAAGTGTTGATCTGACATGGTGGAAGGATTGTGCTGTGAGGGACTGAATCCGCTTCCATCCTGGCTTGCAGATGTCCAGCAGTGAATGGACACTCAAAGGAAGGAGAGTAGCTGTCGTCTCCTTACTGAATCCAGCTCTTTGAAAGAGAGGTTGTTCCAGGAAGACCAGTTTCAGTGTGTGGACGGAAAGCCTCATCATCAAGCAAGGCCGCACGGTTGCTGAGAGCTTGGTGGACATCCCGGGTAAGAGGCATCCTAAGGCCCAGAACGGACAAAGGTCAGTACACCCGTTTACTCCATGCTTTACACTAGTGGCGCCTGAAAAACAGAGACTAAGCCTAGGCCTGAAACTAGATAGATAGTTAGGGTTGTGTTATTGCCAGGTTGTTCGGGACTGTTCTGCGGTGCAGTATTGACGTTGCAGGCTCTGCTGTGTCCGCCATCGGCTAGGTCAGTCCTCTGTAGCGGCACAGCACGACTTGCAGGCTCTGCTGTGTCTGCCATAGGCTAGGCCTGTCCAGTGGGCAGGGACATTGACTGTGAGTCCGGAATATAGCGTTTTCTATGCGTATTTGTATTGTTTTGGTTATGCTTGTGTTATTACTTTTTGCCTAAGTAAAGTTTCTGTTCTTGCATATTAAGCTGGTGTCAGTGTCGCTTTCCTTGTCTGTGACTTCGCTGTATCCTGGGGAGCCCACCCTGGTACACGGCTTACACCAGCATCGGCGTCACATAACTCCCACAGAGTAACTAGTTGTTGAGGGACACACTCAAAGTAAAAAAAAAAAAGGTTTGAGAAAAATGCAACCCCTTTAAAGCTTGTTTTATAATTTAGAGCTGCAATCACAATTCTGCCGCTTGTATTGCAAAGATTAAACAAGTTTATCAACAAACCCATCTTTAACAGTTTAGCTGAATGAGTGTAATGTAGGGGCCAGTACTCTCCTGCGTCTGACAACTGCACCTGCATCTGACAACTGCACTGTGCTAAGTGTAAAAATGGCACTTCCAAGAATGCAAATCATCAGCGCAAGCAGGGACACTGGAAGATTTCAGCTGTAAACCCTGTAGAATAGTGAATGAAGCTCAGGACTAATGCATGACATACAGTAACTCAGGATCAGTACAGAATAAGTAATGTCATGTATGTACAGTCGTGGCCAAAAGTTTTGAGAATTACATAAATATTGGAAATTGTAAAAGTTGCTGCTTAAGTTTTTATAATAGCAATTTGCATATACTTCAGAATGTTATGAAGAGTGATCAGATGAATTGCATAGTCCTTCTTTGCCATGAAAATTAACTTAATCCCAAAAAAAACTTTCCACTGCATTTCATTGCTGTCATTAAAGGACCTGCTGAGATCATTTCAGTAATTGTCTTGTTAACTCAGGTGAGAATGTTGACGAGCACAAGGCTGGAGATCATTATGTCAGGCTGATTGGGTTAAAATGGCAGACTTGACCTGTTAAAAGGAGGGTGATGCTTGAAATCATTGTTCTTCCATTGTTAACTATGGTGACCTCCAAAGAAACGCGTGCAGCCATCATTGCGTTGCATAAAAATGGCTTCACAGGCAAGGATATTGTGGCTACTAAGATTGCACCTCAATCAACAATTTATAGGATCAACAAGAACTTCAAGGAAAGAGGTTCAATTCTTGTTAAGAAGGCTGCAGGGCGTCCAAGAAAGTTCAGCAAGCGCCAGGATCGTCTCCTAAAGAGGATTCAGCTGCGGGATCGGAGTGCCACCAGTGTAGAGCTTGCTGAGGAATGGCAGCAGGCAGGTGTGAGCGCATCTGCACGCACAGTGAGGCGAAGACTTTTGGAAGATGGCCTGGTGTCAAGAAGGGCAGCAGAGAAGCCACTTCTCTCCAAAAAAAACATCAGGGACAGATTGATCTTCTGCAGAAAGTTTGGTGAATGGACTGCTGAGGACTGGGGCAAAGTCATATTCTCCGATGAAGCCTCTTTCCGATTGTTTGTGGCATCTAGAAAAAGGCTTGTCCGGAGAAGAAAAGGTGAGCGCTACCATCAGTCCTGTGTCATGCCAACAGTAAAGCATCCTGAGACCATTAATATGTCCAATCCAAGGGAGTGGGCTCACTCACAATTTTGCCCAAAAACACAGCCATGAATAAAGAATGGTACCAAAACACCCTCCAACAGCAACTTCTTCCAACAATCCAACAACAGTTTGATGAAGAACAATGCATTTTCCAGCACGATGGAGCACTGTGCCATAAGGCAAAAGTGATAACTAAGTGGCTCGGGGACCAAAACGTTAACATTTTGGGTCCATGGCCTGGAAACTCCCCAGATCTTAATCCCATTGAGAACTTGTGGTCAATCCTCAAGAGGCGGGTGGACAAACAAAAACCCACTAATTCTGACAAACTCCAGGAAGTGATTATGAAAGAATGGGTTGCTATCAGTCAGGAATTGGCCCAGAAGTTGATTGAGAGCATGCCCAGTCGAATTGCAGAGGTCCTGAAAAAGAAGGGCCAACACTGCAAATACTGCAAATACTTTGCATAAATGTCATGTAATTGTCGATAAAAGCCTTTGAAACGTATGAAGTGCGTGTAATTATATTTCACTACATCACAGAAACAACTGAAACAAAGATCTAAAAGCAGTTTAGCAGCAAACTTTGTGAAAACTAATATTTGTGTCATTCTCAAAACTTTTGGCCACAACTGTACACAGGGACCCCACCAGCAGAATAATGAGTGCAGCTCTGCAGTATAATACAGGATGTAACTCTGTATATGTACAGGATAAATAATGTATGTACACAGTGACTGCACCAGCAGAATAGTGAGTGCAGCTCTGGAGTATAATACAGGATATAAATCAGGATCAGTACAGGATAAGCAATGTAATTTTCACAGTGATTCCACAATGTGTCTAAAACAACACTTCGATGACCCTACTGTGTATGGAGCTCTGGAGCAAACAGATGGTCACTGCACCACTGTTAATGAATTTAAATGGTCAGAAAAGGCTTACATTTTCAGGGCAGTATCAAAATTGGACCTCCGCTAATTGTTAAAGAGTTGTCTTCTCCCATGAGTCATGTTTTCTTTTTCATGGACACAAACTTTGGGGGCAGCATTATGGTCTGGGGAGTGTCTGTCGCATTCTCTGGATCCATGTGGAAGTCTCTCTCAGCCGATTTGGGTATGAATCCATCCTTGCAGATCACATACACCCATACATGCTGATTGTCTTCTTTGGGGCAGATGAAATCTTCCAGCAAGACAATGTATCATGTCACACATCAAGAATTGTCTGACATTGGATGGAAAAGCATGACCAAGACTTCCAAGTACTACTCTGGCACCCTAATTCCCCAAACGAACCCAACCGAGGGACCACCTTCATGGTCATGTTCTCTACAGGGAGTGCAGAATTATTAGGCAAGTTGTATTTTTGAGGATTAATTTTATTATTGAACAACAACCATGTTCTCAATGAACCCAAAAAACTTATTAATATCAAAGCTGAATATTTTTGGAAGTAGTTTTTAGTTTGTTTTTAGTTTTAGCTATTTTAGGGGGATATCTGTGTGTGCAGGTGACTATTACTGTGCATAATTATTAGGCAACTTAACAAAAAACAAATATATACCCATTTCAATTATTTATTTTTACCAGTGAAACCAATATAACATCTCAACATTCACAAATATACATTTCTGACATTCAAAAACAAAACAAAAACAAATCAGTGACCAATATAGCCACCTTTCTTTGCAAGGACACTCAAAAGCCTGCTATCCATGGATTCTGTCAGTGTTTTGATCTGTTCACCATCAACATTGCGTGCAGCAGCAACCACAGCCTCCCAGACACTGTTCAGAGAGGTGTACTGTTTTCCCTCCTTGTAAATCTCACATTTGATGATGGACCACAGGTTCTCAATGGGGTTCAGATCAGGTGAACAAGGAGGCCATGTCATTAGATTTTCTTCTTTTATAGCCTTTCTTGCCAGCCACGCTGTGGAGTACTTGGACGCGTGTGATGGAGCATTGTCCTGCATGAAAATCATGTTTTTCTTGAAGGATGCAGACTTCTTCCTGTACCACTGCTTGAAGAAGGTGTCTTCCAGAAACTGGCAGTAGGACTGGGAGTTGAGCTTGACTCCATCCTCAACCCGAAAAGGCCCCACAAGCTCATCTTTGATGATACCAGCCCAAACCAGTACTCCACCTCCACCTTGCTGGCGTCTGAGTCGGACTGGAGCTCTCTGCCCTTTACCAATCCAGCCACGGGCCCATCCATCTGGCCCATCAAGACTCACTCTCATTTCATCAGTCCATAAAACCTTAGAAAAATCAGTCTTGAGATATTTCTTGGCCCAGTCTTGACGTTTCAGCTTGTGTGTCTTGTTCAGTGGTGGTCGTCTTTCAGCCTTTCTTACCTTGGCCATGTCTCTGAGTATTGCACACCTTGAGCTTTTGGGCACTCCAGTGATATTGCAGCTCTGAAATATGGCCAAACTGGTGGCAAGTGGCATCTTGGCAGCTGCACGCTTGACTTTTCTCAGTTCATGGGCAGTTATTTTGCGCCTTGGTTTTTCCACACGCTTCTTGCGACCCTGTTGACTATTTTGAATGAAACGCTTGATTGTTCGATGATCACGCTTCAGAAGCTTTGCAATTTTAAGAGTGCTGCATCCCTCTGCAAGATATCTCACTATTTTTGACTTTTCTGAGCCTGTCAAGTCCTTCTTTTGACCCATTTTGCCAAAGGAAAGGAAGTTGCCTAATAATTATGCACATCTAATATAGGGTGTTGATGTCATTAGACCACACCCCTTCTCATTACAGAGATGCACATCACCTAATATGCTTAATTGGTAGTAGGCTTTCGAGCCTATACAGCTTGGAGTAAGACAACATGCATAAAGAGGATGATGTGGTCAAAATACTCATTTGCCTAATAATTCTGCACGCAGTGTATAGTTCCCCCCCACGCCCCCTCCTGCAGCTGTTGCATGCTCTGCAGTCAGCATGGCTCAAGATACCTGTGACAACCTACCAGGATCTTACTAGCTGCTGTCCGTGCTTTCGGCTGATGCTATTTACACCACTATTACTCTCGTAAGCACAGTCCGTGCTCCCTGCAGAACATATTCATTAATTTTATCCATATTCTGGGAGTGGGGAATTAATTATTTATCTATTTATCTGAATGCAATTCATTGTAAGTTCATTACTTTTCTGGTATGTTTTTGGCATGAAGTCCATGTAAATTGGGGAGAACACACAGAATGTGTGTGTATATATATATTCTGTATCTATATATGCAGATGTTACCAGGGGAATGGTTTCCTCTCATTACCTGTATAAGACAGCAGCCTATCCCTGTGATGCTGATGTTGTAATCACTAGGAACAATGAGCGATTGTCTCTGGACCAGGAGTCTGTTGTCCTTATTCAGCTTTATCTCCGAGCTTTGCTGATTTTGTCCATTCAGTTGTATAATGTGCTCAGTATTGGGGTTAAAAATCAATTTGGCAAATGCAGAAAGAGCTTTAAGAGCCACCACAGTGTCCTGGAAGACAAAGGATATGAGAGGATGAATGGATAGATAGCTAGAAGAGAGATGAGAGATATACTGTATTTTTCGCCCCATAAGACGCAAAGTGGGGGAAAAATGTCACTGCGTCTTATGGGGCGCATACTAATGAGCGCATCCATTATGGAAGCGCTCATTAGTACTGGAGGACCGGGAAGCGGTGAATGCAGCACTACCCGGGCTCTGTGCAATGAGCTGGATCGGGGTATGCACTCTGATGCCAAATTATGCAATGGCTGGGTCAGGTGTAGGAGATAGTCTATAGTTTTGTTTGTGATGTCAATTGCAGCGTGCGCAGGGTACAATCAAAGGTGTTATAACTCAAGCCCCAGGTTAGGAATGCCAGAGTGGTGTAATGTCTCTGTATGGTGGTGATAATGGTGTTAACGGTGTCTCCTACCTGGGTACGGCTGGACTCCTGGCTCACTTGCAATAAATTGAGTGTAGTGATAGTGGGAGTAATAGAGGAATTGTGCAGCAGTAATTGAGATCCAGACCCTTGGTAAAATTCAAACTTGTCTTTACTGATGGTAACTTTCATCCAAGCAAGATACAGCTTTACTCTTAGGTTTCTGCTGTATGGGGACTGACTAGCTGAGGAGGAATATGGCTTCTCCTGGGTCTCTGGACTCTACTCACAGTTATCTTCTCAGGGTATGCTTTCTTCGTGGAACTGGAGTTGTCTGCTTGCTTCATCCAGCCAAGGCTGCAGGGCTTAGGCTGGGGATTTGATCAATGTCTCAGCCGAGACAAGATCCTGGTTTTCTTCTCTATCTCAAGGAGCTCCTAACATGCACACCCTACCCCTAGCAGGGGGTGGGCTACACTACCTCTAACTTCCTTCTCTCTCCATGCTGCATGATATGGGCACTTTATCTGCGGTAATATAAGCTTGCTACGGTGTATCTGAGGACTATTGCCCTGCTTGTAATGTCTCATGAACAGCGCCATCTATTGGTTTCATAGTCTTATGACAAAACTATGAATCCAATAGATGGTGCTGTTCATGAGTAGTGTAGATCGCGAATATTCTAATCATAAATTTTTATTGTGAATTTTCCATGCAAAAGGATACACTAATAATCTTGGCAGATAAAGTGCTAGAAGATGTGTGAATGATAGCAGAAATCCGAATTACACCTCAGTGTTAGCGCAGGCTATTATAGGCTGAGTGCTACACGGTGTGTGGACTCTGTTGAGCAGTGTGCCCCACTTACTAGCACCCCAACAAGATGAACAGCGCCATCTATTGGTTTCATAGTCTTATGACAAGAGTAATAGTCTTGTCATAAGACTATGAAACCAATAGATGGCGCTGTTCATGACTCATGAACAGCACCATCTATTGGTTTCATAGTCTTATGACAAGACTATTAAATGAGTAAAATTAGACTCCAGCACTCACTTTTTTTCGAAGTATTAAGTTCTCCATTTATTCAAGTTATACACGGACAGTACAGGGCTCAAGAATTCTCTTGGTACAGGCTGTTTTTGACGCGTTTCGAAAAGTCTTATTCGTAAAAGACTATTACTCTTGTCAGAAGACTATGAAACCAATAGCTAGCGCTATTCATGAGTTGTGTAGATCGCAAATGTCTTTCCCATATGCCTATGTTTATGAAAATGAGTTTTTACATGACAAAACTGTATAGAAAGGTTATTGAATATTATGTTAGGCAGAGTTCCTAAATAGGTTTTTTATCTCTGTATATACAAAAGAAGAGAAAGGAGCTGATATCTGTGGCGCCGGGGCTGTTAGTACATCCAGTGATATACTTAATTGGCCAACTGTAGATATGGTCCAAGAGAAGTTAAATAGGGTAAATGTGAACAAAACTCTGGGTCCAGATGGATTACACCCAAGAGTGCTTAAAGAGCTCAGTTCAGTCATTGCTATGCCCCTGTTTATAATTTTTAAGGATTCTCTAGGGACTGGTACAGTGCCAAGTGATTGGCGCAAGGCAAACGTGGTGTTCATATTCAAAAAAGGATCAAGGTCCTCCACAGGTAATTTTAAACAGTTTAACTTCTGTTGTGGGAAAAATGTTTGAAGGACTCTTAAGGGATTATGTGGCTATAAATAATATTATAAGTGATAAGAAGGACAGAAGTTGTCAGACTAACCTGATTTATTTTTATGAGGAGGTGAGTAGAAGCCTGGACAGAGGGGTGGCTGTGGATGTACTGTAGTGTTTCTGGATTTTGCAAAGGCTTTTGATACTGTCCCTCATAGACGCTTAATAAGTAAAGTAAGGTCTATTGGCTTGGAAAGTATAGTTTGTAATTGGATTGAAAACTGGCTGAAGGACCGTGTCCAGAGAGTTGTGGTCAATGATTCCTATTCAGAATGGTCTCAAGTTATAAGTGGTGTACCCCAAGGTTCAGTGCTGGGCCATTTATTATTTAATGTATTTATTAATGATATTAAAGACAGGATTAATAGCACCATATATATTTTTGCAGATGACACTAAGCTGTGTAGAACTGTACGGTCTATGGAAGATGTCCACAAACTACAAGCTGACTTGAACACTGAGTGATTGGGCATCAACTTGGCAATTGAGGTTCAATGTGGACAAATGTAAAGTTATGCATCTTGGTAGTAATAATCTCTGTGTTTCCTATACTAGGTGATATAGCACTGGGAGAGTCACTTATAGAGAAGGATTTGGGTGTCCTTGTGGATGGTAGATTAAATTACAGCACACGATGTCAATCAGCTGCTTCTAAGGCCACCAGGATATTGTCATGCATTAAACGAGTCATGGACTCGCGGGGCAGGGATGTAATACTACCACTTTACAAAGCGCTGGTGCGGCCTCATCTGGAATATGCAGTCCAGTTCTGGGCATCAGTCCATAGAAAGGATGCACTGCAGCTGGAAAAAGTACAGAGGAGAGCGACTAAACTGATAAGGGGCATTGAGTCTTAGTTATGAAGAAAGATTAAAAGAATAAAATTTATTTAGTCTTGAGAAGAGACGTCTAAGGGGGGACATGCTTAACCTATAAATTAACCTAATAAATACGGCAAAAAGCTGTTCCATATAAAATGTGCTCAAAAGACAAGAGGGCACTGCCTCCGACTGAAGAAGAAAAAGTTCAGTCTCCAGAAGTGTCAAATCTTCTTTACTGTAAGAACTGTGAATCTGTGGAATAGACTCCTCAGAACGTAGTCACAGCAGGAACAGTGGACAGTTTCAAAAAGGGTTTAGACAAATTCTTAAAAGTAAAAAACATTAATGCTTATGAAAACGTGTATGAAATCTGAGTCTCCCTTCCTTCTGGGATTTGCGGCCCCACCTATCCCTTGTTTGAACTTGATGGACGTTTGTCTTTTTTCAACCGTATTAGCTATGTAACTATGTAACAATCAGAAAACTTTTTGTCTACCTAATGATATTGATCTAGGTGCGCAGGTCCACCCAAGCCATCCAACAGATCTGAAGTAACTTTGAGGCTAACTGGTTCTCAGTCAGATGAGAGCTGGTTTGGAATGTCTCCTAGTGCACAAGGCTGCCATTGTAAGGTATACTGACTAAGCCTGTCATCTGTCTCATGGATAGATTGATGGCTTGCATATACCTGGCTTTTGGCATATAGCCTTTGTGTGGTTGTCTATTGCATGTCGTAGATAATAGGAGTCCAAGACGCATCCAGCTATCCTCTTAATGCTGTTTCCAAACCATTTTGATGGGGTTTCCATCAATTTCTAACCTTTTTTTTTGTGAACCAGACACTCTCTCTTCTTCAGAGCAGGGGGTGCCTGGTTTGATGCTCGGGTCTCCCATTGACTTTCATTGTATTAATTTGTACTCGAGCACCCGCAGTATTCGGCCAAGCACTCGGATGTGCCGAGCATAGTGATGTTCGAGCCGAACAGCAGTAACGCTCAACACCAATCGGGGGACGTATAAGAGGATGGGACTATAACTCCCAGCAGGTCCAAGCCGTTATTATGTATTATCAGAGTACATTACAAGAGGAGGTATAAGAGAAGACTACAACTCCCAGCATGTCTAAGCAGTTATTATGTAATATCAGAGTACATTATAAGAGGAGTTATACAACTCCCAGCATATCCAGGGTATTGTAATGTACCCTGATATTATATAATAATGGCCTGGACATGCTGAGAGTTGTTGTCCTCTCCTCTTATACCTCATCTTGTAATGTACTCTTATATTACATAACAGGCTGGACATGCTGGGAGTTGCAGTCTTCTCATCACACCTCCTCTTGTAATGTACTCTGATATTACATAACAGGAGGTATAAGAGGAGAAGACTACAACTTCCAGCATTTCCCTGGCACTTACATTGAATCCATACTTCTTCACATGCATTGCTGGTCTTCTTCTTCATTACTTTAGTGCATTGCTGAGCTCTGCCTCCTATTCTGGTTAGATGATGGTGAGGTCATCACAGGTCCTTCATTCCCTCTGCTGAGCTCTGCCTCCTGCATCTGACATTATCGCAGGTTCTGTCACCACTGTGGTAATGATTTCTCTTATATGTGAGGGAGCGGACCTTACACTCCATTGTAAAGTGCAGCTGTTCAGCTGTTCACCTGTTTGCTTCCTCGGATGTTCAACTGAATAGAAGCACTGAAGCAGGGGGCCCCTTAGACAATGGGGGCCCTGGGCAATTGCCCAGTTTGCCCCCCTAATGCCAGCCCTGGGCATGGGGGTCTGATCTGAGGAATGGAGGGCTGATCTGATGTATGGGGGTCTCATCTGAGGTCTGAATGGGGGGTCTTATTTATATTGGGGCACTTATCTGAGGTCTGGGAGTCATTCACATTGGGTATGAGCTGAGGTATGAACTGAGGTCTTATTGGGGTTTTATTAATATTGGGGGTCTAATCTGAGGTCTGATTGAGGGTCTTATTAACATTGGGGGTCTAATTAAGACTGTAAGCTGAGGTCTGATTAACATTGGGGGTCTGATTGCTGCTCTGAGGTCTAATGACATTTTTTTTTTCTTAATGTCCTCTAAAACCTAGGTGCGTCTTATGGGCCCATGTGTCTTATAGGGCAAAAAATACGGTGGATCGATAGATATAAGATAGATAGATAAACAGATAGATTGGAGATAGACAGACAGATAGATAATGGATCGATAGATAGATAGATAGATAGATAGAATTTTACCAGGGTGGACTGAAATCCTCCATATGAATTTTGTTGCCTAATCAGCCAAACTGAGATCTGTGCCATGTACGTCAGTTCATCTTGGGTGATATTGGGGCCCCTGGCAATGCTCAGTAATATATATGCAGTGATTTCCACTTCAGCGGCAGAATACAGAGGGTAGAAAAGGCCAATAGGTCGTACTTCAGGTTTGTCTTCACGTTCCCAATGGATCATCCCTCCTGAGGGCGAGAAGATTATGGTATTAATACAGTCCACTATATTTTCCACGTCAGCAGAAGCCACATAGAAATGACTTTGCAATGACAATATTGTTGGAAGTAATTGCGGGTTTAATGATGTACATATTGGAAATGTCTACCACGAAACGCTTACCTTCAGAGATGGCCTTAGATTTTAGTGACTTGAGAAGACTATACCTCCTGTCCCAATCCTTAGCCAGTGTAAAGGTGTAGACCATGAGGACCTGGTTGGGTAAACTTTGATTGGTCTTAAGGGCGTTCTGTAGGCAGGTCAAGGTACTGTCCAACAAGGTCATCTGAGGAGGATACAAGACTCTACTTATCTGGCCCTTATTCAACGCCAACCCTGGTGACTCATCTCTTTAAAAAACAATACGGTAAGTCAAATGGCATTGATTTTTGTCTCCCCTTCCTTCTTCCCGCACTTACGCTGCTTCATCTTTGGAGAGGAGACAGCTCGCTTTCAAAGAAAGCTTCTCCCAACTGCTCTTTCTACAATGGAGATGTTTCTGTTGCAGATTTCTACAAGGTTGGTTTAGGAGCTTGACTTTATCAGTCTAGTATTCTTATAAAGCAATACGGGGCAAAACTAAAACCCTCTGCTGTTCCTATACCTGAGGGGTGGAGCATGACACATGGATTTTTTTGTGTTAGGCTCCTACCTTGGCCTTGCACTAAACATAGCACTGTATATCTCTTAAAGTGTTAACTCTGAAAGCATAAGTTATAAAGAGGACATAAACTTAAAATAAAAAAAATAAAACATTAAAGAAGTAAAAATTCTAGGAAAAATTGTAAGAATTACCCCAAGACTGTAATTAGACTCCAAGAGAGCGATGGCAAGGAAGGCCGTGTAGGTGAGATCTGCATCTGCTCCTTTTTTCTGTAGTAAGAGAGTCTTATAAGATACACACCATGCAGATAATACATAGCCTGGTTAATTGAAAGATATAACTGCCCCCCCCCCCCCATTATTGTTTCGAATTTAGCCTCCAAGGGCATCTCTAGTGTCAAAGTGGGGATCCATGGGCCCACCATGAAAATTATTCTAGAGGTCCAAACCTTATATCATGAAGTCTAATTTGGCTTTAAATTATAGACCTAGACACTGGTGGCAAGTGATTGGCTCCAAAGTCAGCCAAGTGTTTTTTTTATTCTGGGTGTTTGGGGCCCATTATGGTATCAAAGCCTGGGCCTACCAGAGAACCCTTTGGTACTCTGGTGGGCCAGTCAACTCTGATCTCCTCATTTCCTAAGAAATCCCTTAGTAGAAGGAAGTCTTTCATAGTTTACTGCCACCATTGGACCAGTCAGGACCTGGCCTCTTTTTTATACAGCAGTGTAGGGTCATACAGCAGCCACACAAGTTTCTTCCATGGTGCCTACACCCTGGCCTAAGATCCTGAGCAACAAATCAGCCAAGAAATTTCATTACATTGGAAGAAGGGGATGCATCACTGCAAACAGAGGAAGAATAGCTATGTAGGAACCTGCAATAGTTAGGTGGCCACCTCTAGACGTTGTAATATCATCCATGAAAGACAAATATAATAATTGATAGAAGAGACCGATTGTCTCAGGCGCTGCAGTCTACATGTCAGACCTGGCTGAACAAATATGAGTTTGGTTCTTACCATTATCATGAAGGAGTCACCAATGGCTCTGAAGCAGCCGCTGTCCAGTTGCTGGTTGTTTCCCAGCCAGATGAGTGTTTGCTGCTGAATTATCTCATCAATGTAAATGTATTCCTTGCATTTTTCAAAAGTCTTGAAGACATAAGCTGTCAACCTATAATGTAGAAGACGTGAAGTGATCACCTAACGTGTTCTTATGTATTACGGTCTATGTGAGGAGTATTTTAAAAGGATTATCCTATGGATTGTGCATAAAATGAATATCATATAGTACATGAAAATGTCTTTCTAATAAATCTAGAACCAGCCCTGTACCTCACATGGATCTAGAGATTTCCCCATTAATTGTTCTGTTAGATTTATTTCAAACTGACAGGGGGTATGTCCTTTCTGCTGCAGCTCTCTCCCCATCACAGCTCAGGGGGCTTTTCCCTTCTGCTACAACTCTCTCCCTATCACAGCTCAGGAAATGTGTCCTTTCTACTGCAGGTATCTCTCTTTCACAACTCGGGGACCGGTATGTGCTTTTTCTGCTGCAGCCAGCTCTAACCCATCAAAGCTCAGGGGATGTGTCCTTTCTGCTGCAGCTGTGTCCCTATCACAGCTCAGGGGTGTGTCCTTTCTTCTTCAACTCTTTCCTTATCACAGCTCTGTAGGTATGTCTTTTCTGCTGTAGTTATGTCTCTATCACAGTTCAGGGGCATGTCCTTTCTGCTGATGATCTTTCTTTATCATAGCTCAGGAGGCATGTCCTTTCTGCTGCAGCTCTCTCCCTGTAATTATCTCATCTTCTAACAGTAGATCTGGCTGGTGGCAGTTGAAGGATGGAAAGGAAAAACAGCAGGTGGTGCTATACAGATACATTCTATTCAATAACTATACTTCTTAATGACATGCAATTACAAAAGTATTCAGATGCATTTGCTGCTTTGAAAAACGTAGAATATTTTTAAGCGCTAGACCTTTTAATGACCCAAAGGGAACTCTTTATCAGTATATTAAAGTCGTAGGGGTGCTTGCATGAGCTCAGTGGAACTGAGCATGTGCGACCACCTTTATAAAGGTAGACAGAGAAAACAAAAAAGGAAAACAGCAGGTGGCGCTAAACAGATACATTCTATCAGATAACTCAGTGCCTATACCAAATTCTTAATGACAAACAATTACAAACCTATTCAGATCCAGGTGCTGCTTTGAAAAACATAGAATATTTCTGAGCACTCGCCCCTTTAATGACCCAAAGGGCACTCTTGATCAGTAGAAGAAGTAGCCATGGTGCTTGCTGGAGCCTAGTGGTCCCTTCACCACAGCACCTAACATATGTGGTTGTGCCCGGTACTGCAGCTCTGCCCATTCAAGTTAACAAAGGTAACAACATGTCCCAGGGGCTGAACCCCAACAATCATACATTGATCGTCTATAGCAAAGATGGTTAACCTCCAGCACTCCAGCTGTGGTGAAACTACGATTCCCTGCATGCTCCATTCATTTCTAGGGAGTTTTGAGAACAGCCAAGCAAGTGTGCATCTTGGGAGCTGGAGTGCCGGAGATTAGCCATCAAAGGTCTATGGCAATGACTGGTATCAGGGCAGGATACTGGTTGAGTCACTCTCGTCACTGTGAAGAGGAATTGTCTGGTTTTGTAGACTTGCTCTACTCTGGTTAATAGATGAGGGTCCTGACTGGGAACTTCCCTAGTAGGGCACTATTATATGGGTTTTCTTAACCAGACAACATCCCTTACGTTGCTCTTTCTGCATCCTTTGCAAAAAAAAATAGCAACCTCCAAATACTTTGTGTCCTCCATAAAAGAGCCAAGCGTCACTTACCATGAGTTTTCTTCACTCCCGAAGCCTCCAAATAAACTATAAGCTCCTGACGATAGTTTGTATCTGAGCTCTCGGTAATAACCTTAAGTAACACAAGAAATACTAGGTTTTTATTTAAGCAATCAAGGTGACTGAAATCTATTGAACAGAGAGATAACAATTTTAGCACTGCTCTATCCATACACGGAGCATTACTTGGAGAATACGTATGTGGTCTACCTGGGGTTGAATACGTCCTTACCAGTGTTCATGGACTGAATCCCTTTCTGGAGAATCTCTTCTGTAAGTTGGCCCGTGGCATTCAGATAATCTAGAAGATGAGGTATGGGAGCTAGGCGCACAAGATTCTGTTCTCCACATCCAAAAGGCATCTGGAGCAGGTTCTGAAGGTTCTGCAGGGGAAGACCTATAATATCTCCTGATAGAAGGGAACAAAGGGTTAGAAAGAACTTCTCAAATTCCAATATATAGCAATGGTGCAATCCAACCTAAAGCACGCAAAGCTTGTGAGCCCCAGTGCAAAATCTGTAATAGGACCCCCTTAATGTGTTCCATACATAATACTAGTTTCCTTTTATCCTTTTATGTCCCGTGCAGTTTAATCATGAGAATAAAACTAGATTTTCCATAAGAAAATTGCATGCTGACTGCAGCATGAGAATGACCAGAGTGAGAATAGCCAACACTCCCCAAGTTGTGCTCTGTTACTTGAAGAGCTTAAAGGGAACTTGTCATCAGGATTTTGTGCATAGAGCTGAGGACATGGGCTGCTAGATGGCCGCTAGCACATCCGCAATACCCAGTGTCACGGCTGAGGATGGGGGAAATCCTCAGCCGTGTGAAGCCCGGTGAGGTTATGGCTGCTTGGCCATGAAGACAGGATTAGGGAGCAGGTCACCTCCTAAAGGCATCCCTAACCTGACCCTGACTCCTAGCTACATGAGCCAACCTTGATGGTAGGAGGGCTCATGCTCCGGAACCTAGAAGTCCCTGCTAGCCCTCAAGATGGCCCTAAACTAGGAGCTGAGTAAGACAACCCACTCCTCCTAGACACGGAGGAGCAGGAGTCTCAACGGCCAAGCTGCTGGAAAAGGGGAGACATAAACAGCTCTATGGATATGGCAGGTGAACAAAGAGTTCCACCTACCTGCCACAGCCTTGCTGACTGGATCCCTGTGTAAGCAGGGTGCAGATCACAAACGCATCCCCACACAGGGACCCAGATCCATAGCTGCACAAGATCACAACAAAACATCAAACGGACATCACACATCACTAGAAATAAACTTAATGAGACATAATGGTTATGACCACAGGGGTGGCTCTTACTGGCAGGTAGTAAAGACAGAAGGCTGCTTTCAGCTAAGCATGGCTGAAGCAACCTCCAGCTCTGCAAAAGCAGTGAGGCTTTATAGGCCAAGAAGCCACACCCCACAGTCGGACACACCCAGTGAGACACACACACTAGGAAGGAGATTAACCCTTCCAACACCAGGGAAGGGAAAACACCACTAAAGGGAACGTGCACACAATAACATAAAAGCAAGTGCACACATACACACCTCACACAAAACCGCATGCACAACATAGCAAGCTGCAATGGCACAGCTCAGACTGCTACGCTGCCACATACATACTGTTGCCAGCGGCAACCACAGGTGAGGCAAATACCACAGCCCTCACCTGTGATTGACAACCAAAGAAAACCGCTGACAACCGCATGCGGTTCAGGAGTCACGGTCATAGCCATGGCCGTGACACCCAGTCCCCATAGCTCTATATGCTTTTATTGTGTAAAAAAAACGATTTGATACATATGCAAATTACCTGAGATGAGTTCTGTCCCTGACTCATCTCACGTACAGGACTCATCTCAGGTTCATTTGCATATGTATCAAATCGGCTTTTTTACACAATAAAAGCACACAGAGCTATGGGGACTGGATATTGCGGAATGCTAGCGGCCATCTAGCAGCCCATGTCCTCAGCTCTATACACAAAATCCCGGTGACAGGTTCCCTTTAAGCTCTTCAAGTAACAGAGCACAACTTGGGGAGTGTTGGCTATTCTCACTCTGGTCATTCTCATGCTCTATACACAAAACCCTGATGACAGGTTACCTTTAACTGCAGTGAGGTGATGACCTAGTAGTCCTCCAGTCATTCTCCCTCTGCTTATACTGCTGCAGAAAGACCAGCCTGAGACTAAAAGGTAGCTTAATTGCAGCATGAGAATGATCAGCCATGTGTCTTTTGGCTAGGATATTTTCTCACTAAAAAGACCTTTCAATAAGCCTGCAATGACTAAAATGATAACATGAGAATAGCCACCAGCCAACATGCTGTGCTCTATGATAGCCTGAGAATATTAGGTAGTTCAGCTGCAGTGTGAGAATAGCTAGCTATAAATTTTTAGCTATAAAAACTATGACTATCGAGGAGTTTAAGAGAAGTAATGAAATGACCAGGCACTCCTCCAGTCATTCTCATTCTGTACTGCTGCCGAAAGCATAGCCTGAGACTAAATATAGCTTGAGAATGATCAGCCATGTGTTCTCTGGTCATTCTTTGATTAGCAAAACTTTACATTTATCAGTAATAACTAAAAAGATAACATGAGAATAGCCACCAGTCCCCGTGCTGTGCTTTATGACCATAGAAGAGTTTTAGTGCAATAAGAAAATATCATGGTGGTCTTAAAGTTTTCTCATTCTGACGTTTCTGCTGCTAAAAATTACAGCCTGAGTATATTATGCAGTGTGAGGCTAACTATGTTCCCCGATCATACTATGAAAAATGATTCAATAGAATAATTGGGGGATACCTACCAAGATAACTGTGCAATGAGAATAGTCTCCAATCACCATGCCATGAGATGAGACTATTGAAGATTGCCCTTGGAGTGAGGGAATGACCAGGCAAGTCATAACTGATCATTCTGATGCTGAAAACTCTTGGGCTGTGCTTTGGGGAATGCGAACTGTGGCATGAGTGACTGACTTGGGAAACCACTTGGTTATTCTCACACTGCTCTTCGAGAGCAGCAAATACAGTGTTGAATAAACTATCTGCTAAATGTTTGACATTGATAGATATCATCTGGAAATGGCCATAATGTGACATCAACCTGAGCCCCACCATACAGAAACGACCTGAAATTGTCTACTGGTTACATGATATGGTTTTGACCAATACATCATAGTCCAACAATGACGGCAAGAACTGGAAGGGGTGTCCTGGTGACCAGAGATATTAGTTTAATACTACATAATAAACATGGAAGCTTGCGAAGACTTGGAGCCTAATGAAACTCACCCAGAAATGTAATAAATGCTGATATAGAACCAGGTACCACATTGGGCGGTTGAATTAATTTCAGTGGAAATGAACTATTTTCAGGTGTTTGGCCTGTGGACAAATAAATATTTCCCAATTTAACAGTTTCAGAAACTACAGCTAACCATTCAAAAAGGCAAGTTCTGCAGAATATATTATAGAAAAGTATAGATTGTCTGGTCCCTATGAGCAGCGACTGCTTAAAGTCAATGTCCAATCCATCCCTTAGTATCATTAATATAAAGTGAATGTCCACCCCTGAGTATTATTATTCTAAAGTGAATGTCCACCCCTGAGTATTACTATCATAAAGGTGAGTGTCAATCCCTGAGTATTATCATTTTTATTATAAAGCGAATGTCCATTCCTGAGTATTATTATTATAAAGTGAATGTCCACCCGTGAGTATTATTATTATAAAATGGGATTTGAAAGAATCAAAAATAGGCAGCACTACTACGTCAGGTTCCCCGGATGGGTGCTCTCAGCCAACAGATTCACCCAATCTATAAAACGAAATAAATATATCAAGAAATGGCTGGGCACTCTCTATACAGTATCTGGAGTTGGTGGTACTTTATTCAACCATAAAATCTTAAAATTTATATTTAATGTGTGACAAGTCTGGTCAGACTAAAAAGTGATATACAATAACTAATAAATACTTAAACAATAATATACAATAGAATACAATCGTGAATTAAGAACAAGGGTTCTCCTTTAGAACCTAATTAGTAGTTTTAGATCCAATGTCCAGAATTTCACATAAATAATCATAGAAATAATTTGCAGCGACAATAAATATTCGTAATTGTTTCGAATTTGTCTATGCAGTTTGTAGTATATCGATGGACAAATCGAAAAAATGTCTTCCAATTCTTAAGTATAAGAAATATTTGTTTGAATCGAACTGGTATGTCGATTATGCCCCCATCCCAAATACTTATTTCACCTCTAAATAGTGTGTCTACTCACGAGCCAGATCGATATGGGCGGAATCCGGTGGACAATCCGCGGCGTCCCGCGTGGTGGTTAAACCAGATCCCCCACTACTGCTTACTCACCTGAGTATCGATTTCACCAGAGGATGATAGTGTATGATTTTGCTGAAATATCGAGGGCGTCTCGACTAAAGTGTCCTTTATCGTCCACTTTGGCAAAATAGAATTTTCACTCACTGGCGCCAGTGGCTCCTTTACGCGTTTCCGGTTCTCCGAATGACACAGACTTATACGATCTGATTACAATGTTTTCCTTTCAGAGTATTCGTAGCTGTGAATGCCGGTGGTCTTTGTGTTGAGCAAGAGGGTCCAAAACTAAACGCGTTTTGGGGCTCTAAGTGGCCCCTTCCTCAGTGGTTAACCTCTCCTCCATAATCCATATCCTTATATAGGGGATTTGTAACATACAAAACGTAAAATGGATCTAGCTTTTCTCAAACAGTGTGATGGATTTGACCTGGATCGGACATTACTTATTTCTTTCATATCATTTCCATACTTCAATTTTTCTTCATAAATTTTTCATCAAGCATGTTCAACAGGTTCTCTAGATTGTATTGCACCCAAAATCGCAAAATATAAAAAAAACCGCATATGCAATATTAGTGCGTTTTCATCGCGTTTTCCATAAAAACTTATAATGAAGTTTATGGAAAACGCAATGAAAACGCACATTTTTATTCTAAAGTGAATGTCCACCCCTGAGTATTACTATTATAAAGTGAATGTCCGCCCCTGAGTATCATTAATATAAAGTGAATGTCCGCCCCTGAGTATCATTAATATAAAGTGAATGTCCACCCCTGAATATTATTATTATTATAAAATGAATGTCCATCCCTGAGTATCACTAACATAAAGTTAATATCCATCCCTGAGTATTATTATTATAAAGTGAATGTCTACCCCTGAGTATTATTATTATAAAGTGAATGTCCAACCCTGAGTATTAGGCCTCTTTCACACGGGCGAGTTTTCCGCGCAGGAGCAATGCTTGAGGTGAACGCGTTGCACCCGCACTGAATCCGGACTCATTCATTTCTATGGGGCTGTGCACACTTGTGCGTTGCGTGAAAATCACAGCATGCTCACGCAACACAGGCCTCATAGAAGTGAATGGGGCTGCGTGAAAACCGCAAGCATCCGCAAGCAAGTGCGGATGCGGTGCGATTTTCACGCATGGTTGCTAGGTGACGTTCGGGATGGGTACCCGATCTTTATTATTTTCCCTTATAACATGGTTATAAGGGAAAATAATAGCATTCTGAATACAGAATGCTAAGTAAATTAGGGATGGAGGGGTTAAAAAATAAAAGTTAAACTCACCTCATCCACTTGTTCGCGCAGCCCGGCTCGTATTTATTCTTCTTCTTTGAGGACCTGGGAGGAAAAGGATCTTTGGTGATGTCACTGCGCTCATCACATGGTCCATCACCATGGTAATGGACCATGTGATGAGCGCAGAGCCATCACATGGCCATCACATGGCCCATCACCATGGTGATGGACCATGTGACGAGCGCAGTGACGTCACCAAAGGTCCTTTTCTCCCAGGTCCTCAAAGAAGAAGAAAGAAGACAAGCCGGGCTGCGCGAACAAGTGGATGAGGTGAGTTAAATATTTATATTTTTTTAACCCTTCCATCCCTAATTTACTTAGCATTCTGTATTAAGAATTCTATTATTTTCCCCTATAACCATGTTATAAGGGAAAATAATAAAATTTACACAACACCGATCCCAAACCCGAACTTCTGTAAAGAAGTGCAAAACGCATTAAAATGCTTTGCACTTGTGGGGGAAAATCGCGCATTTTCCCGCAACGCACCCGCATCTTTTCCCGCACATCACCCGCAACGCCCGTGTGAAAGGGGCCTTACTATTATAAAGGTTAGTGTCCATCCCTGAGTATTATCATTTTTATTATAAGGTTAATGTCCATCCTTGAGTATTATTATTATTATTATTATTATAAAGTGAATCTCCCCCTGAACAATATTATATTGTTGTTTTTTTCTGTGCTGACTCATTTCATAATTGTCTGGACTTCCTTTTTACTGATACTGAGTTCCACATTTGCTGATCTGTCATATATGTAAACAGTAAGATTCTAGTTATCTGAAGCCACCACTAGGGGGAGCTTAGGGTTCACTTACTGCTGATACATTGAGCCTAATTGTTTTTTTCCAGACTTTTTGATAAGTCCTCTTTTTGTTGGTAACGCGGTAGATTCACCCATCACTTTGCAGAAAATGACTAATGTAAAAAAAAAATAAAAAAATAAAAAAAAAAAATCGGAAAGCTCTTCTAGCCCCTTAGTAGTAGTATCAGTGAAGGAAGTGCTTTCTTACCAACTATGTCATGATTATTATTTTATTATTGATGATTATTGCAAATAAGATATAAATCTTTTGAGATTTATTTTGTTACCTTGGATACAGATGAGGTTACTAGACGTCACTTCTTTTTTAATCCCCTCAGCCTAGTAAAAAGGAGGTAAAAAGTTAGCATTTCTTAATCATACTGAAATAAGATCTGTTTTTTTAAAATATACTTATATTCTATTGACTTCTATGGGATAGTGTTGTAGGCATGCTCACATTCCATTGACTTCTATAGGAGAGTGTTATGGGCATGCTCACGTTCCATTGACTTCTATGGGAGAGTTTGGTGGGCATGCTCACGGTCAATTGACTTCTATGGAAGAGTCTTGTGGGCATGCTCACATTTTATTGACTTCTATGGGAGAATATTGTAGGTATGCTTACAATGTACTGATTTATGAGATTGTTGTGGTCATGCTCTGTGATGTGCAGTAGTTGTAATTAAAACTTAGTAACATAGTAACATAGTACATAAGGCCGAAAAAAGACATCTGTCCATCCAGTTCGGCCTGTCATCCTGCAAGTTGATCCAGAGGAAAGGAAAAAAAACCCTGTGAGGTAGAAGCCAATTTTCCCCACTTTAGGGGAATAAAAAATTCCTTCCCGACTCCAATTAGGCATCAGAATAACTCCCTGGATCCCCGACCCCTCTCTAGTAGCTATAGCCTGTAATATTATTACGCTCCAGAAATACATCCAGGCCCCTCTTGAATTCCTTTATTGTACTCACCATCACCACCTCCTCAGACAGAGAGTTCCATAGTCTCACTGCTCTTACCGTAAAGAATCCTTTTCTATGTTTGTGTACAAACCTTCTTTCCTCCAGACGCAGAGGATGTCCCCTCGTCACAGTTACAGTCCTGGGGATAAATAGATGATGGGATAGATCTCTGTGCTGACTCCTGATATATTTATACATAGTAATTAGATCTCCCCTCAGTCGTCTTTTTTCTAACGTGAATAACCCTAATTTTAATAATCTTTCAGGGTACTGTAGTTGCCCCATTCCAGTTATTACTTTAGTTGCCCTCCTCTGGACCCTCCCCAGCTCTGCTATGTCTGCCTTGTTCACAGGAGCCCAGAACTGTACACAGTACTCCATGTGTGGTCTGACTAGTGATTTGTAAAGTGGTAGGACTATGTTCTCATCACGGGCATCTATGCCCCTTTTGATGCAACCCATTATATTATTGGCCTTGGCGGCAGCTGCCTGACACTGGTTTTTGCAGCTTAGTTTGCTGTTTATTAAAATTCCTAGAGCCTTTTCCATGTTAGTGTTACCAAGTGTTTTACCATTTAGTATGTACGGGTGACTTGCATTATTCCTTCCCATGTGCATAACCTTACATTTGTCAGTGTTAAACCTCATCTGCCCAAGCCTCCAATCTATCCAGATCCCTCTGTAGTAGTATACTGTCCTCTTCAGTGTTAATTACTTTACACAGTTTAGTGTCATCTGCGAAAATTGATATTTTACTATGCAAGCCTTCTACAAGATCATTAATAAATATATTGCAGAGAATAGGGCCCAATACTGACCCCTGAGGTACCCCACTAGTGACAGTGACCCAATCTGAGTGTGTACCACTAATAACCACCCTCTGTTTTCTATCACTCAGCCAGTTACTTACCCACATACAGACGTTTTCTCCCAGTCCGAGCATTCTCATTTTATATACTAACCTTTTATGTAGTACAGTGTCAAATGCTTTGGAGAAGTCCAGATACACGACATCCATTGATTCGCCGCTGTCAAGTGTAGAACTTACCTCCTCATAGAAACTGATTAAATTAGTTTGGCATGACCGATCCCTCACGAAGCCATGCTGATATGGCATTATTTGCTTATTTCCGTTGAGATGCTATAATAGCATCTCTCAGAAAACATTCAAACAGTTTACCCACAACAGATGTTAAACTTACCGGCCTATAGTTTCCAGGCTCTGTTTTTGGACCCTTTTTGAATATTGGCACCACATTTGCTATGCGCCAATCCTGTGGGACATTCCCTGTCAGTATAGAGTCTGCAAATATCAGAAATAAGGGTTTGGCTATGACATTACTTAATTCCCTTAGGATACGGGGGTGTATGCCATCCGGTTCTGGCTATTTGTCTATTTTAATCTTTTTAAGTCGCTGATGTACTTCTTTCTGGGTCAGACAGGACACTTTTAATGGGGAATTAATTTTTACATTCAGCATTTCATCTGACAGTTTATTTTCCTCAGTGAATACATTGGAGAAAAAAATATTTAACTGCTTTGCTTTCACCTCGTCGCTCTCTGTGACTCCCCCCTCATTACTCTTTAAAGGGCCGACACCTTCAGATTTATACTTTTTAACATTTATATAATTGAAGAACATTTTAGGGTTAGTTTTACTCTCTTTGGCAATTAATCTCTCGGTCTCTAGTTTGGCCGCTTTTATTTGTTTTTTACATGTTCTATTTTTTTCCTTATAGTTTTTCCGTGCTACCCTCCTGTTTTAGTGTTTTATATGCTTTCTTTTTGTCATTTATTGCTTTCTTTACAGTTCTGTTTATCCACATTGGTTTATTTTTGTTCCTTAACCTTTTATTCCCATACGGTATGTACCTCTCACAATGAGATTTTAGGATGCTTTTAAAGATATCCCATTTTGTGGCTGTATTTTTATTTTTGAGGACTTTGTCCCAGTTAGTTAGGCCTATGGCCTCTCTTAGTTGGCTAAATGTAGCTTTTTTGAAGTTTGGTATTTTTGTTCCTCCGTGTAGAAACGCTCTTTTGAATGATAATTGGAAGGTTATTACTTTATGGTCACTATTTACCAGGTGTCCCCCAACCTGCACATCTGTTGTTCTGTCAGGCCTATTGGTTAATACTAAGTCCAGTATGACCTATTGTTTATTTTTTTTATGGATATGCAGTGGGTGTCCCTCCACTACGTTATGAGTCACTTTAGATTACCTTCAAAATCTGCTTTTTTTAAATCTTACATCTAGTCGTCAGAGAGCATGCGTCCGAGCGCATGTAGGTGACGTGCGCACCTCCCTTCTGAATGGTGAACACCTAGCCCATGTGAGACGCCGCCTCTGTTGACTGACCCGCGACTTCTGAAGGGAATCCAGTGGTGCATTGCTGTGGACGCTGCCGCCTGTCCGCCCTGCTCGGCTGCGCTAAGGGTCTGCCGTCTGAAAAGGTATGTGTCTTTGATGGGGACCGAGACGGGGACCGGAATATAGAAGAAGATCGGAGGAGTTTGGTGGAAGGCGGCTGCACTGGTCTGAAGATCCGTTGCCTCCCATCTCCCTGATGGGAGTAGGGTGAGAAGCGCAGTGTATGGAGGGTTGCTGGATTGAGATCTTTACGTGGACATCCTTCTATTTTGAGGTGAGGTAAGCTGGTGCAAGGGGGGATAATCGAAGGGAGTCGAGGTCGCCAACGAATCGGCTCCAGAGTTTCAGCGAGGGAGCCGGTTGTCGACCCCCCCTCCCCCCTGAAGTATATGCTCAGAAGATAGGTTGCACCTCGAGATTTGATGGATAGGGTTCAACGCCATGGATGGCGATGTGTAATAAGGGCAGTAAAGCAAGCAGAAAAATGCCAGAGCAATGTTAAATTAAGATGGTCAAGGACCTGCTTCTGTGAATCTTCCCCCCTCAGACCAGGTGGGACGCCAGTTTGGTATTTTTTTAATGCCGAGATATTTTCTGGAGTTTCTGGCATATAATGGAGAGCAACTTAGACATTAACTACTGATTTTGGCAATCCCCCTGCCCCCCCCCCCCCAGTATAGGACATATTTGTTTTATTAATTATAACGGGAAGACTATAACTCCTGGAGGCCGGCCCCCTGTTTGTTGGCACTGGAATGTGTGGAAGATTGGAAGACTCTGGACTCTACCCCCTTTTTCACTTCCTTCTATATGCCTTTCTATGCATAATTGTAGTTCCCTGTCCTAATAATATTGGGGATGAATTTGACTCTTTCAACTGTATGAATCGACTTTGACTGAAAACCAGGGATACTGCTTGGCGATTGTTAAGCTGGAAGTGTTTTTTCTAGGAACTGCTATCAAATAAATTAATTGATCAAATATATGAGCTTTGAATTGTGGTAGTGTCTTATAAAGTTTGCTGGATTGTAATAAACAGATGAATGATTTATTTAATTGAGATATAAGTTATGCAATATGGAAGGTTGGGATAAAGATAAAAAGAAGGGGGGAAAAAAAGGGGGAGGGAAAGGAAAGAAAAAAAAAAAAGAAGGTTTTAGAAATGTCTAGACAAGGGGTGGGGAAAAAGGGGAGAGCCTCTCCAATGTTTAAGAGAATAGAAAGATCTAAGCAACAATTAATGACTAATGTACGTGGACAGACTAGCCCACCTGGGAGAAAGAAGGAGGGAAGCCAAGTCCTGGAGGGGGAACCCCTCTGCCCGATAGAGAACAATACTACGAGATTATCTGTTGAGGACTTCCAGCCTGGAGAGAGTGTTGATAAACCGTCTAAAGTTGTGGAGGAAAGCATTTCCACCAAAGAGGAGCAGGCACCTAGTTTGCAGGACATATTCCGAGAAATAAAAGAATATAACTCTGCAATACAGGATTTGTCTCTCCAGACTGGAAATATAAAGGAGGTGGTGGGGTTGCTCAGGGCAGATTTACAAAAATATAAAGACAGGCTTACAGAAGTAGAGAAGAGAACTTCATACTCTGAGGACCTTCTACAGATAATAACTAAGGAAAAAAAGTATTTTAAAGGAAGAAAATAGAGAACTCAAAAATATAGTATTAGATATGGAAAATAGGTCAAGGAGGCCCAATTTGAGATGTCTGGGGTTCCCAGAGGGAGTGGAGGGACGAGATCTATGTAGTTTCATACAAACTTGGTTGAGGGAACAACTGGGACAGGATATTTCAGACCATACAAATTTTGTAGAGCGTGCTCATAGAATACCGGCAAGGCTTCCCCCCCCCTTCCCCGGTACAAGATCACGACCTATTATAATTAATTTTTTGTCGGCTAGAGACAAGGAAGAGGTATTACGAAGGTCAAGAAATAAAGAGAAGTTGGAATACGCAGGTACAATAATAATGTTATTCTCCGACAATGCAAAGGAGGAGTCAATTTAGTACTCAATGATGTTTCCGTCCAAGTTGAGAGTCGAATGGGAGAATAAAACTTGTTTTTTTGATACAGTAGAGGCGGTGGGTGTATGGATCAAAGAAAAGTTTAAGATTTGAGGTGTAGAATTGGGCTGGGGATCACTCGGGAGGGAGTAATGCTAAGAGAGAGGGTCAGGTTCGGATGATATACTGGGCCATTCAGGAAGTGGGGTTAGGGAGGGTTTTGCTAGGTAATTGCCAATTAACTAACACGGGTTCAAAATTAAAAGATACCACAGTAGAACTGGGGTGGATTGACATTTGGAGGATAATGCACCCAAATTTAAAAAGATATTCATGCTTCTCAAAAACTCACAGGAGCTTATCACGAATTGATTTAGTTTTCACTGATAATAAAGGTGCACCGGATATAGAACGGGTTAAGTATGGACAACGTGGAATTTCGGATCATAATTCAATTATTATAAATATAAAAAATAAAATAATAATTGAGGGATGAATATATGTATAGGATGGATAAATATAATGGCCACTCACGATAAGGTTTTGAAAGAGATTAGGGAATACTTTGAGATAAATGAGGGAACAGCAGAAAATAATGTGGTATGGGAGGCCGCAAAAGCCTTTATAACAGGGGTTATCACAAAATATATGGCAATATGTAAGAAGGCAATAAGGAAAAATATAACGGATCTAGAAATAGAGGTGGAAAAAAAAGAAAAAAAAAATACACCCAAAATTCCATTGTACAAAATTATAGAGAGTGGATAGAAAAAGTGGCTAAACTGGAAAGTAAATTGCTTCTAATGGCGGAACAACAAAAAGAAAATTACGTGAGGGACAATTATATTTATGCACACATTCCCGGTAAAAAGTAAGCAGCTTTAGCGGTAACCCAAATAAAACAGAACAATTATATTTACTGTTTGAAAAACAAATTTGGGCATAGGATTGTTGAACAAAAAGCTAAAACAGATCTGTTTAAAGAGGACCTTTCACCGATCCTGACATTGTGAACTAAGTATACAGACATGGAGAGCGGCGCCCGGGGATCTCACTGCACTTACTATTATCCCTGGACGCCGCTCCGTTCTACCGTTATGCCCACCGAATCCTTCGCTCACTAAGTTATGGTAGGCGGAGATTTCAGTCACTAAGTTATGGTAGGCGGAGTCAGCCCTTGTTCTGCTGTAGTGCTGGCCAATCGCAGCGCAGAGCTCACAGCCTGGGAGGTTCTTTTCTCCCAGGCTGTGAGCTCTGCAATGCTATTGGCCAGCGCTACAGCAGAACAAGGGCAGACTCCGCCTACCATAACTTTGTGACCGAAGATACCGGAGGACATAGCAGGAGAACGGAGCGGACCTTTCACCGATCCTGACATTGTGAACTAAGTATACAGACATGGAGAGCGGCGCCCGGGGATCTCACTGCACTTACTATTATCCCTGGGCGCCGCTCCGTTCTCCTGCTATGTCCTCCGGTATCTTCGGTCACAAAGTTATGGTAGGCGGAGTCTGCCCTTGTTCTGCTGTAGCGCTGGCCAATCGCATTGCAGAGCTCACAGCCTGGGAGAAAAGAACCTCCCAGGCTGTGAGCTCTGCGCTGCGATTGGCTAGCGCTACAGCAGAACAAGGGCTGACTCCGCCTACCATAACTTAGTGACTGAAATCTCCGCCTACCATAACTTAGTGAGCGAAGATACCGGAGGGCATAACGGGAGAACGGAGCGGCGTCCAGGGATAATAGTAAGTGCAGTGAGATCCCCGGGCGCCGCTCTCCATGTCTGTATACTTAGTTCACATTGTCATAATCGGTGAAAGGTCCTCTTTAAGGAGTATTTCGAGGACATGTATAGCAGTAAGATAAATAAGAGCTCAGCGGAATTAAAACAGTTTGAGGAAAATTACCATTACCATGTTAACCTCTGATCAATGGGAAAGTCTGGAAGCTCCTTTAGATCCCACAGAAGTGGAGATGATATTATCTAAGATAATTAAGAATAAGACCCCAGGAATAGACGGAATTCCGTTTGAAATCTATGCTCAATATAAAGAATTATTGACTTAAAAAATGCTTACAATGTGGAATGTTTCGAGGAAACAGGGAAAACTCCCAGAGTCTTTGAGAGAAGCTCTAATAACACTTATTTTAAAACCAGGGAAAGATCCAGAATTTCCGGATTCATATTGTCCTATTTCACTAATCAATACAGATAATAAAATACTAGCAAAGATTTTGGCAAGTAGACTTGGGAGCGTGGTTTCTGGCATCGTTCATGAAGACCAGTCGGGTTTTATGTCTGGCAAGACTACAACTGACAACATAATTAGAGATATTTTATGTGTATCCAGCTGGAGCCTACAAATTGTGGTGAACGTATGATTGTAACTATAGACGCTTCAAAAGCTTTTGATACGATAGAATGGCCCTTTTTATTTGCTACACTGAAGAGAATGGGATTTGGAGATAGTTTCCTATCCTGGGTTAAGTTATTATACACTGAAGTCTCTGCAAGGGTAATATTGAATGGTGAATATTCCAATAAATTCCACGTCGGTAGGGGAGTCAGGTAGGGCTGCCCCTTATCCCCTTTGTTATTTGCCATAGCCATGGAACCCTTGGCTGATTTGATTAGGCAAGATAAAGAAATAGTGGGTTTCAGGTTTGGGGCCCATGAGGAAAAAATTGCTCTATATGTAGATAATATTATGTTGTTTGTGGGGTCACATGCCTCACTTATGAAGATCTTTCAAGTTTTTGAAGACTATAGTAATCATGCTGGACTGAATATAAACTGGTCTAAATCGGCCTGTATCCCGATTGATCCTATGAATAGTATTGTACCGGGACTACTGGAAATTAAAGAGAAACAAGAACCGGTCAAGTATCTAGGTATTCAGATAACATCTAATTCTAGAGATTATGTACAGCTGAATGTGGTCCCTAAAATACAGGAGATTCGTAAGAAAATAGAGGTTTGGAAAAAAACTTATATTTCGATGGCGGGGCGTATCTCATTAGTGAAAATGTGTATATTACCCTCTCTGAATTATAACTTCTGGAATGCACCGGTAATAATTCCCAAAAGTATATTTAAAAGAATAGCTACTTTAATAACGGATTTGGTATGAAGAGGCAAAAAAACTAGAATAAGAGCGCATATATTGCATATTCACGAGAAAGAGGGTGGTTTATCAGTTCCGGATTTAGAACTGTATTTTATTTCTGGGCAGATTAAAAATATGATAATGTGGAGTAAGTCATACAAATATAGGACCATGATAGCAGAGATCAATAAAAATCTGGAAAATTGTAGTATTTTTCAACTAGTGGAAGCAGATATTCTGTCAAAACAACAGTTTAGTAAAATACCTTTATTCGAGTTGTGGACTAAAGCTTGGAAAATGGCTAGAGAATTATGGCCTCAGAGGGGAATACATTTAGACACCTTGTTGTAGGAAAACATTCACCTTAGGGAATTAAAAATAATCAAACAAAAAATATGGTGGAAATATGGAATTTTTAAGGTCAGGTATGGAAAGAGGGGGATATAATTACCTATCAAGACCTTATAAATGAACATGAAATAGGCGATAAAGATTTAGGTTCTTCTACTTACAATTGAAACACGCTTTGCGAGCTGAGATAGGAAAAGGAACACAAATTGTCGCCCTATCAAAACCCTTAATTAATATCACTAAACTAGTAGTAGGCAGGAAATTGATCTCTAAAATATATGGATGGTTGTTACATCAGAAGATTACTACCCTAAACCATAGATGGCAAGACGTGTTAAATATGCAACAGGAAGAATTTTGGGAAAAGGCCATTCCGGCAAAAAATAGGGTATCAAAAAACTTTTCATATAGAATTACCCAATTTAATATACTATACCGCTTATACTATTCCCCTAAGATTTTCATGAAATGCTATAAATCTAAGAAATTTAGCTGCAAAAATGTGGGTAGGAAGGGGCAGATGATATTCACATACTTTGGACATGTACAAAGATTCAACAATTTTGGTAAAAGAAAAAATAGAGACAAATGACTTGATTAAATTCCCAATCTTTCTTGAAATATGTATTCTGGGAATAATGGATAAAATAGATACCTCCAAAGACTGGGCTGTAGTATCAAAATTAACATTCTATGCAAAGAAATATATTATTGCAGCATTGGGGAGATAGGGTGGTTCCCACAGCTAAGGAGTGGGAAAAATTTACTAGAACCTCGCTGATTACAGAGGAATTCCACTTGATATCAAGGAAGAAAAAACATAGATTTGTTAGTATGTGGCAGAAGTAATTAAAATAATAAGTTGTGACGTTCGGGGAATCCGAGGGGGTTGGTGGGGGAACGGTGAGGGAGGGAGAGGACCGGACCAAATTTTTTTTATTTATTTTTTCTCTTGTTTCTCCCAGGAGAGGACTAAGCAACAGGGCAACAGGGAGGGGTGAAAGGGTATGCACTATGAAATTATATATATCATGTCAATATTGAAAAGAAAACAGATTTGAAATGTATTGTTACAAGATTTATATGAACTATTAAATAAAGAGGAATAAAAAAAAATCTTACATCTATCATGAGATATAACCTCTTGAATTTACAGGCCCAAAGCCTGAGGCTGCATTACTGATATATTTTTATGATATCATGCAACAATCTACTTCTACCTCAATTTCTAGATCCTAGCTGGATGGAATAGTGATAATTATGTGGGTCTATCTGTGGATGGTGATCTGAATCAGGGTATATGACAATACTGGACAAAAATCAGGAGGGGACATATCATCAGAATCTCAAAACTGAAATCCACATTATTCACCTCGACAATAATGGTCTGTATCACAGTATCCTTGCGGGGTGGCTGAGAAGGATCATTGGTTCCATCACATGTTTGACCAATGTAGGTAGTCTCTGCCGAAACAGTAAAATTGATAACCCCTGGTAGAAGGGAAAAAACAAGGGTTAAAATAGAGATAGTATGTGAGAACTGTAATTCTATGAATTGAAAAAGGTTCCCATGAACATTTTAGGGGTGGTCCCTTGCACTGCACCAAGTGCAATTCCTATCTTCAAGGGGGTGTCTCACCTCAGACATTGTTGGCATATCGCTAGAATATACCACCAACGTGAAATAGGTACAGTTCCCACAGTAGGTGCAGGACCATCTCTTATCCCTAGAACGGGAACCCCTGAAGTAAACAGAGGGCAATCGCGCATGTGCAGCCACCCTCCATTCCTTTCTATGGAAGTTGCGAAAAAGGTGAGCGCTGGCTTAGCTATTTCCGATAGTCCCATTCGAGGTCAATAGAGTGGTGGCTACCCTTGCGCAGTGCACTCCTACATCACTTCTATGGGGCTTCCAAAATTGCTCTCGTCTACTTTCAGAACCCCCATAGAAATGAATGGAGAGCATGCTGTGAATGCGTTCTGAGCTTTCCTTCAGTTTTGGTGACCCATTCTGGAGATAGGCGTCGGTCCCAAAGGTAGGATCAGCACTTATCTGACATAACGATATGTCATCAATCTCTGACACCATAAATGCCATTTAAGCATTTATGGCACATCCTCAGGATCTGTGTTTATTTTATCCTACGTTATCTTGATAGACAAAAGTCCCAGAGCTGAACCCACATACCAGTATCTGATCAGTGCGGATTTAACTTCTAGCACCCCAATCGCTCAGCTGTTTGAAGGAGCCACGTTGTTTGGGCCAGCACTGCAGCCTCATACTCTACCAAGCACAGCTCCGTACTTTGTATGGTGGCTGTGCTTGGTACTGCAGCTCAGCCCATTCGCTTGAACAGGACTGAACTGCACATAGGTCATGTGACTTATAAAAGTGACCTCTCCAGCCTAGGAGGAAGCTATGGTGCTCTTCAAATAGCTAATTGGTTAGTTGATCTGATATTGATGAGCTATGATGATCAAGGAACCCAGCCACCCCATTCAAGTTATAAATTTGAGGGCAAAAGAATGACCTGAGTTCTATTGATCAAAATATTCCTACCTAATGAGGTCGCATTTATGTTCCAGATATAGGAGGCTCTCTCTTCTGAGCAGATGCATGCATTCTGTTCTCCCTCTTGCAGTGCAGCTTGATAATCATCAGACTTCGACAAACTTACTAGGATCTGTAAAGAAAGGACATACAGAAAATTGCCTAGAGATGGAGCTGGATGATTTTAAACGGATACTAGATAGGATACCAGTTGGTGAACTTTTACTCCTTCTAAACCAATTAAATGCAAAAATCCCCAAAGTTCCCATAGTAGCAAAAATAATTTTAACCAAGGTTTTAAAGACTTGTTCTGCAGCTGCCACCAGAGGTAGCATGGCTTGCTGAATACCATTTAACTCCTTTAAAACCCGCCTATTTTGGGCCTAACCTAAAGGGGTTGTCCCTGCTCAACATTTATATTGCTAGTACTGTTGAGCAAATCGAAGTCCATGAACTCCAGGGAAGATTCGATTTGCCGCAAAGCTGAATTTCCTTGTACTTACTTGTGGTAACGAATCGATTTCCCTGAAATGGCAGTAAAGAATAAAACAAATCATACTTACCTCATAAGAGCCAGATGCCGCCATCTTAATTGAAAATCCCGTACGAAAACCAGTGCACGGTGGCGTATGACGTCACAACGCCAGCCGAGGTGGTGACGTCATCACGTACCGCGCAATATTTCGTGCTGGATCTTCAATCAAGACGGTGGCAGCCGGCTCTTCACGATCAAATGGATGAGGTAAGTAAGATTTTATTTAATTTTTTTATTGTACATTTTAATAGTAATGTCAGATGCCGCGATCAGCGATGAATGTGGCATCTGAGGGGTACAATGAGGAGGAGAGACACAATTGCCATTCCCTGTCATTGCACCCACTATTTACTACAGAAGTAATTCATCACGAAGCTAATTTTTTTGTATAATTCGGCAAAGCAGCCGAATCGCATTCTCTAATACTTTGCTCATCATTCATTTCTAGGATATGCCGCAAATGTCAGATAGGTGTGGGTCCCACATCTGGGATCCGCTCCTATCTCCAGATTGGGGCCCTCAAAGTT
Source organism: Bufo bufo (assembly GCF_905171765.1). Lineage (NCBI taxonomy): Eukaryota > Metazoa > Chordata > Amphibia > Anura > Bufonidae > Bufo > Bufo bufo. Next base: position 28,862,455 of record NC_053394.1, read on the forward strand.
AAGGAGAGTGGACCGTGCATGTGAAGCACTCACCAATTTTCAGAACTTCCATAGCAGTGAACGGAGGGTAGCTGCGCATGCGTTGCTGTTCTTCCTTCACTTCTAGAGCCCTATTGTAGAGATTTGTGCAGGTCCTACCTCTGTCATCTGCTTATATCTGACATTTGTGGCATATGGTAGCAATATGCCATAAATGTTGAGATGGGACAACACAACATTTTAAGATCCGACATTTAAATTTTTTTTTTCATCCTCATCATTCAATCAAGAGTGATAACTTTTTTATCTCTCCGTTGACGTAGACTTTGCTGGACAAGTTTAGATTTATCAAATGCAACATTTTAAAGTATGTACAATTCAACAAATAACTATTATACATTTTTTGAGGTAATACAAAAAAACAACACAATTTTTTAGGTTTTGTTTTTTGGGTTTTTACAGCTTTCACTATGTAACATAAATGACCGGTTGACTTTATTGTGTGTGTCACGATGATTACACTGATAAAAGTATTTTTTCAATTATTGCACAATAAAAGCATCACAAATATGATTTGTGCTGCCATTTTTTAGGTTTTTGTTGGTTGACTGAGCCATGTGAGGACATATTTTTTGTAGAATGACTTTTAGTTTGAGAAACAAAAAGAGAATTGCAGATATGATAACTTTTAAATGGCTAACAAAAATGGATGAAGCTTTCGAGACAACTTCATTAGGCATGCTATAATTAAGAGTCTGAAGAAACACAACTGGAAAGTCTGTCTTGGTATCTAACTCCAACAAACCCTTGGCCTACTTTTGGTACATCGAGGATATCTTGATCATGGATGGACTAAACTAATAAAATTTCAAGAACGATTCCATGAATTTCATCACACCATAAACCTGACACTGACGTATTCAAATACAACAATCAACTTTCTGGACACCACCATAAAAATTCAAAACAGCTCCCTAGATCAAAAGCCTATAGCCTAGATCAATAGGCCTACATAGCTGAAATGGGATAGCTAGCTGCCACCTAAAAGACATTAAAAAGTCCATCATTTACAGTCAGGCTATCAGATGTTCCCGCATATGTTTCCACCCAGCAGACAAGGATGAATACTTAAAATTTCAAAAAGACATTTTTACATCAGGGCTACCATCCTGCTTCAATGGATGATCAAATCACCAGAGCCACCAGAAGTCAACTTTTCCAATACAAGGAAAAAAAGAGAACCATTGTGTACCTTTGGTAGTGCCTTACAACCCACAGCTAGAGGTACTGAGAAAACCCTCAATAAAAAAAAAATTATATCATGTCCTGTACAAGGATGACCATGTGAAATTGAAACTCCAAGATTCTCCCCTGCTATATTACCTACAACCTTCCAATCTGAGAGATGTTTATGAGTTCTTTGTCATCTGAGCAGATGCCATTAATGACCACAGATAGGATCTGGATTCCCAACACGCAGTAGGAATATATGATTCCTGGGTTATTTACATATTCTGCATCCAATGTGGTGGACCTGATTTAGTGCACTAAATGTCCTACTGCGGGTCTCCATGTTGGAAAAACAGACTGAAAACTCAAAGCAAGTCTGAGGTCTCATCACCACACAATTAAAGAAGGAACATTTTCCTTTGGACAAATATTTTTGAAGCCAAGGATACAATGAAGACATATGAAAGCAGTCGTATTAAAAGGCAAATTTCAAGTCCCAAAGAGCCAGAAGGATTTGGAAGCGTGTATTTATGACATACTGAACACAAGACTGAATTTGTCACAAGGATCTAAAGAATCTGCTCCAGAGATAGTGGGGCTAGTGGTCCTTTACTCAGGCCAGTTATTAGACCAATTGTCGTGATCGAATGCTTATACAAACACTCGTGGCTGATAATTGGCCTATGCAAAGGTAAAGGGGAACAGCACTCCAAGTAGTTGCAATAGCTCTTCTGGGTACTCGCTGCCACGGGTTATGGTCCAACGCGCCCCAACAACGTTTATCCTCAAAAGATGAATGATGGAAGCGGCACTTCAGTTGAGATAGTTGCTTCTTGAATAAACTATCACACCTGCATCTTTACCGAGTGCTGCTTCCATTTTTCAGCTTTTGTGAATTGGCTTATACAAATATGCCACAGATCACCCAATGAATGAGCAAATGCTCGTGTCTCTGGCATGGCCTAATAGGTGCACTATGATGGTAGACCTGGATGATATTAGGCCCCTGGCTGCCATGTTAATGCATCAGCAATCCACGATCATGTCACAGGGGCCAATAGCTTGACAGAGAGAACCTCTACCGTCTATCTAACTACTACCACTATTGACTATGGCATCTATGGCATCTAAACTGCTGGAATCAGAGTTGTTTCTGTTCCCAGTAGATGAAGCAGGACCAGGGCTCTGTAATACTGTGCCCATGAGATCACCATGATGATAATGTACCTCACGGGGCATTAAACACCAGCCGCACTTGACATACATTTTTGACCCACCACATTTCACTTCAGTTACCTTCACACATTGCTCCAGATAGTTGGACACAAAGGCATTCAGGACAAGCAATTCTCCTCGAATGAAGGAATAAGGTAGAGACACCTCTATGAAGAATGGGAGGAATGTGGTGAACTCTGACGGACTCTTCGTCATCCCAAACCCGTCCGTTTCAGACGTGCAGATCATGGAGCCCTCCCACTCAGTGATGGTATCAGGAACTGTCTGAGATATATTGCCATGGCCTTGTGAACTGAAGCACATACAGAAAGAAATTGGCAGACTAATTGTAAGCGTTGGGGAACAGGAAATGAGATATATCATATTTAGATAGATACAATGACAGAGGCAGATAGCACCATGGTCCAAAGAGATCTACACAATTAGATTGGTCCTTCAGAATATGTTCTTAGCATGTTGCAGGGTTTTCCAGGACCAGTTTCATATCTGATCTGTGGCAGTTAAGACCCTCAGTATCCTTCTTAATCAGCTGAATGAAGGGGCCATGGTTCACATCAGTTAAGTCCCATTCAAATAAGGAAGGGGTTGGCAGATTGGCAGGCGTTCGGGGACTTTAGCCCCTCCAAATCAGAGAATGATGGCCCTATCCTAAGGATAGGTCTTTAATACAGTCCTGATCAAAAGTTTAAAACCACTTTAAAAATGGCAAAGAATCATATTTAGCATGGCTAGATCTTAACAAGGTTCCAAGTAGAGCTTCAACATGCAACAAGAAGAAATGGGAGTGAGACAAAACATTTTTTGAGCATTCAATTTAATGAAACCAACGAATAAACTGAAACAGGCTGTTTTTCAGCTGATCAAAAGTTTAGGACCACACCTCCAAAAAAAAACGAAACTCCCCCCAAAACAGAAATCCAACTTCCAAACATGAACTCAGTAATGAGTAGCTCCGCCGTTATTGTTTATCACTTCAAAAATTCGTTTCGGCATGCTTGATGCAAGCGTTTCCATGAGGTGAGTGGGAACATTTCTCCAAGTGGTGAAGACGGCCGCACGAAGGCCATCTACTGTCTGGAACTGTTGTCCATTTTTCAATTGGATTTAGATCAGGGGAACACGCAGGATGGGCCAAAAGAGTGATGTTATTCTCCTGGAAGAAGTCCCTTGTCCTGCGGGCATTGTGTACTGTAGCGTTGTCCTGGTGAAAAACCCAGTCGTTACCACACAGACGAGAGCCCTCAGTCATGAGGAATGCTCTCTGCAACATCTGGACATAGCCAGCGGCCGTTTGATGCCCCTGCACTTCCTGAAGCTACATTTTTCCACTGAAGGAAAAAGCACCCCAGACCATTATGGCGCACCCTCCACTGTGGGGCGTAGAAAACATCTCAGGTGGGATCTGCTTGTCATGCCAGTAATGTTGGAAACCATCAGGACCATCAAGGTTAAATTTTTTCTCATCAGATAATAAAACTTTCTTCCACCTTTGAATGTCCCATGTTTGGTGCTCTCTTGCAAAGTCCAAATGAGCAGTTCTGTGGCGTTCAAGGAGACGAGGTCTTTGAAGACGTTTTTTGTTTTTGAAGCCCTTCAGTCTCAGATGCCGTCTGATGGTTATGGGGCTGCAGTCAGCACCGGTAAGGGCCTTAATTTGGGTCGAGGATCGTCCAGTGTCTTGACGGACAGCCAATTGGATCCTCTGGCTCAGTGCTGAGGAAATTTTTTTGGGTCTTCCACTTGACTTTTTTGTTCCATAACCCTCAGGATCATTTAAGAAATTCCAAATGACTGTCTTACTGCGTCCCACCTCAGTAGCAATGGCGCGCTGTGAGAGATCCTGCTTATGCAGTTCAACAACCCGACAACGTTCAAAAAGGGAGAGTTTTTTTGCCTTTGCCATCACAACGTGTGACTACCTGACAGAAAATTACAATGAATCCACATCTTTGCACAGATTTGGCCTTTTAAAGGCATGTGGTCCTAAAATTTTGATCAGCTGAAAAACAGCCTGTTTCAGTTTATTCGTTGGTTTCATTAAATTGAATGCTCAAAAAATGTTTTGTCTCACTCTCATTTCTTCTTGTTGAATGTTGAAGCTCTACTTGGAACCTTGTTAAGATCCAGCCATGCTAAATATGATTTTTTGCCATTTTTCAAGTGGTCTTAGACTTTTGATCAGGACTGTATTACACTTTGGAAAACCCTTCTAAGACCTTATCAAAATTTTTGTTTCCCTTGTTTCAGTCAAGATAAATGTCATTGTATTACTATTTTGGCAGATATACTACAAGTATACAGATGTAATATTTTGCAGAATTAGCAAAGATGTGCTTGTCATTTGGCACCACCAGGTATAGGTTTTAAGAGAGAGATTTATCATAATGTACTTTAAATATATATTGGCGGAGAGCTACAAACTTGTTGTTATCATATATTATATGGTCGCCAAGTCAATTTTCCAGAATTTCAAGTTCAAATCTGTGTGCAGTGCCCCAGAGGATGACTGCAAAGTGTTTGTTATTGCTGAAAGAGTTAATGCCTTGTACGTATGTGATCCCAAGAGCTGTCTATAGGTAGGACTATTCAGTTATTAAAACAAAATCACTGTAGAATTGCAGTGGCCATTATGGCGGAACTGCTCGGACCCCAAACACTGTAGCGTGTTTCTCATTGGGCGAGCAGTCCCATCGCATGTGAACCACAGAAATATCGTGGCAGACATGGAGGAGCTGCTCAAACCCCAAACACTGTAGCGTGTTTCTCATTGGGGGAGCAGTCCCACCGCATGTGGACCGCAGCAAACGACCATCCCGAGCAATTAATGCGTACAAAGGAGGACGCCAGCGCGGTCCACATGCACCACAAAAGCATCCTGCACAGGCAGAGCATTGTGCGGATGAAAATACAATTATATAAATCCCTGAAGAAAATGCACCAAAAGGATATGTCACTGACTAAACTAGCTGGTCATGCAAGCAGATATTAAAAGCTGAGACTTTCGCCAATATGTTCCTGTCAGGAAGATATCGGAGCCCATCATTGCACCACGTCACGGTCACTCAGCATGGCAAAGGGTCCTACCACTACGCTAACTGTGGTGTGAACACGGTCTGAAGGTGATATGATCCAGCTCACAGCCCAGCCTGCACACAAATGCCTAGCAGGACAGCCAGTGCAATGTGAACAAAGCAGGACTGTGAGCCCCACCCATATCAGACCATGTGATGAAGGATTCCAGGTGCAAAGGAATGTTCAATTGCCAGATGAAGGCACATTCAAGACATATAAAACAAAATCACTGTAGAATTGCAGTGGCCATTATGGCGGAACTGCTCGGACCCCAAACACTGTAGCGTGTTTCTCATTGGGCGAGCAGTCCCATCGCATGTGAACCACAGAAATATCGTGGCAGACATGGAGGAGCTGCTCAAACCCCAAACACTGTAGCGTGTTTCTCATTGGGGGAGCAGTCCCACCGCATGTGGACCGCAGCAAACGACCATCCCGAGCAATTAATGCGTACAAAGGAGGACGCCAGCGCGGTCCACATGCACCACAAAAGCATCCTGCACAGGCAGAGCATTGTGCGGATGAAAATACAATTATATAAATCCCTGAAGAAAATGCACCAAAAGGATATGTCACTGACTAAACTAGCTGGTCATGCAAGCAGATATTAAAAGCTGAGACTTTCGCCAATATGTTCCTGTCAGGAAGATATCGGAGCCCATCATTGCACCACGTCACGGTCACTCAGCATGGCAAAGGGTCCTACCACTACGCTAACTGTGGTGTGAACACGGTCTGAAGGTGATATGATCCAGCTCACAGCCCAGCCTGCACACAAATGCCTAGCAGGACAGCCAGTGCAATGTGAACAAAGCAGGACTGTGAGCCCCACCCATATCAGACCATGTGATGAAGGATTCCAGGTGCAAAGGAATGTTCAATTGCCAGATGAAGGCACATTCAAGACATATAAAACAAAATCACTGTAGAATTGCAGTGGCCATTATGGCGGAACTGCTCGGACCCCAAACACTGTAGCGTGTTTCTCATTGGGCGAGCAGTCCCATCGCATGTGAACCACAGAAATATCGTGGCAGACATGGAGGAGCTGCTCAAACCCCAAACACTGTAGCGTGTTTCTCATTGGGGGAGCAGTCCCACCGCATGTGGACCGCAGCAAACGACCATCCCGAGCAATTAATGCGTACAAAGGAGGACGCCAGCGCGGTCCACATGCACCACAAAAGCATCCTGCACAGGCAGAGCATTGTGCGGATGAAAATACAATTATATAAATCCCTGAAGAAAATGCACCAAAAGGATATGTCACTGACTAAACTAGCTGGTCATGCAAGCAGATATTAAAAGCTGAGACTTTCGCCAATATGTTCCTGTCAGGAAGATATCGGAGCCCATCATTGCACCACGTCACGGTCACTCAGCATGGCAAAGGGTCCTACCACTACGCTAACTGTGGTGTGAACACGGTCTGAAGGTGATATGATCCAGCTCACAGCCCAGCCTGCACACAAATGCCTAGCAGGACAGCCAGTGCAATGTGAACAAAGCAGGACTGTGAGCCCCACCCATATCAGACCATGTGATGAAGGATTCCAGGTGCAAAGGAATGTTCAATTGCCAGATGAAGGCACATTCAAGACATATAAAACAAAATCACTGTAGAATTGCAGTGGCCATTATGGCGGAACTGCTCGGACCCCAAACACTGTAGCGTGTTTCTCATTGGGCGAGCAGTCCCATCGCATGTGAACCACAGAAATATCGTGGCAGACATGGAGGAGCTGCTCAAACCCCAAACACTGTAGCGTGTTTCTCATTGGGGGAGCAGTCCCACCGCATGTGGACCGCAGCAAACGACCATCCCGAGCAATTAATGCGTACAAAGGAGGACGCCAGCGCGGTCCACATGCACCACAAAAGCATCCTGCACAGGCAGAGCATTGTGCGGATGAAAATACAATTATATAAATCCCTGAAGAAAATGCACCAAAAGGATATGTCACTGACTAAACTAGCTGGTCATGCAAGCAGATATTAAAAGCTGAGACTTTCGCCAATATGTTCCTGTCAGGAAGATATCGGAGCCCATCATTGCACCACGTCACGGTCACTCAGCATGGCAAAGGGTCCTACCACTACGCTAACTGTGGTGTGAACACGGTCTGAAGGTGATATGATCCAGCTCACAGCCCAGCCTGCACACAAATGCCTAGCAGGACAGCCAGTGCAATGTGAACAAAGCAGGACTGTGAGCCCCACCCATATCAGACCATGTGATGAAGGATTCCAGGTGCAAAGGAATGTTCAATTGCCAGATGAAGGCACATTCAAGACATATAAAACAAAATCACTGTAGAATTGCAGTGGCCATTATGGCGGAACTGCTCGGACCCCAAACACTGTAGCGTGTTTCTCATTGGGCGAGCAGTCCCATCGCATGTGAACCACAGAAATATCGTGGCAGACATGGAGGAGCTGCTCAAACCCCAAACACTGTAGCGTGTTTCTCATTGGGGGAGCAGTCCCACCGCATGTGGACCGCAGCAAACGACCATCCCGAGCAATTAATGCGTACAAAGGAGGACGCCAGCGCGGTCCACATGCACCACAAAAGCATCCTGCACAGGCAGAGCATTGTGCGGATGAAAATACAATTATATAAATCCCTGAAGAAAATGCACCAAAAGGATATGTCACTGACTAAACTAGCTGGTCATGCAAGCAGATATTAAAAGCTGAGACTTTCGCCAATATGTTCCTGTCAGGAAGATATCGGAGCCCATCATTGCACCACGTCACGGTCACTCAGCATGGCAAAGGGTCCTACCACTACGCTAACTGTGGTGTGAACACGGTCTGAAGGTGATATGATCCAGCTCACAGCCCAGCCTGCACACAAATGCCTAGCAGGACAGCCAGTGCAATGTGAACAAAGCAGGACTGTGAGCCCCACCCATATCAGACCATGTGATGAAGGATTCCAGGTGCAAAGGAATGTTCAATTGCCAGATGAAGGCACATTCAAGACATATAAAACAAAATCACTGTAGAATTGCAGTGGCCATTATGGCGGAACTGCTCGGACCCCAAACACTGTAGCGTGTTTCTCATTGGGCGAGCAGTCCCATCGCATGTGAACCACAGAAATATCGTGGCAGACATGGAGGAGCTGCTCAAACCCCAAACACTGTAGCGTGTTTCTCATTGGGGGAGCAGTCCCACCGCATGTGGACCGCAGCAAACGACCATCCCGAGCAATTAATGCGTACAAAGGAGGACGCCAGCGCGGTCCACATGCACCACAAAAGCATCCTGCACAGGCAGAGCATTGTGCGGATGAAAATACAATTATATAAATCCCTGAAGAAAATGCACCAAAAGGATATGTCACTGACTAAACTAGCTGGTCATGCAAGCAGATATTAAAAGCTGAGACTTTCGCCAATATGTTCCTGTCAGGAAGATATCGGAGCCCATCATTGCACCACGTCACGGTCACTCAGCATGGCAAAGGGTCCTACCACTACGCTAACTGTGGTGTGAACACGGTCTGAAGGTGATATGATCCAGCTCACAGCCCAGCCTGCACACAAATGCCTAGCAGGACAGCCAGTGCAATGTGAACAAAGCAGGACTGTGAGCCCCACCCATATCAGACCATGTGATGAAGGATTCCAGGTGCAAAGGAATGTTCAATTGCCAGATGAAGGCACATTCAAGACATATAAAACAAAATCACTGTAGAATTGCAGTGGCCATTATGGCGGAACTGCTCGGACCCCAAACACTGTAGCGTGTTTCTCATTGGGCGAGCAGTCCCATCGCATGTGAACCACAGAAATATCGTGGCAGACATGGAGGAGCTGCTCAAACCCCAAACACTGTAGCGTGTTTCTCATTGGGGGAGCAGTCCCACCGCATGTGGACCGCAGCAAACGACCATCCCGAGCAATTAATGCGTACAAAGGAGGACGCCAGCGCGGTCCACATGCACCACAAAAGCATCCTGCACAGGCAGAGCATTGTGCGGATGAAAATACAATTATATAAATCCCTGAAGAAAATGCACCAAAAGGATATGTCACTGACTAAACTAGCTGGTCATGCAAGCAGATATTAAAAGCTGAGACTTTCGCCAATATGTTCCTGTCAGGAAGATATCGGAGCCCATCATTGCACCACGTCACGGTCACTCAGCATGGCAAAGGGTCCTACCACTACGCTAACTGTGGTGTGAACACGGTCTGAAGGTGATATGATCCAGCTCACAGCCCAGCCTGCACCAGCTAGTTTAGTCAGTGACATATCCTTTTGGTGCATTTTCTTCAGGGATCTATTCAGTTATTATGCTCTAGCTCAGCAAAGGGAGGCTAGCCCTGCCCGACTACACAGGAACTGTGTAGTTGGATTGCATCAGCCAGTTCAACCTGGCTCTGCCTGTGAGAGAGGCAGATACAAGTGACCCTGTGTGAATCTGAAGCCAGAAAATAGCATTTTTTTCCCCAGGAAAAACACAGTTTCTATCATGTAGAAGCTGCCAGAGAACTGCAATTGTGCCAGTAGACTAGGCCTGAGGGAAAGAGAACAGATATCTGCATACTGTCTAGGGTCACAAGGCCTTGGGTATTAGCAAAGGAACACTCGTTTATGGCTATGGACTTTGCTGCTTTGTGGAGAGGAGATGGTATGGATTGTCATCCAGATCTAGAGATCTGCATCCTGCAGAGGGAACTGCAGTACTGATTGTGATAGATTTGCACACCAATGATCATCTTGGAAAGATTGCATAGTGCTTAGAGAGAAATTCTGGGACCACTACTACCATCATTGTTGCCTATGCACACCTGTTTGGAAAAGCAAGCTCTGTGAAATACCTCAGAATTGTGCCTGATATATGCTTGTACTTCATCACCCATCATCCACAGTAAAAAGACAGTTTTTTGGCTATCACTAAACTGGGCCTGGTTTTTGACTCCACTATCATCCACCACCGGCTCCTGAACCTGACCTCCTGCCTTGCACCCCACCAAACATCCACCATCATGGGCACCTTACCTAACACCATTCAGGAGCCTCAAAAAATCCCAGGAAGTGTCCTAAGGGGGCAGCCTCTATCCACTGCAGTCCAAGGTGAGGACTGCCACTTCCAACATAGCCACTACCACTCCACCCATCCTCCACTTCTTTCTTCTGGACACCCTGTTCTGTATTACTAGATACAATTTGCATTAAAAAAAATGAGTGACAACTTTTATGGCAGCTTTAATAATGACTATTAGAGATGAGCGATGTTTTGAAAAAGTCAATTCGGCAGCTTTGCCGAATTTTGACAAGCAATTCGATTTGTTACGAATTACTTCATCACTGATCCCTTTCCATTGTATGGAGCAGATGCAATGATGGGGAACGTCGATTGTGCTGCCCCCGCATCATTTAACCCCTCAGAATCTGCATTCAACGCTGATCGTGGCATTTGTGACTCACATTCAGCTGCTCAGGGGTCAATCAGGGGTTAAAAAAATTTTTTACTCCCCTCCCCACGTGATCACTCTGGGCGCGCACGGTGACGTCACCGCACACATCCAGCGTGATCATGTGATGACGCCATCACGCTTGCCGCAGGTCCTTTGCTGGGTTTTTGTCAATCAAAATGGAAGCAGACGGCCTCTCCGCAAGCAAGTGGAGTATAATTTTTTTACCTTCAGCCACCGTTTTAGGAAAAATGTATTCCTTACCACGAAGCAGAAGGAAATTCGGCTTCGAGGTGAATCGAATCTTTCCTGAAATTCGAATTGAAGTCCACTTTGGATACTATGATTTGCTCAACACTAATGACCATACTAGTTGCCACCCAGGTGAGCAGCTCAGGAACCCTCTCTTCAAGCTAGAACAGAGCCATTCTTACATGGACCTGGTCATCTACGCACCATAAGGTCACCATTCATTTTAATAGAATACTATACGTCCAGAGAAAACACCATGATCACCGATGGTTAGAGAGGCTGGTAAATTTTTGTCCCTGCAAGGGAGCATTGTCTCAGAAAAGCAAAGCTCTTACCGCTATTTTACTGTGGGGTCTACTGGGCAGGGTGTGATTCTGTATGCCTATACTTCACTGCATTTCAGTGGTGCTATATGTCTGGAAATCCTCCCAACAATTTAACTCTGACGGGAGGCTCAGATAAAACGTAGCAAAAAGACATGACTACTTACTCAGCCGTTACCATTGTCCACACCCAGGTGTCCGAAAAGTTTCGTCTAACTGTTTCAATTGTTTCACTCTGCGCCATCTCTTCAGCCTTTGAAAATATTCCTTAAACAACATAAAAAAATCTGAAACATATTTGGTAGATGAGAAGATAAGTTCCACTGATCAAGAGTCATTTCAGATGATATTTTATATTAGTTTTTGCATAATTTACTTTAAAGGGGTTTTCCTTTTAAAGAGGAAAGGATGCCTCCTGATGTGCTAAATCAAAACGGATAAGTTTAATTCCGGTATTGAGATGCTATGCCGGATCTCAAAACAGGAATTAACAACGCAAATGTGAAAGTAGCCTAAGCTGTTAACATGGGCCAATAATACATTGTTAATACATTTGAAAAAGTAGTTCAATGCAAAGTCATCAACTGCAGCGCTGAAAAGTAGATAAGTCCATCAAGTTCAACCTTGTTTTACAGAGGTCAAATATTACTGCATTCCAGTGCCCTAAATACGGTAATACCTCCACACAGAGCTCAAGTAATACCACCACCATTCAACACCTAAATTATTTAAATGCCACCAAACAGACTATAAATAATTCAGTAATACAATGCCAAATGATAGTGCCAAAAAGTGACAGAACATGCAAACCCTATAGAATGTTGCTGTGAATACCTCAACTAATACCACCACAACATGAAAAGGTACTGCATATAGTTACCTTGTGGATACAAATCGTTTTTCAGGCTGCACACCTCGGGCTTTCTCACAGTCACGTCTGTCCCCACAATTAAGCCTATATACTAAACAAAAGACCAACAATTGGGGAACTGAATAGAGGGAAACCTGCACAAAAATTCTTATTCATTTTGTTCTTTTGATAATTACTTTTGTTAATTTGATAATTAGCTGTCATTAAACATGAATATTTTTTAACCAATTTGACCAATTTTGTTCCCAGGTGCTGGTGGGGAGCTGATGTAGGGTTGCTTTCCATTGAAATCTATGAGAATTATGGAACCCACCAAATGACCACAACATTTTCAGTAGCTCCCATGCTCTCCACTGCCAACTGGGAACAAAACCAGTCCATTCTCAGGATCTCCAGCGGTTTCTCTATTTTCAGGTTCTTTGGTGTCCAAGGCAGAGATCAAAAACTAAGCCCCAAGAAACCCCACTATGCAGAAATGGCAGCCCACATACTGGAATCTGCAGATGTCGTCAGCATGCTCTACTAATAATGTAGAGAAGGCTGGCTTTAGCTGTCATGGCTTCCTGTGCTTCAGAACCTACTCATGCCGCCATACAAAAGCACCTCACATTATGCACATATAGAGCACAAATACACCTTCCAAACAGGACAACACTACTCACCTTCAGGTTATTATATGTATCTCCGTCAGAATCACTACTCACAGGAACATAATAATTTCCATCATAAAATATCTGTTTATTGGGATCCTGACAGGGGGGTCCTGGCTCCTCAACATTGAATTCTCCAATAAAATATCCTGAGAACCAGTTCTGCAGGGAGGAATATACCTGATGGAGAGATGTTGAGAAACTTGATGACAACATAAAGACCTTAAAGATGGTGAAAAAGCTTAAAGTACTCTATGACCACACCGTGGGAACACCCAGGACCACATGGGAATGTGGAGAATGAAGGCATTAATCCCTTTAGTGCAGAACTTGAGTACCTTGGAGCCTTCTATAACATAGTTTGGATGGTAAAGCCAACAACTACATGCCTACATGCTATAGAATATACTGATATCACTGCCCAAAATGTCAATTATGTCATACTAGGAAATAATAGCTGGTCCCCACCTCCAGCCAGGGAAAAGCTCCCCATCTTTAGAGGTGGCAAAATCTTAGGAAAAAGAGAATGTAACTAGGATGAAAGGGGACAAGTGCTTCTTCTGATGATAAAGTGGTGGAATGAATCTGTACCTTGAAGGAGTCCCATACTAATATTAACTATGCGGTCCCTTCTGCTCTAAGTACCTTACTCCTCCCTGCATATTTTATAGGATCATAGTCATGTAGTGAAAGATGTCTGGTTTAGATAAAAGATAATTTTTAAATTGAAAAGTCTGGAATTCTGAGTCAATAGAGTGGAGCACTCAAGGGCTACAAAGTGTTTATGGACCTGGAGGATTAGACGTGTTCTCACATTAAACAGACAGCCCATTGATTTCTATGAACTATTTGTAATGTCTAATTTCTCCTGAGGGGGTGCTCCAGAGAAAGTGGAGGCTTACTAATAGGTTTTCCTACAGAATACAGCTGATCATTGGGGGTTCTAATGTTGTGATAAGTAGAGTTGAGCGAACACCTGGATGTTCGGGTTCGAGAAGTTCGGCCGAACTTCCCGGAAATGTTCGGGTTCGGGATCCGAACCCGAACCGAACTTCGTCCCGAACCCGAACCCCATTGAAGTCAATGGGGACCCGAACTTTTGGGCACTAAAAAGGCTGTAAAACAGCCCAGGAAAGAGCTAGAGGGCTGCAAAAGGCAGCAACATGTAGGTAAATCCCCTGCAAACAAATGTGGATAGGGAAATGAATTAAAATAAAAATAAAAAAAATAAAAATGACCCAATATCAATTGGACAGAGGTCCCATAGCAGAGAATCAGTCTCTTCATGCCATAGCAAAGAATCTGGCTTCATGTCAGCACAGAATCAGTCTCTTCATGCCATAGCAGAGAATCTGGCTTCATGTCAGCACAGAATCTGTCTTCATGTCATAGCAGAGAATCAGGCTTCACGTCACCCACCACTGGAACAGGCCACTGTCACACATTTAGGCCCAGGCACCCAGGCAGAGGAGAGAGGTCCCGTAACAGAGAATCTGGCCTTATGTCAGCGCAGAATCTGTCTTCATGTCATAGCAGAGAATCAGGCTTCACGTCACCCACCACTGGAACAGGCCACTGTCACACATTTAGGCCCAGGCACCCAGGCAGAGGAGACAGGTCGCGTAACAGAGAATCTGGCCTTATGTCAGCACAGAATCTGTCTTCATGTCATAGCAGAGAATCACGCTTCACGTCACCCACCACTGGAACAGGCCACTGTCACACATTTAGGCCCCGGCACCCAGACAGAGGAGAGCGGTCCCGTAACAGAGAATCTGGCTTCATGTCAGCACAGAATAAGTCTTCATGTCATAGCAGAGAATCAGGCTTCACGTCACCCACCACTGGAACAGGCCACTGTCACACATTTAGGCCCCGGCACCCAGACAGAGGAGAGGTTCATTCAACTTTGGGTTGCCCCGCAATATAATGGTAAAATGAAATTAAAAATAGTATTGAATGAGGAAGTGCCCTGGAGTAGAATAATATATTGTTAAGGGGAGGTAGTTAATATCTAATCTGCACAAGGGATGGACAGGTCCTGTGGGATCCATGCCTGGTTCATTTTTATGAACGTCAGCTTGTCCACATTGGCTGTAGACAGGCGGCTGCGTTTGTCTGTAATGACGCCCCCTGCCGTGCTGAATACACATTCAGACAAAACGCTGGCCGCCGGGCAGGCCAGCACCTCCAAGGCATAAAAGGCTAGCTCTGGCCACGTGGACAATTTGGAGACCCAGAAGTTGAATGGGGCCGAACCATCAGTCAGTACGTGGAGGGGTGTGCACAGGTACTGTTCCACCATGTTAGTGAAATGTTGCCTCCTGCTAACACGTTCCGTATCAGGGGGTGGTGCAGTTAGCTGTGGCGTGGTGACAAAACTTTTCCACATCTCTGCCATGCTAACCCTGCCCTCAGAGGAGCTGGCCGTGACACAGCTGCGTTGGCGACCTCTTGCTCCTCCTCTGCCTTCGCCTTGGGCTTCCACTGGTTCCCCTGTGACATTTGGGAATGCTCTCAGTAGCGCGTCTACCAACGTGCGCTTGTACTCGCGCATCTTCCTATCACGCTCCAGTGTAGGAAGTAAGGTGGGCACATTGTCTTTGTACTGGGGATCCAGCAGGGTGGCAGCCCAGTAGTCCGCACACGTTAAAATGTGGGCAACTCTGCTGTCGTTGCGCAGGCACTGCAGCACGTAGTCGCTCATGTGTGCCAGGCTGCCCAGAGGTAAGGACAAGCTGTCCTCTGTGGGAGGCGTATCATCATCGTCCTGTGTTTCCCCCCAGCCACGCACCAGTGATGGGCCCGAGCTGCTTTGGGTGCCACCCCGCTGTGAACATGCTTCATCCTCATCCTCCTCCACCTCCTCCTCATCCTCCTCGTCCTCCAGTAGTGGGCCCTGTCTGGCCACATTTGTACCTGGCCTCTGGTGTTGCAAAAAACCTCCCTCTGAGTCACTTCGAAGAGACTGGCCTGAAAGTGCTAAAAATGACCCCTCTTCCTCCTCTTCCTCCTGGGCCACCTCCTCTTCCATCATCGCCCTAAGTGTTTTCTCAAGGAGACATAGAAGTGGTATTGTAATGCTGATAACGGCGTCATCGCCACTGGCCATGTTGGTGGAGTACTCGAAACAGCGCAACAGGGCACACAGGTCTCGCATGGAGGCCCAGTCATTGGTGGTGAAGTGTGTCTGATCCACAGTGCGACTGACCCGTGCGTGCTGCAGCTGAAACTCCACTATGGCCTGCTGCTGCTCGCACAGTCTGTCCAGCATATGCAAGGTGGAGTTCCACCTGGTGGGTACGTCGCATATCAGGCGGTGAGCGGGAAGGCCGAAGTTACGCTGTAGCGCAGACAGGCGAGCAGCGGCAGGGTGTGAACGCCGGAAGTGCGAACAGACGGCCCGCACTTTATGCAGCAGCTCTGACATGTCGGGGTAGTTGCGAATGAACTTCTGAACCACCAAATTTAGCACATGCGCCAGGCAAGGGATGTGCGTCAAACCGGCTAGTCCCAGAGCTGCAACGAGATTTCGCCCATTATCGCACACCACCAGGCCGGGCTTGAGGCTCACCGGCAGCAACCACTCGTCGGTCTGTTGTTCTATACCCCGCCACAACTCCTGTGCGGTGTGGGGCCTGTCCCCCAAACATATGAGTTTCAGAATGGCCTGCTGACGTTTACCCCGGGCTGTGCTGAAGTTGGTGGTGAAGGTGTGTGGCTGACTGGATGAGCAGGTGGAAGAAGAGGAGGAGGAAGCTGAGTAGGAGGAGGAGGAGACAGGAGGCAAAGAATGTTGCCCTGCGATCCTTGGCGGCGGAAGGACGTGCGCCAAACAGCTCTCCGCCTGGGGCCCAGCCGCCACTACATTTACCCAGTGTGCAGTTAGGGAGATATAGCGTCCCTGGCCGTGCTTACTGGTCCACGTATCTGTGGTTAAGTGGACCTTGCCACAGATGGCGTTGCGCAGTGCACACTTGATTTTATCGGACACTTGTTTGTGCAGGGAAGGCACGGCTCTCTTGGAGAAGTAGTGGCGGCTGGGAACAACATACTGTGGGACAGCAAGCGACATGAGCTGTTTGAAGCTGTGTGTGTCCACCAGCCTAAATGACAGCATTTCATAGGCCAGTAGTTTAGAAATGCTGGCATTCAGGGCCAGGGATCGAGGCTGGCTAGGTGGGAATTTACGCTTTCTCTCAAATGTTTGTGAGATGGAGAGCTGAACGCTGCCGTGTGACATGGTTGAGATGCTTGGTGACGCAGGTGGTGGTGTTGGTGGTACATCCCATGTTTGCTGGGCGGCAGGTGCCAGCATTCCTCCAGAGGCAGAGGAAGAGGCCGAGGCGGCGGCAGCAGTAGCAGAAGAGGCCGAGGCGGCGGCAGCAGTAGCAGAAGAGGCCGAGGCGGCGGCAGCAGCAGAAGAGGCAGCAGGGGGAGCCTGAGTGACTTCCTTGTTTTTATGGTGTTTACTCCACTGCAGTTCATGCTTTGCATGCAGGTGCCTGGTCATGCAGGTTGTGCTAAGGTTCAGAACGTTAATGCCTCGCTTCAGGCTCTGATGGCACAGCGTGCAAACCACTCGGGTCTTGTCGTCAGCACATTGTTTGAAGAAGTGCCATGCCAGGGAACTCCTTGAAGCTGCCTTTGGGGTGCTCGGTCCCAGATGGCGGCGGTCAGTAGCAGGCGGAGTCTCTTGGCGGCGGGTGTTCTGATTTTGCCCACTGCTCCCTCTTTTGCTACGCTGTTGGCTCGGTCTCACTACTGCCTCTTCCTCTGAACTGTGAAAGTCAGTGGCACGACCTTCATTCCATGTGGGGTCTAGGACCTCATCGTCCCCTGCATCGTCTTCCACCCAGTCTTGATCCCTGACCTCCTGTTCAGTCTGCACACTGCAGAAAGACGCAGCAGTTGGCACCTGTGTTTCGTCATCATCAGAGACGTGCTGAGGTGGTATTCCCATGTCCTCATCAT
Source organism: Bufo bufo (assembly GCF_905171765.1). Classification (NCBI taxonomy): domain Eukaryota; kingdom Metazoa; phylum Chordata; class Amphibia; order Anura; family Bufonidae; genus Bufo; species Bufo bufo. The sequence continues at coordinate 28,880,474 of NC_053394.1, forward strand.
CAGGAAACATAAGTGGTTGTGCGTTAGTGCATTCTATCTCTTCCACCCCTGGTGAAGAGCTAGGTGGATGCCCTTGGGAAACCCTGGCAGCAGAGTCTTCAAACAGCATAAGAGACTGCTGCATAACTTGAGGCTCAGACAGTTTCCCTGATATGCATGGGGGTGATGTGACAGACTGATGGGCTTGGTTTTCATGCGCCATCTGTGCGCTTTCTGCAGAAGACTGGGTGGGAGATAATGTGAATGTGCTGGATGCACTGTCGGCCACCCAATTGACTAATGCCTGTACCTGCTCAGGCCTTACCATCCTTAGAACGGCATTGGGCCCCACCAAATATCCCTGTAAATTCTGGCGGCTACTGGGACCTGAGGTAGTTGGTACACTAGGACGTGTGGCTGTGGCAGAACGGCCACGTCCTCTCCCAGCACCAGAGGGTCCACTAACACCACCACGACCATGTCCTCGTCCGCGTCCCTTATTAGATGTTTTCCTCATTGTTCCCGTTCACCACAATTTTGAGAATGGCAAATTTGGGAATAGTTTTTCAACCCAGAAAAAAAAATGTGCTTTTACGGTCGCTACAAATAACTTTACCAGCTAAAACAGTACAGATTTGCTTGAATAGAAATGTGAGACCTGTTTTTTTTTGCACTGTGTGACAGGTTAAGGTTTAATCTCAGAATCAGACTTCTATCTGCACGGTAGCGTGTGTCTTAGGTTTTTCTGAATGACACTATCAGTACCTTCAATGTAAGATATCCTTTTTGGGATAGATTTCAAGTAGGCCTCAAATACCAGAAATTAGTTATTTTGAGAATGGCAAATTTGGGAATAGTTTTTCAACCCAGAAAAAAAAATGTGCTTTTACGGTCGCTACAAATAACTTGACCAGCTAAAACAGTACAGATTTGCTTGAATAGAAATGTCAGGTCTATTTTTTAGGCGCTGGGTGACAGGCTCAACTTGCCCCTGATGTAGTATATGGCCAAAAAATAACCACACTGTTGATGGTTAAATGCACTTCGGTGACACAGGCTCAGCCTGCAGCTGATGTAGTATATGGCCAAAAAATAACCAGACTGTTGATGGTTAAATGCACTTCGGTGACACAGGCTCAGCCTGCAGCTGATGTAGGATATAGCACAAAATAACCACACTATTTATGGTTAAATACACTTGGTGATAGCTTGTGCTGGCGCACCACAAGTCACAAAATGGCCGCCGATCACCCCAGAAAAAAAGTGATCTAAAAACGCTCTGGGCAGCCTCAAAAAAGTGAGCAAGTCAAAATAGCAGCAGTTCAATGATCCACAGCTGCAGATCGATCACAGAATAAAGTCTTTTGGAGGAGTTAATCTGCCTAATCTCGCCCTAACGTCGCAGCTGCAACCTCTCCCTATGCTTCAATCAGCAGAGTGACGTGCAGCGCTACGTGACCCAAGCTTATATAGAGGCTGGGTCACATGCTGCACTGGCCAATCACAGCCATGCCAATAGTAGGCAAGGCTGTGATGGCCTCTTGGGGCAAGTAGTATGACGCTTGTTGATTGGCTGCTTTGCAGCCTTTCAAAAAGCGCCAAGAAAGCACCGAACACAGACTTTTACGAAAATGTTCGGGTTCGGGTCCGTGTCACAGACACCCCAAAATTCGGTACGAACCCGAACTATACAGTTCGGGTTCGCTCATCCCTAGTGATAAGCTTAGTATTAGAGTCCAGATGGGGGAATTTCTTAGAATTCGATTTGTGTCCAATTTGTCCAAATTGGCCATCTGATTTGAGTTCGAATAAATTTAACCCAAATTGAAAGTGCTCTAATTGCCTAAAAAAGTCTTCCCCTCCCCCTCTTCTATCCCTCACTGTCTCTCTACCTCTCTCTCTCCCTCCCACCTCCCCTGCACTCTCTCCCTTTTTCTTTCTTTCCCCCTCCCTCTTACTCTGTCTTTCTCTCTCCCAATCCCTCCTGTTTCTTTCTTTCTTTCTTTTCTTCTTTCTTTCTTTTTCTCTCTCTCTCTCTCTCTCTCCCCCTCCCTTTCTTTTTTCCTCCTTCCCTCCCACCTCTCAACTCCTTTCTCTCTCCCTCTCATCCTCCTTCTCTCCCCTCCCTCTCTCTTTCTCCCATTAATTTTTGGGTCACCGATGAGAGATCTTAACCTTGAAGGCTCTACAAGAGGTGTTCAAAAGGATGGCAGGTCATGGATAAGCAGCATTTATATGACGTTGACGTTGAATTGCAATGTTTTTGAGATGTTGGAATCATGAATAAAGAAATGTTTAAAAACACGTACTGCTTCAGGTGTCATCCCTGTGTCTGGTTGGAGAAGAAGTATGCTGGAGTCAATCACTTTGACTGCACACAGAGATCCTGGAGATGCCGATATCTGTAGGTCAACATCGGAGGCTGGAGGTCCAATTTCTTTAGAGAAACTTAGCGATACCTAAAAAATTAATTTTTAATTAATATTTTCAGTAAAGTCTTCATCGCACAGAACTGTCCCGTCTGTTCTTGGTATCATCCATACCTCATTTTTGAAGCAGCTTTCGATATTCAATGACATGATGTCTGCAATGAGCTCTGTTTGTAGAAGGCTGTACACAATGAGGTCCGTCCTGAAGGCGATTTCTGAAGTTATTGGGAGGTCAAAAGAGAGAGTCCCATTCATAGCTGTAAGACAAGCGGGAGATATTTTAGATGATCCATATGATGGTTCTCTCATCTCCTTCTCTGTTACTAACATTGGCAATTAGGGATGCACTATGAGACGAAATGAGAACTTCACCAATGACAGCATCCAGGGGCGTAACTATAGGGGAAGCAGGGGAAGCGGCTGCTTTGGGGCCCTGACCCCGAAGGGGCCCATCCAGGAGGAGGAGGACTAAAAGATTTTGTCAGGGCTCCCTCAACAGTATTACACAATGCAATTATATCAAGTGACAGTATAGACAGTGTAGAAAACGGATAGAACAGCTGCCGGGCCTGGTCTGAGAGAGCGATCTTTACTAGCCACAGGAATGGGGGCGGCATGAATGGAAGGTGTTGCGAAAAAATTGCTGGGGGAGGGGGGCCCCATTCAAAAATATGCTGTGGGGCCCAGTCATTTCTAGGTACGCCCCTGACAGCATCTTAATTATAGAGGACGGCATTTCAGAAGATATAAAGCCTATTCCAAAAATATGGGGGGGAGGGAATATTCTAAATTTTTTAAACCAGCACTTGAACCTGAATAGTTTTGTAATTGCATGTAATGAAAAATGTAGTATAGCCATTGAGTTATTCAATAAAATGTATTGGCATAGTGCCACTTGCTGTTCCTTATTTCGCCCTTATTATCACCCTTAGTAACATCGTTGAGGTGGTCGCACATGCTCAGTTCTATCCTTAAACTGCCACCAGACAGGTCTTCTTTTAGAAGCCGAGACAGTTACAGGGAGAGAGTTGCAGCAGAATGGCCATGCCCCCTCAGAAAGGACATTTTCCTGAGCAACCACCTTGAAATAAATCTAGCAGAGCAATTGTAGCAATGAATGGGGAGATCTCTGGATCCATGAGAGGTACAGGGCTGGTTCTAGATTGTCATGTTCTATATGATGTCTGATTTTTTTTTTTACATTAATCATGGGATAACCCCTTTAACTATTGGCTTCAGGCATGTAACAATACAATATATGAGGCAGCACGTTGGCTAAGGGATTAGCAATGGGTTCCTTTGCTCAAATATGGCCAAAGAAGATAACATCTACAAGTAGTTTGCATGTTCTCCTCGTGTTTACGTGGGTTTCCTTGGAGTACTAGTGGAAGAGCTTATGAAGCATGCTACAATAGTTTATGTGCAAGAATGTAAAATTGAAGGCATAAGAAGATACCGTATTACTTCATAGACTTCATCCGTAGACCTTGAAGCAAATCTGAAGCATAGGCACTGAATGTACCTTGAATATCCACAAATAAAGCCCACGACTCACCCGGACTGAGCTCAACATCTTGCTGTCCAGACTGAACTATCCGTGATCTTGACATAGTCTGGAAAGTACATGGAACATGTCTTTATAACTTAATACCCAAATCCCATAAACCCAAAAATAATGCTTATTATCAGAAGGCAGAGATGTGTGCACAGAGGATGTACTGCAGAGACATGAGGTACAGGATGGCTCCATAGGCTTCAATGGGTGTTGTTTTATAGCATAATTTTAATACATCTGTGAACTTTTATGGAGCCACCATACAGCTGTGTGCATGACACCTAAGGTTGGAGCTTACAGGGGTTGTCTCATTATGATGGGGGGCATATGGATGTCATAGAAGGGGGTCTCCCTGAATTAAGATTAAGACTGGATGAGTTTAAATAGACAGCTCCTCTGTAAGGGTGGATTTGCATGTGGGCTTAGATGCAGAAGATAAGGATTCTCTAATGATTTAAAGTGGATTACACCTTTTACAATGCAAAGGGTGAAATCTGCAGCAATTTTGGAGCAAATCCACACCCAAAATTGGGACAAAATCTGCATGCCATTTCCCAAATCCACATCTAAATCTGCATCTACATGTCTTACCATATGTGTGAATCCCCTCACCCCTTCCTGGCTCTAGTTCCTATGGACCTAAAACCTCCATGTATTATGCGGACAGCCATTCATAGGCTATACCGTAAATAATACATAAAATTCCACATCTTTTCCCTCCAAACTTAGACCTTTGATCTTTTGCATATATTTTTGGATTCTACCACCACGACATCTTCTGTCACCACATTCAGATACTCACGAGATAATAGAACGTGGCTTTAGTAGCCCCAACACCAACCCCATCAGCGCTCAGAAGGAACTGAACCTCAATCTTCTGCTTCTGACCACATTGTAGGGTGCCCTGAAGAGGAATGATCTGCAGGAAGCTTCCGGTCTCCGAATAGAAGCGAAAGACAGTGTATTCATCGGTTGGATATTCATAACCTTGCCACCTATTGTAATAGCACTGCTCTGTATTCAGGTAACTGGCCTGTTAAGAACAAAGGAAAGGAAAAGAAAGAAAAATGTATCACAAATTAATATTTCGGTCTTATTGTAATCACAGGCATAATTGGAGTCTACAATATCGTCTCTGTATTTGAGGCATGTGTAGTACCCCAGTACAGGCACTATCATTCCTACACCTATCTAATGTCTCTAATGGTTAACAAATAATGTCATCTGTGTATTTAATTCCAGGTCCTTTGATATTGTGCCTTAATAATATTGCTATGTAACGCATGTATTGTTATTAAATGTATTGTGCCTGCTTGTCCAGCAGGTGGCAGTGTATCTGGCAGAGGGAGATCTTTAGATAGAATGGAACTTCCCATTCCATTCTCCCCCCCCCCCCCCCCCCCCCCCCCCCTGTTGGGCTGAAGTCGGCTCGACATGCTTCCTACCGAGGGGAGGGTTGCAGGAAGCTAGAGTGAGTTGAGAGTTGAGTTGAGAGTGAAGATGAAAGCTAAAAAGAGAAGAGAAAACATGGCGCAGTGAGGGGAGTGCCCCCCCCCCCTCCTCTGCAGCATCAGTCTTCCAGGGGAAGTAGATTGTAGAGCACCACGGCTCCAGGAAGTTCACAGACTGAGTTTTATGAGGGGGTCAATGGCCAAAGGCACTCCACTCAGAGGTACAAGAACTGCTAGAAAGTCCAGTAACCAGACTGAGGACAGAGATTAGTACAGTAGCAGAGGGAGAAAGCAAGGTCTCCAAGTTTGCCTGCCAGTTTACACTACAATCTGCTGAGTCAAGAGAAAGATCAAGTGTTGTCTGGATGCAAGTTTACTCAAGTAAAACTGTTGAACTTTACTAAGTATGGACTCGACTTATTCTCCACCACCTACGACTCTCCCCTTTATTGCTAAGAAGCCTAACTCTGGGGAGTGATGGTATCCAGGTAGGAGCACCAGGACACACAAACTATTCAGGCCATATACCACTTGGCATTCCCTACACTGGGACCCGATCGTGCCTCGGGGGACAGCATGTTGCATATGGGAAACACGTAAACTTTGAGTAACGGGCATAGGTATGAAAATGTCATATAAACACCATGTAAACAATATGGGAATGTAAGTCATACCCAAATACTATATGTATGCTAGAGAGAGGCATAAGAAAGTCAATAAAAAAGGCGGCGATGAGTCCTAAGTCTTCAGATCGTCATCAGATAGGTAGTCCTGAGCTCCTGGAGAGCCCTAATATTATTCACCACTCCAGGTCACATGTAAAGCTATTGCCCCAATACTAAACCTATCACTGGGGTTGGGGGGAAAATCTTCCTCTAGTGACAATGACAGTTTGGCTGAACTAACCAGTACAAGCATATCCTGTTGCCAACCTGGACAACTCTGCCAAGTGATGGCAATACAACTTCATCCAATCCCCAAAACTTTACCCCATTGGGTTAATCTGACCATTGATGGTAGTTCACCTTTTGGCAAGAAAAACATTCCTGTCAAAAAACTCAAGGTATCAACTCAAAGATTTTATTAGTGTAGGTACTTACCTGAAGAAAATCAGAGGAGAATAAATTGAGACTATTTACCTAAAAATTCAGGCCCACGAGACGCTACATAAACTCTCCCTTTCCGACCTACAACTTGAGGAATTGACGAAGCTAAGAGCAGAATTGAAAGCCCTCTTACAAACCAAAGTAGCCAAATATTATTTAAACTCTCAACACAAATACTTTGCCCATGGAGACAAGGCTTCAAAATTCATGATGCACAAAATGAAAAGTAGGAGATCCAATAATTTTATCCATCAGCTAACCTCCCCCTTAGGAGTCCCAGTGTTCTCTTCTACTCAAATTGCCACTCAGTTTCGAGACTTTTATGAAGCCCTCTACAATTTACCTCCCACCAACGCTCCAGATGCCCATAAGTCTCTCATTTCTTCGTTCATGACTCAGTGTCCCTACCATCCTTGATTGATTCACAAAAGCGGGCTTTAGTCTCTCCCTTTACCTTAGATGAACTGACCGCTGCCCTTCACCAACTACCAGTCGGCAAATGCCCAGGCCCAGATGGTCTTCCTGCCTCCTATTATAAAACCTTTCAGAGCCAACTCCTTCCCCATCTCCTAGATGTTTGCAATCTCACTCTAAAGGGTGGCCTTCTCTCCAGAGATATGACGATAGCACACATCACTTTAATAGCTAAAGAGGGGAAAGATCTAAAACAATGCGCCAACTACAGGCCAATCTCATTACTTAATTTAGACTTAAAGTTACTTGCTAAAATGTTGGCCAACCGCTTGGCTAATTTCCTCCCCCTCTTGATATATAGAGACCAGGTGGGCTTTGTTCGCAATAGGGAAGGCAGAGACAATACTTCCAGAGTCATAAATATATTGTGCCATGCCTCTGCATCCTCGAAACCTCTACTCTTTCTGAGTACGAACGCTGAAAAAGCGTTTGACAGGATCAATTGGACGTATTTGAGAAAAGCTCTGCTGCGCTTTGTACTCCCTGGTCTCTATGTACAAGCTATTTTTGCAATGTACTCACTAGCTACGGCTAAGGTTATGGTCAATGGAGTTATGTCCTCCCCTTTCCGCATCTGTAACGGCACTAGACAGGGGTGCCCCCTGTCACCCTTACTATTTGTTTTAGCTCTAGAACCTCTTTTGGCCTCATTGAGAAAAGACATTAACATCAGAGGCATTAATCTGGGAGGGCATGAACATAAATTGGCGGCCTTTGCTGATGATGTCATGATAATTATTATTATTATTATTATTTATTATTAAAGCGCCATTCATTCCATAGCGCTGTACATATGATAAGGGGTGCACATACATAATACAGACAAGTGCACTAAGCAGGAACAAGACGAGTTACAGACTGGTACAGAAGGAGAGAGGGCCCTGCCCGCTTACAATCTACATGGTATGGGAGAAGGACACAGTAGGTGCGGGTCAAGTTGGTCATGGCGGTATAGAGGCAGCAGGGTCATGGGTTGTAGGCTTGCCTGAAGAGGTGGGTTTTCAGGTTTCTTTTGAAGGATTCCACTGTAGGTGAGAGTCTGATATGTTGGGGTAGCGAGTTCCAGAGTATGGGGGATGCACGGGAGAAATCTTGGAGTCGATTGTGGGAAGAGGCTATAAGAGGAGAGGAGAGAAGGAGGTCTTGTGAGGATCGAAGAGTGCGTGTGGGGGTGTATCGAGAAAGTAGCTCAAAGATGTAGGGAGGGGACAGGTTATGGACGGCCTTGTATGTATTTGTTAGTACTTTGAAGTGAATTCGTTGGGCAATGGGGAGCCAGTGAAGGGATTGGCAGAGGGGAGAGGCAGAGGAGTAATAAGGTGAGAGGTGGATTAGTCTGGCAGCAGAGTTGAGGATAGATTGGAGGGGTGCGAGAGTGCTAGATGGAAGGCCACAGAGGAGAATGTTGCAGTAGTCTAGGCTGGAGATAATGAGGGCATGTACAAGCATTTTCACAGATTAAAAGTTAAGGAAAGCACGGATGCGGGAGATGTTTTTGAGTTGGAGACGGCAGGTGGTGGAAAGGGCTTGGATGTGCGGTCGGAAGGAAAGGGCAGAATCCAAGGTCACTCCAAGGCAGCGGGCTTTGTTGACTGGGGAGAGTGTGCAGCCATTGATCATGATAGATAGGTCTGTTGGGGGGGTTGAACAAGATGGGGGAAAGATTATGAATTCTGTCTTATCCATGTTAAGTTTAAGAAAGCGAGAGGCGAAGAAGGATGATATAGAAGATAGACATTGTGGGATTCTTGATAGTAAGGTGGTGATGTCTGGACCAGAGAGGTAGATTTGTGTGTCGTCAGCGTAGGAGTGATACTGAAAGCCATGGGACTCTATGAGCTGTCCCAGGCCAAAAGTGTAGATAGAGAAGAGCAGGGGTCCTAGGACAGAGCCTTGCGGGACACCAACAGAGAGGGAATGAGACGAGGAGGTGGTGCAGGAGTGGGAGACGCTAAACATCCGGTCTGTGAGGTATGATGTGATCCAGGAGAGGGCCAGGTCAGTGATGCCAAGAGATGAGAGAGTTTGCAACAGAAGGGAGTGGTCAACAGTGTCGAAGGCAGAGGACAGGTCAAGGAGAAGGAGGACAGAGTATTGTTTCTTGGTTTTGGCTGTCAGTAGGTCATTGGTGACTTTGGTAAGGGCAGTCTCGGTCGAGTGGTGGGGTCGGAAGCCAGATTGTAGGCGGTCAAAGAGGGAACAGGAGGAGAGGTGGGAGGACAGTTCTGAATGGACATGTTGTTCAAGTAGCTTTGAGGCATACTTAAGAAGTGATATGGGGCGATAACTGGACAAAGAAGATGGGTCAAGTGAAGGCTTTTTGAGGATGGGTGTAATGGTAGCATGTTTAAAAGCAGAGGGGAAGACACCAGAGTTTAGTGATAGGTTGAAGAGATGAGTTAGGGCTGGGATAAACACTGTGGTGAGGTTAGGGATGAGGTGGGATGGGATTGGGTCAAGTGCACAGGTGGTCAGATGAGATTTGGAGAGTAGAGTGGAGAGTTTTTCTTCTGTAATGGTGGAGAAGCGGGTTTTGGGAGAAGTGGACCGAGCAGTTGTGTAGAGGGTCTGTGGGGACTGTGCAGTAAAGCTTTCTCTGATGTGGACTATCTTTTGTTTGAAATATTTGGCAAAGTCCTCAGCTGAGAAGAGTGGAGAGGGTGGGGACGCTGGGGGACGGAGAAGGGAGTTAAAAGTGTTAAAAAGTTGTTTAGGGCTGTGTGACAGGGAAAATATGATAGATGAGAAGTAGGCCTCTTTTGCATCAGCGAGTGAGGATTTGAATATGAGAAGGGATTGCTTGTATGCGGTGAAATGATCATTTGAATGGGATTTCTTCAATCGCCGTTCAGCAGCCCTGGAAGCTTGTCTGAGTTTTTTGGTCAGGTTGGTGTGCAAGGGTTGTCTGTTGATTTTCCGGATTGTGTTGTGTGTGAGGGGGGCAACAGTGTCGAGAGCTGTACTTATTGTGGTGTTATATAGGGTGGTAGCAGCATCTGGGTCTTGGAGGCAACAGATGGTAGAGAGTGGGAGAAGAGAGTCAGAAAGCAAGCGAAAGTCGAGATGTTTGAGGTTCCTGCGGGGGTGTGCTAGTGTGTGGACCGGGGGAGCTGCAGAAGAGACCAGTGAAGAGAAGGTGAGTAGGTTGTGGTCGGATAGGGGGAGAGGCGAATTAGAAAGGTTAGATAGGGAGCAGAGGCGGGTAAAGATCAGATCCAGAGTGTGACCATCTCTGTGGGTGGGAGCTGAAGATCACTGTGATAGGCCGAAGGAGGAAGAGAGTGACAGGAGTTTAGAGGCGGCCGAGTGGCATGTGTCAATAGGGATGTTGAAGTCACCCATGATGATAGTGGGGATGTCGGCAGAAAGAAAGTGTAGTAGCCAGGTGTTAAAGTGGTCAAGAAAGATGGTGGCTGGGCCTGGAGGGCGGTAAATGACTGCTACTTGAAGGTTGGAGGGAGAGTAGATGCGAACAGAGTGTACTTCAAATGAGGTGAGCGTAATGGAGGGTGGCAGTGGAGTTGGGCTGTAGGAGCAGGTGTCTGATAGGAGAAGACCAACTCCTCCACCATGTTTGCAGCCGGGGCGGGGGGTGTGAGTGAATCGAAATCCACTATAAGAGAGTGCAGCAGGGGAGAAGGTGTCTGAGGGTGTCAGCCATGTTTCTGTGAGACCCAGAAAGGAAAGGTTTTGAGAGATGAACAGTTCATGAATGTATGACAGTTTGTTACAGACAGAGCGTGCATTCCATAATGCTCCTGCAAGAGGAACCAAAGGAGCAGGGGTCAGAGGAATGGTCATTAGGTTTAAGGGGTTGGAGAAATTTGTAGAAGGAGATTTGTAGTGGGACATGGAGGTGATAGTGGGGATTTGCTGAGGGGGTCCTGGATTTGGAGAGATATCACCAGCAGTAAGGAGAAGCAGAGAAAGTGTTAATAGATGAGAATAAGAGAGGGCATGAGGTGTCCGGGTGTGTTTGGGAAGGAAGTGTTTTATGTTGGCAAACAGGTTTGTGCAAAAGGTCAGATGAGAAGGTAAGATGGAGGAAGAGATGAATAGTTCCTTGCTGGGTGAATGGATGTGGGGGTATTTCAGGAGGTTGTGGAAAAGTAGGAGGAGTAAGAGGAAAAATTTTAACATTGTTTGCATTAACTATGTCTGTAATTACCTGTGGTCCCCTTCTGGTCCAATTCTGGTGTAATTCAGTCTGTGCACTTAAGAGTTGCACTTGAGAGATGTTGCATGTGGAAAGACCAAGGTCTGAAAAGGCCATTAACCGTACAGTCTCTCTCCCCCTTATACAAAATCATCTACAAAACTATAGCATAGTTTCTAACTTCAAAGTTAATGAAAAAAAATCTCTTATTATGATTAGTGGTCTCCCAGCACACATCAAACAGGCCTTAAAGGTTAATTCACCCTTTGACTGGTCATCCCCCTTTTTGACTTACCTGGGTGTAAAGATAAGCCCATCTGTCCCTTATCTCTTTGCACTAAATTATACCTCTTTGCTCCAATCTATGATTAAAGTCATAGACAACCTTAATCTTCGTGCTCCATTCTTATCCTGGTTTGGACGTAAGAATCTTCTCTCGTCACTGATCATACCTCGCCTCACTTATCTCCAGCAAGTTCTCCCTATCCCTATACCTAAGTCTTACTACGAATCTCTTAGAAAAAAGTTCAGATCCTTTGTATGGAATGGAAGGAAACCGAGACTCTCATATTCCCAACTCTCAAAGCCGGTGTCTGCGGGAGGGATTGGTCTACCAGATCCTGAACTATATGGTAATGCGACACTCCTCTCTAGAGCAATAGAGTGGCTACAAAATACTCCTGAAAAGTCTTGGGTCCCATTGGAACAACAATTAATGGGTAGACCCTTACGGTCTCTACTTTTGGGAAGCCAAATTCCGACCTTTACCCCCCCTCCCCACCTCATACCCAATTCTGCAAGCTACCCTGAATGCATGAAAATGGACAATTTCTACACACTGCTCAATCCCATTTCCATCCCCACTTCTCCAGGTCAGGGATGTGTTGGGTACGATCTCCCCTGACAGGTTGTCTTCCACCCGAGAGAATTATGAAGCGCATCTACCCCCATTATCTTTTCCCTGGGAATCTCTGGAGACATTACCAGTGTTAGTGACATGAAAGAGATCCTAAATCCCCAGCCTAGTGGTATAACCCTAATCACATATCTTAGAATGTTCATGACCCGCAATACAGGAAAAGGTGAACTTCTTCACCCAATAGTATGGCTTGAATCTCTGTTCACTGATCCAAAACCACCTAAAAAGCTTATCTCACAAATATACAATAAGTTAAGATCAACTCCTGTAACTGTAAAACCAGCCTTTATCCGACATTGGGAAAAAGACTTAGATAGAGACCTCCCCCTCTCCATGCTCCCCAAACTCTTCCTTTCTGCCTTTAAATCATACAGATGTGTTAGGATCCAGGAAAATAGTTATAAACTCCTATCCAGGTGGTATATAACCCCAGACAAATCTTGCCTCTTCTCAGAGGGCTCCTCGGATGTTTGTTAGAGGTGACAGAGGTACTTTTTTCCACATCTGGTGGGATTGCCCCAAAATAAACAAATGGTGGAGAAAAAAAACTCAAGAGATCCACATAGGATGACTATGGTCCTAAGTCAATCCCTCCTTATGGTCCAGGATCCTGCCATTCTAGGCAGGATATTGGGTTCATCCCGCTAACTGAACTGAGGCCTAAGTATCAGGTAACCTTTCAACATTGCTGACTTGGGGCAGCATTGACTAGTGACAGATCAACTTTGAATCTTTGCAAAGTGTTGACAAGACCCCCTGAATATTGTTGGAACTGTTATAATTTAACCCAATAATATGCTTTGTGTGAATTGTGTTGGTTCATTTCTTTTCACCATTGTAAGTCTACAGTAAAGCACTCTAAAACTGTTAATGCCTTTTCCAATATGGCACAAGTAAGATATGAGCCCTAACGCTATAATTTGTGGGAAATAACACAGTAGTGGCCCTCTGCTGCACACAACTACCACATAGCCACAATTCCCTGTATCAGGGACAAATCAGAAGCCTTGCATTTGCATTACATGGGATACAGCTGTGAGTTGAGTTGTAATTAGGGTTGAGTGAACTTTAGGATTTTTGGACCTCGGACCCAAACTTTTTCGTAAAAGTTCGGGTTCGGGTTCGGTGTTCGGCGCTTTCTTGGCACTTTTTGAAAGACTGCACAGCAGCCAATCAACAAGCGGTTAACTGTCTGACCTTAGAAGCCATCACAGCCATGCCTACTAATGGCATGGCTGTGATTGGCCAGAGCAGCATGTGACCCAGGCTCTATATAAGCTTGAGTCATGTAGCGCTGCACGTCACTCTGCTGTTACAAGTGTAGGGATAGGATGCTGCTGGACTGGTGATTTCAGGGAGAGAATAGGAGAGAATCTAACTCAGCGATCTACAGACAAATAGTTGTGTGGGTGCAGGGCACTTTCATTTTATCCTGCCCTTAGGCCATTGACAAAAAAAAAAAAATACTTTTATAATTCTGTTAGTTAGGTGGGTGGCGGCGGCGGCCATTTTATGCAAGCTCAGTGCACCAGCACTGCATCTGAGCTTTTGGGACATTGCAAATCAGCATTTTTTTGGCAAACTACAACATCTGAATTAGTCAGTGTGCAATTTAAGGTAGAAATACACCCATCATTTTCTGGGGTTTTAAAAACACACTTTTTTTTTCAAAAAACAGTATTTTCCTGTTCTGCAAATGTTAAATTCAAGTTTAATATATACAGCTTTCATATTCTGTTACCAAAAAAAACACTTTTTTGGCAATCTACAACATCTTGATTAGTCAGTGTGCAATTTAAGCTAGAAATTAGAGTTGAGCGGACACCTGGATGTTCGGGTTCGGCAGGTTCAGCCGAACTTGAAAAAAAAGTTCGGGTTCGGGACCCGAACTTGACCCCAAACCCCATTGAAGTCAATGGGGACCCAAACTTTTGGCCACTAAAATGGCTCTAAAATAGCCCTGGAAAGAGCTAGAGGGCTGCAAAAGGCAGCAAAATGTGCTTAAGAGCATGGCAAGTGCTCTGCAAACAAATGTGGATAGGGAAATGAATTTAAAAAAACATAAAAGACTTTAAAAAAAAAAAAATTAGGAATGATGTAGGAGCAAGAGGTTGAGGAGACGGTGAATGGGTGGATGTGGCCGTGTAGGCTCACGTGGCGGTCTAGGTGGAAGCGGCGGCGAAGAAGGAATAGGTAGCCAACACAGATGTGTGTTATTTTGCATTTTTACATGGGGGTATCCCCCAAAATATTGGGACATATAAAAAAAAAAATAAAGGAATAAGTGCACTTGAGTTCAAGGATGGATGCTTGAGGCTGTTAGAACTGTCTATTCTGCACAAGGTACGGACAAGTCTTGTGGGATCCAGGCCTGGTTCATTTTAATGAAAAAGTGGTTAAGTCTGTTAAAAATAATTAACCGCCAATAAAAACCCTGATGTAGGGTATTGCACTCAATTTTTTTATTTTAAACTCTATATGACAGCAGTATTTGTGGCCTAAATTTCACAGTAATTTATGCATGTCTAATCCCAGATGTGCACTATAAAAAAAAAAGGTTTTTTTTAACCCCAGTGTCTCAAAGCAGTATTTCTGGACTTGCAGACATGCAGATATCCTGTGCTGGTGCACTATCGTTGCATAAAATGGCTGCCGATTATGTATTGATATTGACTAACTGAAGGAAAAAAAGTTCGTTTTCAGTAGTAGTTGGCTCAGGGCAGGCTTAAAACAATTGTGCACTGCACCCACAAAACACATTTGCTGTAGATCGCTGAGTAAAGAAGCAGTTCTTCATAAGATTCCTCCCTCACAGCAGCTCTATATGACAGCAGTATTTGTGGCCTAAATTTCACAGTAAGTTATGCATGTCTAATCCCAGATGTGCAGTATATCAGAGGGTTTTTTAACCCCAGTAAGCAAAAAGCCGTATTTGTGACCTAAATGTGACACTCACTTATGCATGTCTAATCCCAGATGTGCAGTATATCAGAGGGTTTTTATAACCCCTGTAAGCAAAAAGCCATATTTGTGGCCTAAATGTGACACTCACTTATGCATGTCTTATCCCAGATGTGCAGTATATCAGAGGGTTTTTTCACCCCAGTATGCCAAAGCCGTATTTCTGGCCAAAATGTGACACTCACTTATGCACGTCTAATCCTAGATGTGCACTATATGAAACAGATGTTATTTTTTCACCCCACAGCAGCTCTATATGACAGCGGTATTTGTGGCCTAACTTTCACAGTAACTTATGCATGTCTAATCCCAGATGTGCAGTATATCAGAGGGTTTTTTCACCCCAGTAGGCAAAAAGCCGTATTTCTGGCCTAAATGTGACACTAACTTATGAACGTCTAATCCTAGATGTGCACTATAAAAAAAAAAGTTTTTTTTTAACCCCAGTGTCTCAAAGCAGTATTTCTGGATTTTCAGACATGCAGATATCCTGTGCTGGTGCACTATCGTTGCATAAAATGGCTGCCGATTATGTATTGATATTGACTAACTGAAGGAAAAAAAGTTTGTTTTCAGTAGTAGTTGGCTCAGGGCAGGCTTAAAACAATTGTGCACTGCACCCACAAAACACATTTGCTGTAGATCACTGAGTAAAGAAGCAGTTCTTCATAAGATTCCTACCTGATCTCTCCCTCACAGCAGCTGCAGCCTATCCCTACACTAATCCGAGCAGAGTGACGGGCGGCGCTACGTGACTCCAGCTTAAATAGAGGCTGGGTCACATGCTGCAGTTGGCCAATCACAGCCATGCCAATAGTAGGCATGGCTGTGATGGCCTTTTGGGGCAAGTAGTATGACGCTTGTTGATTGGCTGCTGTGCAGCCTTTCAAAAAGCGCCAAGAAAGCGCCGAACACCGAACCCGAACTTTTACATAAATGTTCGGGTTCGGGTCCGTGTGCCGAAAAACCTAAAGTTCGGTACGAACCCGAACTTTACAGTTCGGGTTCGCTCAACTCTACTAGAAATACACCCATCATTTTCTGGGGTTTAAAAAACACATTTTATTTTACTGTTCTGCAAGTGTTAAATTCAAGTTTAATATATACATCTTTCATATTTCTGTTACCAAAAAAAACTCATTTTTGGCAATCTACAACATCTTGATTAGTCAGTGTGCAATTTAAGCCAAAAATACACCCATCATTTTCTGGGGTTTGAAAATGACAAAAAAACACTATTTTCAGGCCTTGCAGCATCAGTACGTGTGGAATTACAGGCTTATATACTGCTGTCAAATTCAGTTGTTAAACAAACACTCGTTTGGGCACAAAAAATTTAGTTGGCAGCCTTAGATGCAGATGTCATTGTGATATAAACCCTTAATACATTTGGATTACATTCAGAGATCTTAAATCAATATTAAATTCAAGCCTTAACTGGTTCAGGCACTGTGAGATACCCCCTCTACATACAGGGGTTTGATTCAAGGATTTGAAATACAGCCATTTTGTGCAAAGAAATATTTACTTCAGGCCTACACTCGTTCAGACCGTGTAAGATACTCCCTCTACATACAGGAGTTTGAATCAGGCATTTGAAATACAGCCATTTGAAATACAGCCATTTTGGGCAAAGAAATATTGAATACAGGCCTACACTGGTTCAGACCGTGTGAGATACTCCCTCTACATACAGGGGTTTGAATCAGGCATTTGAAATACAGCCATTTGAAATACAGCTATTTTGTGAAAAGAAATATTTAATACAGGCCTACACTGGTTCAGACCGTGTGAGATACTCCCTCTACATACAGGGGTTTGAATCAGGCATTTGAAATACAGCCATTTTGGGCAAAGAAATATTGAATTCAGGCCTACACTGGTTCAGACCGTGTGAGATACCCCCTCTACATACAGGGGTTTGAATCAGGCATTTGAAATACAGCCATTTGAAATACAGCCATTTTGGGCAAAGAAATATTTACATCAGGCCTACACTGGTTCAGACCGTGTGAGATAATCCCTCTACATACAGGGGTTTGATTCAGGGATTTAAAATACAGCCATTTGAAATACAGCCATTTTGGGCTCAGAAATATTTACTTCAGGCCTACACTGGTTCAGGCCCTGTGAGATACTCCCTCTACATACAGGGGTTTGAATCAGGCATTTGAAATACAGCCATTTGAAATACTGCCATTTTGGGCAAAGAAATATTTACATCAGGCCTACACTGGTTCAGACCGTGTGAGATAATCCCTCTACATACAGGGGTTTGATTCAGGGATTTAAAATACAGCCATTTGAAATACAGCCATTTTGGGCAAAGAAATATTTACTTCAGGCCTACACTGGTTCAGACCGTGTGAGATACCCCCTCTACATACAGGGGTTTGAATCAGGCATTTGAAATACAGCCATTTGAAATACAGCCATTTTGTGCAAAGAAATATTTAATTTAGGCCTACACTGGTTCAGACCGTGTGAGATACACCCTTTACATACTGTTGTTCTATTCTACTATTAACTAAACACCCATTTAGGGCAAGATCCAAAATTTGAAAAATATGAGGAGAGCGTCAAATAAGGGACGTGGCCCAGGTCGTGGTGCTGCTGGTGGAGCTCCTGTTGCAGGGAGAGGACGTGGTCGATTTGTGCCAGCTACACACACAAGTCAAACCCTTTCCTCAGGTGCGAGTAGGCGACAAAACCTGCAGCAGTATTTGGTCGGGCCTAATGCTGCTCTACGAATGGTTAGGCCTGAACAAGTACAGGCGATAGTAGATTGGGTTGCTGACAGGGGATCCAGTTCCTTCACATTGTCTCCTACCCAAGTCTCCTGCTGAAAGACCACAGTTGGCACCTGCAGCCGATGTCCATCAGTCTTTCACCTCACCCCCTTGCAAATCAGCCAAGCAGTCTGAGCCCCAAGTCATGCAGCAGTCTCTTCTGCTTTTTGATGACTCTGTTAGCAGGGTTTCCCAG
The DNA here is from genome assembly GCF_905171765.1 of Bufo bufo. Taxonomy (NCBI): domain Eukaryota; kingdom Metazoa; phylum Chordata; class Amphibia; order Anura; family Bufonidae; genus Bufo; species Bufo bufo. The sequence continues at coordinate 28,898,489 of NC_053394.1, forward strand.
AGCCATCCACCTAGCCCTGCCCCAGAAGTGGATGAGATTGAGTGCACCGATGCCCAACCACTTATCTTTCAAGATGAGTACATGGGAGGACCATCGCAGCACATCTCGGATGATGACAAAACACAGGTGCCAACTGCTGGGGCTTTCAAAAGTGTGCAGACCGACAAGGAAGGCAGGGGTGAAGACTGGGTGGAAGATGATGTGGAGGACGATGAGGTCCTCGACCCCACATGGAATCAAGGTCATGCGAGTGACCTATGTAGTTCGGAGGAAGAGGCGGTGGTCGCACAGAGCCACCAGCACAGCAGAAGAGGGAGCAGGGTTCAAAAGCGGAGCGGCCGTCCTCTAAACAGTACGCCTCCTACTGCCCACCGCAGCAAGGGACTGAGCACACCAAAGCCAGCTCCAAGGAGTTCCCTGGTGTGGCAGTTCTTCAGACAATGTGCTGACGACAAGACACGAGTGGTTTGCACGCTGTGCAATCAGAGCCTGAAGCAAGGCATAAACGTTCTCAACCTGAGCACAACCTGCATGACCAGGCATTTAAGTGCAAAGCACGAGCTGCAGTGGAGTAGACACCTCAAAAACCAAGAAAGGTCTCTGGCTCCTCCTGCTTCCTCTTCTGCTGCAGTCGCGGCCTCTTCATCCACCTCTGGAGTGACAGTGCCACCTGGCACCCCACAAACAGAGGATCTGCCAGCAACACCAACACCTGGATCACCAAGCATCTCCACAATGTCCCACGGAAGCGTTCAGCTCTCCATATCCCAAACGCTGGAGAGGAAGAGGAAGTACCCCGCTACCCACCCGCGATCCCTAGCCCTGAATGCCAGCATTTCTAAATTACTGGCCTTTGAAATGCTGTCATTTCGTCTGGTGGAGACGGATAGTTTTAAAGGCCTTATGGCGGTGGCTGTCCCACAGTATGTCGTGCCCAGCCGCCACTACTTTTCACAACCAAGTAGGTGACAAAATCAGGTGTGCACTGCGCAACGCCATCTGTGGCAAGGTGCACCTGACTACGGATACGTGGACCAGTAAGCACGGTCAGGGCCGTTATATCTCCATAACAGCACACTGGGTAAATGCAGTGGCAGCTGGGCCTGAGGCAGATAGCAGTTTGGCGCATGTCCTTCCACCACCGAGGATTGCAGGGTGCTTCAGTTTGCCTCCTGTTGCTTCCTCCTCCTACTCTGCTTCCTCATCCTCTACCAGCTCCTCATCCGGTCAGCGTAAAACCTTCACCCCCAACTTCAGCACAGCCAGGGGTAAACGACCGCAGGCAGTTTTAAAAATTATCTGTTTGGGGGACAAACCACACACCGCGCAGGAGCTGTGGACGGGCCTTGAACAACAGACCGATGAGTGGTTTGTGTTAGTCAGCCTCAAGCCCGGCCTGGTGGTGTGCGATAATGGGCGAAATCTCGTAGCAGCTCTAGGACTAGCCGGTTTGACGCACATCCCTTGCCTGGCGCATGTGCTGAATTTGGTGGTGCAGAGATTCCTTAGAAATTACCCCGATATGTCAGAGCTGCTGCATAAAGTGCGGGCCGTCTGTGCGCGCTTTCGGCATTCTCACCCTGCTGCTGCTCGCCTGTCAGCGCTGCAGCATAACTTCGGGCCTTCCCGCTCACCGACTCATATGCGACGTGCCCACAAGGTGGAACTCCACCTTGCACATGCTGGCCAGACTGTGCGAGCAGCAGCAGGCGATAGTGGAGTTTCAGCTGCAGCACGCACGGGTCAGTCACTCGGCTGAACAGCACCACTTCACCACCAATGACTGGGCCTCCATGCGAGACCTGTGTTCCTTGTTGCGCTGTTTCGAGTACTCCACCAACATGGCCAGTGCCGATAACGCCCTTCTCAGCGTTACTATCCCACTTCTATGCCTCCTTGAAAAACCGCTCCTGGCGATGATGAAAGAGGATGTGGCACAGGAGGAGGAGGAGGAAGAGGGATCATTTCGTAGGGTTTCCGGACAGTCATTCCCAAGTGGCTCCGAGGGTGGGTTCCTGCACCCACAAACCCAAGGTACACAATTGTCCAGCCAGGGCACATTTCTGGAGGATGAGGAGGTGGAGGATGAGGAGGAGGAGATGCAGGAGGAGGAACCATGTTCACAGCAGGGTGGCACCCAGACCAGCTCATGGCCATTACTGGTGCGTGGATGGGGGGATACAGAGGACACGATACATCTCCCACAGAGGACAGCCTGGCACACATGAGCGATTTCATGCTGCAGTGTCTCCGTAACGACCGCCGAGTTGCCCACATTCTAACTTGTGCTGAATACTGGGTGGCCACTCTGCTGGATCCCCGTTACAAGGACAACGTACAGTCCTTAATTCCGTCACTGGAGCGTGATCGTAAGATGTGCGAGTACAAGCACACGCTGGTAGATGCGCTGCTGGTGGCATTCCCACCTGACAATTTTTGGGTGTATAGTACCACTGCTATACCTAGTAGGCCGGTTAAAAAAATAAAATAATGGTCATTAACATTTTCTGGTGAAATTCACCAATTTTTGGGTGTATAGTACCACTGCTATACCTAGTAGGCCGGTTAAAAAAATAAATAAATTGCCATTAACATTTTCTGGTGAAATTCACCAATTTTTGGGTGTATAGTACCACTGCTATACCTAGTAGGCCGGTTAAAAAAAAAATAATTGTCATTTACATTTTCGTGTGAAATAAACAAATTTTGGTGTGTATAGTACCACTGCTACACCTAGTAGACCGGTAAAAAAATAAAAATAAATTGTCAGTTACATTTTATGGTGAAATTAACAAATTTTTGGGTGTATAGTACCACTGCTATACCTAGTAGACAGGTTAAACCCCAAAAAAATTGTCAGTTATATATTCTGGTGAAATTCACCAATTTTTGGGTGTGATGTACCACTCCTATACCTAGTAGACCGAAAAAAAATAAAAAATTGTGTCAGTTAAATTTTTGGGTGAAATTCACCAATTTTTGGGTGTAATATACCCTCCTCTACCTAGTTGACAGCTTAATAAATTTCAATAATTTTTCTGTTACATTCTTGGGTTGACATTATACAATTTTAGATGTGAATAAACACCTGCTATGCATAGGTGACAGGGAATAAAATTTTATATATTATTCAGTAAATAATGACGCCACATCCTTTCATTCAATGCTTAAACTTTGAAAAGTTGTCACACTTTTACACTTTAATAATTTCTCCCATATTTCAACTCTATAATTTTAAATTTGAAAAAATGAATCCTCCCTTGGATGTGGTCTCTCTTTCTCACGCTCCCAATCTGGCCTGGAACCCTGATTCCCCACCACCCGTGATCACCATGGTAGGATCATAAAAGAACATCGAAAGTTGATAGAGAAGATATCAAATTGGATCGTGAACATCACGGGGATGTGCGACATGGTGGGGCACTAAGTGTGCACATGCCTACACGAACTGACTGACAGGGGTCAGCCCCTGCAACTTTTGGGTCTCCAAATTGGGCACATGGCCTGAGCTTGCCCTTTACCCCTTGGAGGTGCTGGCCTGCCCTGCAGCCAGTGTATTGTCTGAACGTGTGTTTAGCACGACTGGAGGGGGTTATCACAGGTTATATTTCCCAATGTTTTGGGGTGTACACTAATTTAAAAAAATAAAAATAAATTTAAAACCAAAAAGCAGTGTAGGCTACCTCCTCCTCCTCCACCGCCGCTTCCACCTACACCGCCACATCCACCGCCTCCTCAACCTCCTACTCCATATGGACCTGGTCCTCTTAGATCAAGATTATTATTTTTTTATTGTTAGGTATATTATGTTATTTTAAGTCATTTCCCTATCCACATTTGTTTGCAGAGCACTTGCCATGCTCTTAGCCACATTTTGACAACATTTGCAGCCCTCTAGCCCTTTCCATGACATTTTTAGAGCTATTTTAGTGCTCAAAAGTTCGGGCCCCCATTGACTTCAATGGGGTTCGGGTTCGGGGTCAAGTTCGGGTCCCGAACTCTAACTTTTTTCCGAAGTTCGGCCAAACCCGTCGAACCCGAACATCCAGGTGTCCGCTCAACTCTAGTTGTAATGTTCAAGAACTGTGGTGCTCATCTAAGATGTTTTCTTGCCTAAGCATGAAAGGTTGGAGCTCCACTCCTGTGAAAGATCAGGCTATAGGAACCTCAGGTTGGTCAGCAGAATTCCTACAGGCTGAATGTGGTACTACATGATTGCCATGTCCCGTTTGTAGTTTTCTATAACGTCTAAGAGTCGTAAAATGCATGCCTGTGAAATAATACATATGATAAAAATTGTAATACTTCACCTGTTTGTCACAAGCTGCGCTCGACAGCAATGTAGACCAAGCTCTCTAAGTGCCCAAGGATGTAACCACCAACTCTTGGTCCGTGAGGTTCAACATGATACCTGTCTTGCTTTAGAGAGTGAATATTTGAAGTGGGACAACCCCTTTAGGGTACAGCTACATATGGCATAAATGCTGTAGATTTTCTGCACTGAAACTGAGTGCGCACAATATTTATAGTAGCAACGAAGTGGAAGAGATTTCATAAGTCTCATCCGCACGCTGCAGGGAAAACCCTCAACGTGATGTGACTTGTGCTACGGGTTTTCAGTACACAGCATGTCAATTTATGTTTTGGGCTTTACCCGCGGCTTTTAACCTGGAGTCCTGTTGTATTCACAAAATTTAATATATTATACATACCCTGATTGTAAAGTTGGGTTCTAGGAAGTTAGAGGTGTCTATCTCGTATCTTGCTGATCCGTCCAAGCCAGTTATTACAGTCTGACTGCTCCAAACACAATCAAAATTGAGCTGCACCTCTTCACCTGCTATCGGGAGGCCCTTCTCATCCGTAAGTAAAACCTGAAAATCAAAAATATTATAAGACATACAAAATGTAAATTGTGATAGCCAAAATAAAAAGTCTACCACATCCTATATACATACAGTACCAATATGCAGTACCCATACAGCATTCATACAGTACATATATAGTACCAATATACAGTGCTCATACAGCATACATGCAGTATCATTATACAGTACCCATACAGCATACATACAGTACCAACATATAGTACATGTACAGTACCATTATACAGTACCCATACAGTAACAATATATAGTATATGCAAAGTACCATTATATAATATCCATACAGCATACATATAGTACCAATATAGAGGACATGTACGATACCACTATACAGTACACATACAGCACCAATATACAGTAAATTTACAGTATCATTATACAGAACCCATACAAATAATATCAATATACAGTACATGTATAGTACCAATATACAGTACATATACAGCATACATATAATACCAATATACAGTACATGTACAGTACCATTATACAATACCTATTTAGAATACATACAGTACCAATATACATGACATGTATAGTACCATTATACAGTATCCATAAAGCATACATACAATACCAAAATACAGTTCATGTACAGTACCATTATACAGAACATACATACATATAATACCAATACACAGTATGCATGCAGCATATGTACAATACCAATATACAGTACCCATGCAGCTTATATACAGTACCATTATACCCATTCAGCATGTTAGACATATTCTTTTGTTTATCAAAATTCTAAAATAGTGGACATTTACCATGACAGAATATGGGAGGCCTCTTTTATAAAACTGGTTCATATACTCATAATTTAATCTGATGCTGGCAAGTTGGCTGGTCACCGACAGATACCGAGTCTTTGTGACTTGGATCCCTGCAAAAGAAAATAAGATTAAAGCTGTTTTCACACCTAAACTCTGGAATATCAGGTCCGGAGATTTATCGGAGATTGTCTTTCACACATGTAGCTATCAGTTCCATGTCAGTCCGGTTTACATTACAGAGGAAATGTTCAGCTTGACTAGATATAGGGCGGGTACTTCAATACGGCTACTGTGATTTTTTGGAACATTTACTGCCGTTCTCACTCGGACAAAACCTGGATTTAGTACTAGGACTCTAGAGAGAAAAAGTCTGGGTAAGGCCTCATGCACACGACCGTTTTTTTTTGCAGTCCGCAAAACTGATTTCCGTTGTTCCGTTATCCGTGACCATTTTTTCGTCCGTGGGTCTTCCTTGATTTTTGGAGGATCCACGGACATGAAGTAGTTTTGGTGTCCGCTTGGCCGTGCGGAGCCAAACGGATCCGTCCTGACTTACAATGCAAGTCAATGGGGATGGATCCATTTGACGTTGACACAATATGGTGCAATTGCAAGCGGATCCGTCCCCATTGACTTTCAATGTAAAGTCAGGAGTCCCTATTATACCATCGGATCAGAGTTTTCTCCAATCCGATGGTATATTTTAACTTGAAGCGTCCCCATCACCATGGGAATGCCTCTATGTTAGAATATACCATCGGATTTGAGTTAGATCGTGAAACTCAGATCCGACAGTATATTCTAACACAGAGGCGTTCCCATAGTGATGGGGACGCTTCAAGTTAGAATATCCGACGAACTGTGTACATGACTGCCCCCTGCTGCCTGGTAGCACCCAATCTCTTACAGGGGGCTGTAATCCGCACAATTAACCCCTCAGGTGCCGGACCTGAGGGGTTAATTGTGCGTATCATAGCCCCCTGTAAGAGATCAGGTGCTGCCAGGCAGGAGGGGGCACACCCCCCTTCCTCCCCAGTTTTAAATTCATTGGTGGCCAGTGGGTCCCCCCTCCCTCCCCTGTATTACTGTCCATTCATTGGTGGTCAGTGGGCCCCCCTCCCTCCCCTGTATTACTGTCCATTCATTGGTGGCCAGTGGGCCCCCCCTCCCTCTCCTGTATTACTGTCCATTCATTGTTACCAGCGATTAAACTGGGACTCCGATCGGAACTCTCCGCTGCCACCAATGATAGGGGGGGGGATTTAAATTAGGAGGGGGAGGGAGGGGGGCCTCACTGGCCACCAATGAATGGACAGTAATACAGGGGAGGGAGGGGGGCCCACTGGCCACCAATGAATGGATAGTAATACAGGGGAGGGAGGGGGGGCCCACTGGCCACCAATGAATGGACAGTAATACAGGGGAGGGAGGGGGGGCCCACTGGCCACCAATAAATGGACAGCAATACAGGGGAGGGAGGGGGGCCCACTGGCCACCAATGAATTTAAAACTGGGGAGGGAGGGGGGGTGCCCCCTCCTGCCTGGCAGCACCTGATCTCTTACAGGGGGCTATGATACGCACAATTAACCCCTCAGGTCCGGCACCTGAGGGGTTAATTGTGCGGATCACAGCCCCCTGTAAGAGATCGAGTGCTGTCAGACAGTTCATAGTATATTCTTACTTAAAGCGTCCCCATCACTATAGGAACTCCTCTGTGTTAGAATATACTGTCGGATCTGAGTTTTCACGAAGTGAAAACTCAGCTCTGAAAAAGCTTTTATGCAGACGGATCTGCGATCCGTCTGTGTGAAAGTAGCCTACGGCCACGGATTACGGACGCGGATGCCAATCTTGTGTGCATCCGTGTTTTTTCACGGACCCATTGACTTGAATGGGTCCGTGAACCGTTGTCCGTCAAAAAAATAGGACAGGTCCTATTTTTTGGACGGACAGGAAACACGGATCATGGCCGCGGATGAACAACGGTGCATTTTCAAGTTTTCAACTGACCCATTGAAAGTCAATGGGTCCGCAGAAAATCACGGAAAACTGAACAACGGCCACGGATGCACACAACGGTCGTGTGCATGAGGCCTAAAGTTCAGGACAGATAGTCCGGATGTTTGCATTCACACATACAGTTCCTCATGATTCTGAACAGGGGACACTGTTGTCATACATCATTTGGACACTGTATAATACTGCAGGGAAAATGAACCCTTACTGCCAGGTTTACCTAGAAATTAAAGCTGATTGTGAAGGGACTCCTCCTTTAAGCTGAATTGTTATCAAATTGATAAGAATTCAGCCTAAATGAGTGATTATGAGCTGTCAGGGAAGTAGAGATAAGGGTTATGGAATGAGATTTCTGTGACAAGGGGACAGTTCGTAGAATCAGTGGAAATTTGAAGGCTGTAGAAGACAAATGGTGGATAATTTTTAATAAAGACCAATTGGAAAATGCATTTTAGCCATAAATCAGTACAATGCAATAATGGGAAAAAAAATGGATTCAAACGTGTCTGTAGCCTTTAATTGTGGTCATGGAGACAGTGAGTGTCCCAGGGGTGCTACGTGGCTTAAAGGGGTATTTATGTTGTTACACATTATCCCCTATCCACAGCATAGGGGATAATTACAGTTGCAAGAAAAAGTATGTGAACCCTTTGGAATGATATGGATTTCTGCACAAATTGGTCATAAAATATGATCTGATCTTCATCTAAGTCACAACAATAGACACTCACAGTCTGCTTAAACTAATAACACACAAAGAATTAAATGTTACCATGTTTTTATTGAACACACCATGTAAACATTCACAGTGCAGGTGGAAAAAGTATGTGAACCCCTAGACTAATGACATCTCCAAGAGCTAATTGGAGTGAGGTGTCAGCCAACTGGAGTCCAATCAATGAGATGAGATTGGAGGTGTTGGTTACAGCTGCCCTGCCCTATAAAAAACACACACCAGTTCTGGGTTTGCTTTTCACAAGAAGCATTGCCTGATGTAAATGATGCCTCGCACAAAAGAGCTCTCAGAAGACCTACGATTAAGAATTGTTGACTTGCATAAAGCTGGAAAGGGTTATAAAAGTATCTCCAAAAGCCTTGCTGTTCATCAGTCCACGGTAAGACAAATTGTCTATAAATGGAGAAAGTTCAGCACTGCTGCTACTCTCCCTAGGAGTGGCCGTCCTGTAAAGATTACTGCAAGAGCACAGCGCAGACTGCTCAATGAGGTGAAGAAGAATCCTAGAGTGTCAGCTAAAGACTTACAAAAGTCTCTGGCATATGCTAACATCCCTGTTAGCGAATCTATGATATGTAAAACACTAAACAAAAATGGATTTTATGTGAGGATACCACAGAGGAAGCCACTGCTGTCCAAAAAGAACATTACTGCACGTTTACAGTTTGCACAAGAGCACCTGGATGTTTCACAGCAGTACTGGCAAAATATTCTGTGGAGAGATGAAACCAAAGTTGAGTTGTTTGGAAGAAACACACAACACTATGTGTGGAGAAAAAGAGGCACAGCACACCAACATCAAAACCTCATCCCAACTGTGAAGTATGGTGGTGGGGGCATCATGGTTTGGGGCTGCTTTGCTGCATCAGGGCCTGGACGGATTGCTATCATTGAAGGAAAAATGAATTCCCAAGTTTATCAAGACATTTTGCAGGAGAACTTAAGGCCATCTGTCCACCAGCTGAAGCTCAACAGAAGATGGATGTTGCAACAGGACAACGACCCAAAGCATACAAGTAAATCAACAACAGAATGGCTTAAACAGAAGAAAATACGCCTTCTGGAGTGGCCCAGTCAGAGTCCTGACCTCAACTCGATTGAGATGCTGTGGCATGACCTCAAGAAAGCGAATCCCACCAGACATCCCAAGAATATTGCTGAACTGAAACAGTTCTGTAAAGAGGAATGGTCAAGAATTATGTAGTGGCCTCACGGACTAAGCGTGGGCACTACACGAGGGTCAATTGGGGTGTGCGTGACTTCTCTTCACTAGGGACAGGAGTGTCATTTCCAATTGTGCAGATATTATGTAAATTGTAAAGTATTGTTTTATATGTAATGTTTTCCCTGTATTATGTGGTATCAGGCCTAGTCTCTGTAGTTAGTCATCCTAGACGCTAGAGGGAGCTAGAGTTGCCTTAGTATAAGTATTCAGGCCCAGACGGGAGAGAGGGAGTTCGAGTGCAGAGAGTTCAAGGTCAGGGGTCTGCTGAGACCAGTGAGGAGGACAAGCTAGAGCCTCCCCCTGACATGCAGCTGGACAGCCCAGGCTGTTAGTTGTAACCAGGGGGCTAGTAGAGGGATCCTAGCCTACCTGAGGATAAAGAGAGCCTAGGTTAGCTCTGAAGACTCCCCAGTAGCAGGATGGCACCTCCTGGGGAGAACCAGCAGTTATCCTCCCGTCTATTCCAGTCAACACCAGGTCAGATAAGTACCATGATGGACAGAGTTATATAGAATACAGCAAGTACCTATATTGGAGAAAGGAACGATATACCAAGGATAAAAGCCAGCATTTGGGCATCCGGGCCTTGGCATCCAGCTAGCTAGAATAGCTGAAGGGGATAAAGCAGGGTTGCACTGTAAGCAATCACCATTGTGTTCCTCCAAGTATCTTGCCTGTTTATTTCCTGCCGTCATCTGAAGTCTACCTGCTTGTGAAAGAATTGTCTGAGGATCTGCATTATAACCATCTATAAATTGAACTGTATGTATAAAACTTGCACCGTGAATTTCCAGTAAAAAGACGTTTGGTTTACTTACTGATTCCTCAATTATTCCACCTATCATTATACGGTGTGCCACCGTCCAATTGGCACTGGCGTCACGAACTTTAAAGGGACCTTGCCCCAGGCACATAAAACACCTGCAACATCCAGGGCACCTCATCCAACACCAGGCCTGGTCCCTAAACACAGAGTGTGCCCCAGAGGACTTTTGTGCCAGCCTCTCCTTCACTGCCGTATGCCTGCCCAGGGGTTTCCATATATAGCTGTGAGTGACCCTCGCTTGCCATTGACCGTGACCTCACAATCGCATTACCCTGCAGGTCTGGCGTACCGCAATTACTCCTGACTAGAGTTGAGCGAACACCTGGATGTTCGGGTTCGAGAAGTTCGGCCGAACTTCCCGGAAATGTTTGGGTTCGGGATCCGAACCCGACCCGAACTTCGTCCGGAACCCGAACCCCATTGATGTCAATGGGGACCCAAACTTTTCGGCACTAAAAAGGCTGTAAAACAGCTCAGGAAAGGGCTAGAGGGCTGCAAAAGGCAGCAAAATGTAGTTAAATCCCCTGCAAACAAATGTGGATAGGGAAATGAATAAAAATAAAAATAAAATAAATAAAAATTAACCAATATCAATTGGAGAGAGGTCCCATAGCAGAGAATCAGGCTTCATGTCAGCAGAGAATCAGTCTTCATGTCAAAGCATAGAATCAGGCTTCACGTCACCCAAAACTGGAACAGTCCATTGTCACATATTTAGGCCCCGGCACCCAGGCAGAGGAGAGAGGTCCCATAACATAGAATCTGGCTTCATGTCAGCAGAGAATCAGTCTTCATGTCATAGCAGAGAATCAGGCTTCACGTCACCCATCACTGGAACCAGGGCCGTCTTTAATATTGATTAGACCCTGGGCAAGAATTTACTTGGGCCCCCTGGATCCCGCCCCCCCCCCCCCGCACTTTGCTGTACATGCTATACAGCAGCACTTACCTGTCACGTCCAGGGCCTCCAGGTGACGTCTCCTCTCTGTCATCATCTTCTCTGTAGATCTTCTCTCTCATCATCTTCTCCACTCGGTCTGGACAACTTCTCTCAGCCGCCTCGTCTCTGCAGAGTGTGACACACAGACATCTTAGCTTCCTCACATTCTATCATTATCCCCCAACTGGAGTCCCCACAGTGTTATCCTGCTGCTTGCTGTGCCCCTTCCCCCCCAGGGGTGTAGCTATAGGGGGTGCAGAGGTAGCAGTCGCTACCGGGCCCAGGAGCATGAAGGGGCCCAAAGACACTTGTGCCGCATAAGAAGACACACAAAGCACTGAGGGAAGGGGGGCCCAAGCTGAACTCTTGCACCGGAGCCCATGAGCCTTTAGTTACGCCCCTGCCCCCCCTCCCAATACCCCCAAATACTATCCTGAAGAAACATTACTGCCCCCCATAGTAATAGTGCTCCTCATAGTCCCACCAATAGTAATTCCCTTCTAGAATGCCCTCATTAGTAACACTGCCCCAACCGTGATAATGCTCCTCAACAATGCCCCCATTATTAGAAGAGCCCTCCCATATTAATAATACCCTCACCCTCCCCAGTAGAAATAAGTCCCCCTATTGTTCACCCAGTGGTAATAAAGCTCCCTACAGACCCCTCAGTAGTAATAAGGCCCCCATAGTGCGCTTAGTAGAAAAAAGGCGGATCTATAAGACCCTCCTATAGAGCCCCCAGTAGTAATAAGACCACCTATAATGTCCCCTGGATCTGCAGTGCCCCCTGCAGTTATAATCCTCCCTCCACCATACAGTCCCATGTAAATAACATCACCTCCTCCCCAGCCGCCTCTAACGCACAATCCCATGTAAACATCACCCCCTAAGGCTACTTTCACACTTGCGTTCGTGCGGATCTGTCCTGTACTTGTACAGGACGGATCCGCACCGATAATACAAACGAATGCATCCGTTCAGGACCGATTCGTTTGTATTAGATTTGAATTTCTAAGTCCCAATACGGATCTGTCCTGACTTACATTGAAAGTCAATGGGGGACGGATCCGTTTTCAATTGCACCATTTTGTGTCAATGCAAAGGGATCCGTCCCCATTTACTTACATTGTAAGTCAGGACGGATCCGTTTGGCTCCGCAAGGCCATGCGGGCACAAAAACGCTGCTTGCAGCATTTTGGGGTCCGCCTCCAAAACGGAAAGGGGGGCTGTACGGAGCCGAACGAATGCATTCAGAATGGATCCGCATCAATTCAGAATGCATTGGGGTTAAACTGATGCATTTGGGGCTGCTTGTGAGAGCCTTGAAATGGATCTCACAAGCGGATCCCCAAACCCAAGTGTGAACGTAGCCTAAACATTAAGTCCCATGTACATAAACATCATTCCCCCCCACCATCCACTTTCAACATACAGTCCCATGTAAATAACATCACTCCCTCCCCCAGCCACCTCAAGCACACAGTTCCATGTCAATAACATCCCTCCCTTCAGCCCTAACATACATCCTAGTTAAATAACTACAACTCCCAGCATTGCTCTGCGCCTCTACCTTCACTTACCTCTCCAGTCCTCATATACAGACATCAGCATTAGGCTCCTTCACATGATGGTGACATCATCCAGGTCATCCTATCACAGCCTGTTTTGCTGATCACATGACCTGTGATGTCACCACAGGTCCTTCACCTGTATTAGATTCAATTGTATTGCCGTTCTGTGTACGGCAATACAGTTCTATCTAGCAGGCAGGCAGGACATTCGGGGCCTGGGACAAAACATCAGGGGCCCAGGCCCCGAATGTTTTAACCTAGCGACACAGTTACTAGTAAATGGGAGTCGGGAAACAGAGCTCCCTTGGGCCCCCAGGAGCAACTGGGCCCGGGGCAGCTGCCCCTTTTGCCCTGCGGCAAAGACGGCCCTGACTGGAACAGTCCATTGTCAGATATTTAGGCCCCGGCACCCAGGCAGAGGAGAGAGGTCCCATAACAGAGATTCAGGCTTCATGTCAGCAGAGAATCAGTCTTCATGTCATAGCAGAGAATCATGCTTCACGTCACCCAACATTGGAACAGTCCATTGTCATATAATTTAGGCCCCGGCACCCAGGCAGAGGAGAGAGGTCCCATAGCAGAGAATCTGGCTTCATGTCAGCAGAGAATCAGTCTTCATGTCATAGGAGAGAATCAGGCTTCACGTCACCCACCACTGGAACAGTCCATTGTCAGATATTTAGGCCCAGGCACCCAGGCAGAGGAGAGAGGTCCCATAGCAGAGAATCTGGCTTCATATCAGCAGAGAATCAGTCTTCATGTCATAGCAGAGAATCAGGCTTCACGTCACCCACCACTGGAACAGTCCATTGTCAGATATTTAGGCCCCGGCACCCAGGCAGAGGAGATAGGTCCCATAGCAGAGAATCTGGCTTCATGTCATAGCAGAGAATCAGGCTTCATGTCATAGCAGAGAATCATGCTTCACGTCACCCAACATTGGAACAGTCCATTGTCAGATAATTTAGGCCCCGGCACCCAGACAGAGGAGAGAGGTCCCATAACAGAGATTCAGGCTTCATGTCAGCGACTCAGCAGAGAATCAGTCTTCATGTCATAGCAGAGAATCAGGCTTCATGTCACCCACCACTGGAACAGGCCACTGTCAGATATTTTTAGGCCCCGGCACCCAGACAGAGCAGAGGTTCATTCAACTTTGGGTTGCCCCGCAATATAATGGTAAAATGAAAATAAAAATAGGATTGAATGAGGAAGTGCCCTGGAGTACAATAATATATGTTTAAGGGGAGGTAGTTAATATCTAATCTGCACAAGGGATGGACAGGTCCTGTGGGATCCATGCCTGGTTCATTTTTATGAACGTCAGCTTGTCCACATTGCTGTAGACAGGCGGCTGCGTTTGTCTGTAATGACGCCCCCTGCCGTGCTGAATACACGTTCAGACAAAACGCACCTCCAAGGCATAAAAGGCTAGCTCTGGCCACGTGGACAATTTGGAGACCCAGAAGTTGAATGGGGCCGAACCATCAGTCAGTACGTGGAGGGGTGTGCACACGTACTGTTCCACCATGTTAGTGAAATGTTGCCTCCTGCTAACACGTTCAGTATCAGGTGGTGGTGCAGTTAGCTGTGGCGTGGTGACAAAACTTTTCCACATCTCTGCCATGCTAACCCTGCCCTCAGAGGAGCTGGCCGTGACACAGCTGCGTTGGCGACCTCTTGCGCCTCCTCTGCCTTCGCCTTGGGCTTCCACTTGTTCCCCTGTGACATTTGGGAATGCTCTCAGTAGCGCGTCTACCAACGTGCACTTGTACTCGCGCATCTTCCTATCACGCTCCAGTGCAGGAAGTAAGGTGGGCACATTGTCTTTGTACCGTGGATCCAGCAGGGTGGCAACCCAGTAGTCCGCACACGTTAAAATGTGGGCAACTCTGCTGTCGTTGCACAGGCACTGCAGCATGTAGTCGCTCATGTGTGCCAGGCTGCCCAGAGGTAAGGACAAGCTGTCCTCTGTGGGAGGCGTATCGTCATCGTCCTGCGTTTCCCCCCCAGCCACGCACCAGTGATGGGCCCGAGCTGCGTTGGGTGCCACCCCGCTGTGAACATGCTTCATCCTCATCCTCCTCCACCTCATCCTCGTCCTCCTCGTCCTCCATTAGTGGGCCCTGTCTGGCCACATTTGTACCTGGCCTCTGCTGTTGCAAAAAACCTCCCTCTGAGTCACTTCGAAGAGACTGGCCTGAAAGTGCTAAAAATGACCCCTCTTCCTCCTCCTCCTGGGCCACATCGTCTTCCATCATCGCCCTAAGTGTTTTCTCAAGGAGACATAGAAGTGGTATTGTAACGCTGATAACGGCGTCATCGCCACTGGCCATGTTGGTGGAGTACTCGAAACAGCACAACAGGGCACACAGGTCTCGCATGGAGGCCCAGTTATTGGTGGTGAAGTGAGGCTGTTCCGCAGTGCGACTGACCCGTGCGTGCTGCAGCTGAAACTCCACTATGGCCTGCTGCTGCTTGAACAGTCTGTCCAGCATGTGCAAGGTGGAGTTCCACCTGGTGGGCACGTCGCATATGAGGCAGTGAGCGGGAAGGCCGAAGTTACGCTGTAGCGCAGACAGGCGAGCAGCGGCAGGATGTGAACGCCGGAAGCGCGAACAGACGGCCCGCACTTTATGCAGCAGCTCTGACATGTCGGGGTAGTTGTGAATGAACTTCTGCACCACCAAATTCAGCACATGCGCCAGGCAAGGGATGTGCGTCAAACCGGCTAGTCCCAGAGCTGCAACGATATTTCGCCCATTATCGCACACCACCAGGCCGGGCTTGAGGCTCACCGGCAGCAACCACTCGTCGGTCTGTTGTTCTATACCCCGCCACAACTCCTGTGCGGTGTGGGGCCTGTCCCCCAAACATATGAGTTTCAGAATGGCCTGTTGACGTTTACCCCGGGCTGTGCTGAAGTTGGTGGTGAAGGTGTGTGGCTGACTGGATGAGCAGGTGGAAGAAGAGGAGGAGGAAGCCGAGTAGGAGGAGGAGGCGACAGGAGCCAAAGAATGTTGCCCTGCGATCCTTGGCGGCGGAAGGACGTGCGCCAAACAGCTCTTCGCCTGGGGCCCAGCTGCCACTACATTTACCCAGTGTGCAGTTAGGGAGATATAGCGTCCCTGGCCGTGCTTACTGGTCCACGTATCTGTGGTTAGGTGGACCTTGCCACAGATGGCGTTGCGCAATGCACACTTGATTTTATCGGATACTTGGTTGTGCAGGGAAGGCACGGCTCTCTTGGAGAAGTAGTGGCGGCTGGGAACAACATACTGTGGGACAGCAAGAGACATGAGCTGTTTGACGCTGTCTGTGTCCACCAGCCTGAATGACAGCATTTCATAGGCCAGTAGTTTAGAAATGCTGGCATTTAGGGCCAGGGATCGAGAGTGGCTAGGTGGGAATTTACGCTTTCTCTCAAATGTTTGTGAGATGGAGAGCTGAACGCTGCCGTGTGACATGGTTGAGATGCTTGGTGACGCAGGTGGTGGTGGTGTTGGTGGTACATCCTCTGTTTGCTGGGCGGCAGGTGCCAACGTTCCTCCAGAGGCGGAGGAAGAGGCCGAGGCGGCAGCAGCAGAAGAGGTAGCAGGGGGAGTCTGAGTGAGTTCCTTGTTTTTAAGGTGTTTACTCCACTGCAGTTCATGCTTTGCATGCAGGTGCCTGGTCATGCAGGTTGTGCTAAGGTTCAGAACGTTAATGCCTCGCTTCAGGCTCTGATGGCACAACGTGCAAACCACTCGGGTCTTGTCGTCAGCACATTGTTTGAAGAACTGCCACGCCAGGGAACTCCTTGAAGCTGCCTTTGGGGTGCTCGGTCCCAGATGGCGGTGGTCAGTAGCAGACGGACTCTCTTGGTGGCGGGTGTTCTGCTTTTGCCCACTGCTCCCTCTTTTGCTACGCTGTTGGCTCGGTCTCACCACTGCCTCTTCCTCCGAATTCTGAAAGTCAGTGGCACGACCTTCATTCCATGTGGGGTCTAGGACCTCATCGTCCCCTGCATCGTCTTCCACCCAGTCTTGATCCCTGACCTCCTGTTCAGTCTGCACACTGCAGAAAGACGCAGCAGTGGGCACCTGTGTTTCGTCATCATCAGAGACGTGCTGAGGTGGTATTCCCATGTCCTCATCATTAGGAAACATAAGTGGTTGTGCGTTAGTGCATTCTATCTCTTCCACCCCTGGGGAAGGGCTAGGTGGATGCCCTTGGGAAACCCTGCCAGCAGAATCTTCAAACAGCGTAAAAGACTGCTGCATAACTTGAGGCTCAGACAGTTTCCCTGATATGCATGGGGGTGATGTGACAGACTGATGGGCTTGGTTTTCATGCGCCATCTGTGCGCTTTCTGCAGAAGACTGGGTGGGAGATAATGTGAACCTGCTGGATCCACTGTCGGCCACCCAATTAACTAATGCCTGTACCTGCTCAGGCCTTACCATGCTTAGAACAGCATTGGGCCCCACCAAATATTGCTGTAAATTCTGCTGGCTACTGGGACCTGAGGTAGTTGGTTCACTAGGACGTGTGGCTGTGGCAGAACGGCCACGTCCTCTGCCAGCACCAGAGGGTCCATTAACACCACCACGACCATGTCCGCGTCCCTTACTAGATGTTTTCCTCATTGTTACCGTTCACCACAATAAGAAAAAAATTATTTGGCCCAATGTATTGAATTCAAATTCAGGCCTTTTTTACAGGCACCTAACACTATCTGGCTATCTATTTAGGTACCGTATTACACTAATACAGGCACAACAGTAACGACAGATTTAGCTGAATATAAATTGTAGGCCTAGTATTTAGGCGCTGGGTGAAAGGTATACGTTTACGGACAGAATTATTTAAACTTGGAAATGCACGGTAGAGTGTGAAGTTATTGAGGATGACACTATCCGCACCTTCAATCTAATATACCCTTTTATGGATCAATTTAAACTTGTCCTGATACAGCAGAAAAAAATATATTTAGGGGATTGCTAAGTTGGGAATTGTATTCAACCCAGAACAAAAACTGTGCTTTGGCGGACACTAAATAAATTGACCAGCCTCAGCAATAAACACAGATTGAGCTGAATATAAATTTTAGGCCTATTATTTAGGCGCTGGGTGACAGGTATACGTTTACGGACAGAATTAGACTTGGAAATGCACGGTAGCGTGTGTGTGAAGTTATTGAGAATGACCCTATCAGCACCTTGAATCTAATATACCCTTTTAGGGATAGATTTAAAGTAGGCCTGATACAGCAGAAACCACTAATTTAGGAAATTGCTAGGTTGGGAATTGTATTTCAACCCAGAACAAAAACTGTGCTTTGACGGACACAAAATAACTTGACCAGCTACAGCAATAAACACAGATTTAGCTGAATATAAATTTTAGGCCTATTATTTAGGCGCTGGGTGACAGGTATACGTTTACGGACAGAATTAGACTTGGATATGCACAGTAGCGTGTGTGTGAAGTTATTGAGAATGACACTATCAGCACCTTGAATCTAATATACCCTTTTAGGGATAGATTTAAAGTAGGCCTGATACAGCAGAAACCACTAATTTAGGAAATTGCTAGGTTGGGAATTGTATTTCAACCCAGAACAAAAATTGTGCTTTGACGGACACAATATAACTTGACCAGCTACAGCAATAACCACAGATTTAGCTGAATATAAATTTGAGGCCTATTATTTAGGCGCTGGGTGACAGGTATACGTTTACGGACAGAATTAGACTTGGATATGCACAGTAGCGTGTGTGTGAAGTTATTGAGAATGACCCTATCAGCACCTTGAATCTAATATACCCTTTTAGGGATAGATTTAAAGTAGGCCTGATACAGCAGAAACCACTAATTTAGGAAATTGCTAGGTTGGGAATTGTATTTCAACCCAGAACAAAAACTGTGCTTTGACGGACACAAAATAACTTGACCAGCTACAGCAATAACCACAGATTTAGCTGAATATAAATTTGAGGCCTATTATTTAGGCGCTGGGTGACAGGTATACGTTTACGGACAGAATTAGACTTGGATATGCACAGTAGCGTGTGTGTGAAGTTATTGAGAATGACCCTATCAGCACCTTGAATCTAATATACCCTTTTAGGGATAGATTTAAAGTAGGCCTGATACAGCAGAAACCACTAATTTAGGAAATTGCTAGGTTGGGAATTGTATTTCAACCCAGAACAAAAACTGTGCTTTGACGGACACAAAATAACTTGACCAGCTACAGCAATAAACACAGATTTAGCTGAATATAAATTTTAGGCCTATTATTTAGGCGCTGGGTGACAGGTATACGTTTACGGACAGAATTAGACTTGGATATGCACAGTAGCGTGTGTGTGAAGTTATTGAGAATGACACTATCAGCACCTTGAATCTAATATACCCTTTTAGGGATAGATTTAAAGTAGGCCTGATACAGCAGAAACCACTAATTTAGGAAATTGCTAGGTTGGGAATTGTATTTCAACCCAGAACAAAAATTGTGCTTTGACGGACACAATATAACTTGACCAGCTACAGCAATAACCACAGATTTAGCTGAATATAAATTTGAGGCCTATTATTTAGGCGCTGGGTGACAGGTATACGTTTACGGACAGAATTAGACTTGGATATGCACAGTAGCGTGTGTGTGAAGTTATTGAGAATGACCCTATCAGCACCTTGAATCTAATATACCCTTTTAGGGATAGATTTAAAGTAGGCCTGATACAGCAGAAACCACTAATTTAGGAAATTGCTAGGTTGGGAATTGTATTTCAACCCAGAACAAAAACTGTGCTTTGACGGACACAAAATAACTTGACCAGCTACAGCAATAACCACAGATTTAGCTGAATATAAATTTGAGGCCTATTATTTAGGCGCTGGGTGACAGGTATACGTTTACGGACAGAATTAGACTTGGATATGCACAGTAGCGTGTGTGTGAAGTTATTGAGAATGACCCTATCAGCACCTTGAATCTAATATACCCTTTTAGGGATAGATTTAAAGTAGGCCTGATACAGCAGAAACCACTAATTTAGGAAATTGCTAGGTTGGGAATTGTATTTCAACCCAGAACAAAAACTGTGCTTTGACGGACACAATATAACTTGACCAGCTACAGCAATAACCACAGATTTAGCTGAATATAAATTTGAGGCCTATTATTTAGGCGCTGGGTGACAGGTATACGTTTACGGACAGAATTAGACTTGGATATGCACAGTAGCGTGTGTGTGAAGTTATTGAGAATGACCCTATCAGCACCTTGAATCTAATATACCCTTTTAATGAATAGATTTAAAGTAGCCCTGACACAGCAGAAACCACTAATTTAGGAAATTGCTAAGTTGGGAATTGCATTTCAACCCAGAACAAAAACTGTGCTTTGACGGACACAAAATAACTTGACCAGCTACAGCAATAACCACAGATTTAGCTGAATATAAATTTGAGGCCTATTATTTAGGCGCTGGGTGACAGGTATACATTTACGGACAGAATTAGACTTGGATATGCACAGTAGCGTGTGTGTGAAGTTATTGAGAATGACCCTATCAGCACCTTGAATCTAATATACCCTTTTAGGGATAGATTTAAAGTAGGCCTGATACAGCAGAAACCACTAATTTAGGAAATTGCTAGGTTGGGAATTGTATTTCAACCCAGAACAAAAACTGTGCTTTGACGGACACAAAATAACTTGACCAGCTACAGCAATAACCACAGATTTAGCTGAATATAAATTTGAGGCCTATTATTTAGGCGCTGGGTGACAGGTATACATTTACGGACAGAATTAGACTTGGATATGCACAGTAGCGTGTGTGTGAAGTTATTGAGAATGACCCTATCAGCACCTTGAATCTAATATACCCTTTTAGGGATAGATTTAAAGTAGGCCTGATACAGCAGAAACCACTAATTTAGGAAATTGCTAGGTTGGGAATTGTATTTCAACCCAGAACAAAAACTGTGCTTTGACGGACACAATATAACTTGACCAGCTACAGCAATAACCACAGATTTAGCTGAATATAAATTTGAGGCCTATTATTTAGGCGCTGGGTGACAGGTATACGTTTACGGACAGAATTAGACTTGGATATGCACAGTAGCGTGTGTGTGAAGTTATTGAGAATGACCCTATCAGCACCTTGAATCTAATATACCCTTTTAGGGATAGATTTAAAGTAGGCCTGATACAGCAGAAACCACTAATTTAGTAAATTGCTAGGTTGGGAATTGTATTTCAACCCAGAACAAAAACTGTGCTTTGACGGACACAATATAACTTGACCAGCTACAGCAATAACCACAGATTTAGCTGAATATAAATTTGAGGCCTATTATTTAGGCCCTTGTATTTCAACCCAGAACAAAAATATATCCTTTGCCAGACAGCAGACAGTATTACAATTGGCTGGCCACAGCTGAAGCACCAGATTCAGGGTACTGCTATTTTGGCAATTGTATTTCACCCCTCAATAAAATAGCAAGCACAGCCAAGCCCCTAATGTAGGATATAGCCAAAAAATAACCACACTATTGATGGTTAAATGGACTTGGTGGCAGCTTGACCCTGATGTAGGATATAGCAAAAAATAACCACACTATTGATGGTTAAATGTACTTGGTGGTAGCTTGTGCTGGCGCACCACAAGCCACAAAATGGCCGCCGATCACCCCAGAAAAAAGTGACTGAAAAACGCTCTGGGCAGCCTAAAAACAGTGAGCAATTGAATATCAGCAGTTCAATGATCCACAGCTGTAGATCGATCACTGAATGAAGTCTTTTGGAGGAGTTAATCTGCCTAATCTCGCCCTAACGTCGCAGCTGCAACCTCTCCCTACACTTGAATCAGCAGAGTGACGTGCAGCGCTACGTGACCCAAGCTTATATAGAGGCTGGGTCACATGCTGCACTGGCCAATCACAGCCATGCCAATAGTAGGCATGGCTGTGATGGCCTCTTGGGGCAAGTAGTATGACGCTTGTTGATTGGCTGCTTTGCAGCCTTTCAAAAAGCGCCAAGAAAGCGCCGAACACCGAACCCAGACTTTTACGAAAATGTTCGGGTTCGGGTCCGTGTCACGGACACCCCAAAATTCGGTACTTTTTCCACCTGCACTGTAAATGTTTACATGGTGTGTTCAATAAAAACATGGTAACATTTAATTCTTTGTGTGTTATTAGTTTAAGCAGACTGTGATTGTCTATTGTTGTGACTTAGATGAAGATCTGATCACATTTTATGACCAATTTGTGCAGAAATTCATATCATTCCAAAGGGTTCACATGCTTTTTCTTGCAACTGTATTAGATCATCTGGAACCCCCACTGATCATGGGAACGGAGCAGCAAGTCGGGCATGAGAACTGCCGCTCCATCAATCTCTATGAGATTTCCAAAAATAGCGCTGTACGTGGCTATTACCAGAACTCCCGTAGTGATCAACGATGTGGCAGTGCTTATGCTCGACCTGATACTCCATTCTGAAGGGTACGGAGTCCCCATTCTTGTGATTGTTGGGGTTATCCCTGAAGATACCTTGTAACAACCAGAATACCCTTTTAATACCACCTCTAATGATACTGGGCATATGTATCGTTGGGGATACCATATGTTGTATGTAGCTGTTGTATTTCTTTTTGCCCATAGGAACATTACAACGACTTCCAATATACTGCCTGTACTTTCTCTATGGACAGGTAGGCTGTATACTCCATTATATGGACTAGTCATGTATCTGGAGGTCCCTGGTGGGGTGTAGAGGAATGATATTGTTGAATGTAATTTTCTGGAAGGTATAAAAGAAAATTGATGTAAAATGTAAGAAAATTTTAAATTGTGAAAGAGCCTTCTGTTACCTGTCCCATTCTCCGTAACTGTTACAGATAAATTAAGATTGGTTTGGGCTCCAGAGGGATCCATCTGGATGGAGGTCAGGTCAATTTCCCCATAGTAGGTGCCATCTGAGGCCAACTGCAGCACATAATATAAAGCAAAAAGAAGAAAGTCACCTTGACATTGGAACATAAGATTTGGCTCCTTACTCAATACCCGTACACAATAGAGAGCTATTAAATGCATGGCTGCACAACATTTCACATGGAAACAATGGAACTGAGAAATGGGGATCACTCTAAATTAAAGTGGTATTATACCTACTATAAAAAAAAAAATTAAATTGCTCTTTGCGCACATTTCTGATCAAACGTGTGTTGGGCCCATCTACCAGGCGTCAAGGTGGCTTCCACAGATGGGTTCCTGACACTAACAGAACTGCCTCTCTTGGACTTACTTAAGCCTACAATATTCAGGGCAGTTTAGGAAAGAGCTACATTTATACTCTGCTCAGAAGTCCCAGGAAGATGGGCATTGCTTAGTCTAAAAGAGGCCGCTACCCTCAATATATACTACAAGAAAATTTAGACTAGCACATTCATGATTAGTGATGGCCAGTTGGCATTGTTCGCCCGCGAACATATGCGGGCTGCCATCTTTTTTCACAAGTCCGGCGAGACACAGGTAAGCCCTTACCTGTGCCTGTGCGCGAGCCGGTCTGAAAACAAGTGCGGTCAGCGGGAGCAGGCAGTTCCGAGAACAGCCATCGGGGGCCTTCATCGGGCTGTTCTCGGAACTGCCTGCTCCCGCTGACCGCACTTGTTTTCAGACCGGCTCGCGGCACAGGCACATCTAAGGGCTTACCTGTGTCTCGCCGGACTTGTGAAAAAAGATGGCAGCCCGCATATGTTCGCGGGTGAACAATGCCAACTGGCCATCACTGTTCATGATCACAGGTGCATATCCATCAAGCAATGCCTGCTTTATGGATATGCACCTGTGACCATGAATGTGCTAGTCTAAATTTCCTTGTAGTAACACAATAGAGAGCTGACATCTTGTTGGCTTAACCTTTATTTATGGGAACGAACATTTTATGCCTGACTTTATGTAGAGCACAACAGCATCGGGCTTCACTTTAAAGGGTTTTTCTGGTATCCGCATATTGATGACCTATTCTAGGAATAGACTATCAATAGAAGATCGGCAGGGGTCATTCTGTGCACCCTTGTATCTCCGGCTTCCTCTGCCAGTCCCTCCCTCTCCTTCTTACTTGAATGAAGCATACCATGCCAGTAAACTTTTATGGACATCCAACTAGCCATGGCTGTGTATGCAGAGCAAGCATGTCACAGGATTCTCTGGGCACACAGAGAGTATGGTCTCAAGCTGCTCCAACTCTGGGCTAGCATCTCCTCAGCCCATATGACCCAGCAATAGCTCCTACAGTCTCTTTACCTGTACATTAGGTGGTACTGATAACGAGGTAACCGTACAATGCTCAATAGGTCTATGCTTGATACCTGTTGGGCGCCCGATCTGAAGAGTGGTTTGAAGAGTAACATTGTGAGGAAAGTATCAGAGTAGTTGTCACATTGTTACATTCTCTCACTTACCTGTGCTGTCTTATAAAAGCAGACGCCATTTTTGTCCTTGAAGCAATTATTTATTAGACCATAAGTGGGTTGTCTGCAGAATTTTACTGCTACCGCTCCAGGCACTGGTTCTCCATACGTATAACTAAAGTGACAAGTACGGTGAATGAAATATAATACTCCCTTTAGTTTATAACATATGCACTTTCTTTTAGTAAGTTACATAATTATTTCATCTCACGTACTCTGCACAGATATTAAAATGTAGAGTCTCATCCAGAATGGATAAAGTGCTCGGAGCCTCAAATGTCACATCAAATCTGGGCAGCACTGAAATATAAAATAAAATGGATGAAAACCACTAAAATGATGATTGTCCATGGAAATATAGAACCTACAAATAGCTTAATTTTCCCCTTGCTCTATACTCAAGGCACACCCAGTATTGCATGCTGGTTTCAACTGGAAATGGGC
Source organism: Bufo bufo (assembly GCF_905171765.1). NCBI lineage: Eukaryota > Metazoa > Chordata > Amphibia > Anura > Bufonidae > Bufo > Bufo bufo. Next base: position 28,923,387 of record NC_053394.1, read on the forward strand.
TGTTAGTTTTAAACATGACTTAACTGGAAGAGATGAGTGAATAGATTCTAAACTAATCGAATTTGACCCGAATTTTGTAAAAATTTGGTGTTGTATCCAAATGTAAATTTTTGCTGGAAAATTTTGGGAGGAGAAAGTGAAAGGGAAAAAGAGAGATATAGGGAATGAGAGAGATAATGAGAGAGAGAGAGAAAGAAAGGGAGCGACATATAGAGAGAGGGAAAGAAAGATAGGGAAAAGGTGAGAGAGAGCGAAAGACAGAGGGAGAGAAAAAGAGAGAGAGATACAGTGGTGGAGATAGGGAAAGCGGCAAAGAGATAGAAAAGAGGGAGCTAGAGAAAGGGGAATAGAGATAGAGAGAGATAAAGAGAGAAAATAGAGGGAGAAAGAGAGAGATAGGGAGAGAGAAAGAGAGAGATAGAGGAAGAGAGAGATGGGGAAACAGAGGTGGATAGAAAGAGATAGAGAAAGAAAAATGAAAAAATAAAAAGTAAGAGAACTATGGGGGCCATTTATTAAGACCGGCGTTTTAGACACCAGTCTTAATAAAGCCCCTGCGCTGGCGGTGGATCCGCCAAAATTATGAAGAGCCACCGGCCTCTCCATAGCTTTGGCGCATCTAGGGGCGCTTCCATAATGCACTTTGGTAATAGTAAGTTTAACTTTGGATGCTACTGGAGAAGAAGACATCAGAGTATCAGATGTCTGCAATGTGTGAGCTCTATAATTCCACTACATGTTGGTGATAATATTTTGTTTTTCAAGTTTTAGATAGAGATAGTTATATCAATAATACATACCATATTCATCCACATTAAACCACTGACTCACAGCAGCGTTAGGCGCTATCTCAGCCGTTATAGCGTAAGATCCAGAAACTGCGTCATCCACCAGAGAGAATTCTAACGATACAAGACCGCTTTGTGACTTCTGATCCAACCATTGGACTAAGCGACTCCCTGATGGATCCTGCAGCAAAGATGGTTGAAAGGAAGTGCACCCCCTCTTACACAAAAACACGTATCCTTTATGTTACATTGTTGCTTGGGATTTTACTTTTTGACCCTTTTGCGGTGGCTCCTCCACCTACCTGAACTATTTAACTGCTATAATCTGTTACTATACCTATAAGTGCTTGCTACAGTAGTTACATGCTGCATTATATCTCCCTGCATATAACAAGATGTCAACTTATCCCCTGGCCACAGGATAACGGATACATGATTAGCAAGTGTCCAAGGGTCTGTCTTCCCTATTTGAATGCATGTCTGTTTGTCCGCCCCTCCATACAACTCTATGGGACTGCCAGAGACAGCTGAGTGCTTGTTGTCAACCGATAGGTTGTTGTCATGGGACAACCCCTTTAAGTGCACCATGTATTACCATTTATGTTGATATGTCATATTATTAATGTAATGTGGTGTGTTAAATATGTGTTGCATGTGTCCAGGGGTGCACCACCAATGAGGCAGCGATCTGCTAATCTTGTGTTAGCAGCAGGCAGGAGATTAAAAAGTGAACTCGTAAATTGCTGCTGGAAACCAAGCCAGCAATAATCCTGCATGTAGTTAGCAAAGAAACATTGTTATCAGGCTCAACAAGAAGAAATGTGACTTGAAGACCCAGGGCCCCAATGTATAAACTGTATTGGTACCTCCACCTTCCTATGTGATGTGTCTTCTTATATGATAGAGGGGCATTTGGGCTTCTGCAGGTACCAGAGCTGGGATAAAACTGCTACCTTTGCTCCTCCTATAGCTAAGCCCCTGACCGTAACCATTACATACATTTCTAAGGGGTTTCTTATACAATGCAAATGCCATTATAGGCCATAATTTATATAATATGCAGTAAATGGGTTTTCTTACCGTCAGATAAACCAGAGGATACTGAAAGAGAAATAAAAAAAAAATCGGTTGTGTATGATGATTTTTCTTTACTTTTATATAATGAGTAGCCAGCATCTCCCAATGTAATATGGACGGTATATTTTAAGCATGGACTAAGAGGATAGGCAAGCAGGGTGTGCATGATGAGGGTTGTAGCAGTGAAGCCAGTTCATTAGCTGAACATCTCATATAAGTGGTTATCCATGGTTAGAACTTATTATTTTCAGTAACAGCGCCACTCTTGACTCTTGTCCATGGGCTTTGTCTGGTATTGCAGCCCAGGCCCATTCACTAAAATAGGCATGCGGTGGAATACCAGGCACTACCCATGGATAATAGTGGTGTTTTCTGAAGAAAAAAAAGAGGGCCTTTAAAGGCTGCAATTAGACATCCACCATATGGCTCTGCCCATTTAATGCCAATAATGGGATCTGATTCATAATGTCTGAATAACCAAACACTTCTGTGTCCTTGTAACCATCAGAGAAGAACGTTTTTGGTCTTTGTATACTTTTCCTACAGTGATGACATCACATTCATCCATGTGACCACTGAAGTCAAACACTGGCCTCAGTGGTCTTGTGTGATACATTCTAGCATCAGCGCTGAGCCAGTGATTGGCTGCAGTGGTCACTTGCATATACAACATGTCATTGACATGGCAAATTAAACAAAGACTGGCAGGGGATTTATCAGGTGAGTAAAAGTTATTTGTTATTTTATCACATTCCTTGTTTTTAGTTAATCTTGGACAACCCCTTTAATCACTTCATACTTTTTGAGGCTATAAATGTATACACTGGATAAATCACCAACAAGACCCAATAGATTACATGTGAATAATCCCATAAAAAACTAAGACTAGTCATCTCCAACTGGTCTCAAGAAATAGTAAACCCCATAACAGGAGACTCACCGTTGCATTAACAGGAAGCAGCTGCTGATTTAGTGAAACCAGATTAAACAGCACTACGGAAAGAAGTTAGGGTACTGGTAAATTTCACTTAATTTCACCCCTAAACAGGGTTTTCCAGTATCATAATGAGTTTTTTTTAACCTGCCCAGAACACTACATATTTGTGGCCCATATATCTGTTTTTTCATGTCTGCACTTTCCTTTCCCTGTTCTCAGCATCACTGCATCCTGGCAGGATGTCTACATGCAGAACATCCTGTTTTCATCAGCCTCCTAATGAGTTTTCTAACCAAACCCATGCATGCTTTGCTCTGTAATGCTTCATAGGTCTTGCTCTGCCTAGCTAACATGTAAAGTGGAGGTGTGGGGGGAAAGACAGAAGTAGGAAACCATGAGAAACATTACAGTGCAAAGCATGCTGGGTTTGGCTATAAAGCTCATCAGGAAGCTAGTCAAAACAGGAAGTTCTGCAGGTAAACATCCTTGCAGGATGCAGTGATGCTGAGAACAGGGAAAGGAAAGTGCTAACATGAAAAAAACTGATTTGTGGTGCAAAAATTGCCGTGTTTGAAGCACTCTGGGCAGATAAAAAAATTATTATTGGCCCAGAAAACCTCTTTAATGAAGTTCACAGTATGAAAGAAACTTCATAAAGGATAACTACAGTGTATGCCAGAATTTTTCATTGTGTTTCTTAATTTATAAAGGTCTTTCCAGACTGTGTATGAGCCTTATGTTTGAGTTACAATGTGGGAGTCATTCCCAATGTATACCTCTAACAGAAGGGTCTGACATATTCCATTATATAAGCATACAGTGGTTCACTCCACTCATAGGACCCATTTGCAAAAATCATATATTCATTATTTTTTACTGTATGTCCATTCTATTTCTTAATGCGAAGAAAAAGGGTATATGATGCATACTTATCTAGCATATGCCTAAAGAAAGCTTATTTGGAATAGAGCTTCAATGGGGACATATGGATATAGAGCTTTACCATTGCTTACGCCGAATGTGTTCAAACGTAATGTAAACAGAACCCAATTTCCTCAAGGAAAATGGCAATTCTTGGATCTTACCACTCTCTCCAGCAACACATTAGTACCTCACTAGTGCTGTCAATAGGAAGTGACTGTGGTGGGACGGGGCAAGTATAACTGAGCTGCATATTGCCCCATCACTAAACCAGAAGAGACACCATAACCTTATACAGCTGCTGTGAGTGCCACTTATTGGGTTCTCCTAGCATTTGATAGTCTTGGTACAGACCTGGATGTGGTTTTCCTATGCTGCTACCTAACAAACCCCAAGTCCAGGAAGCAAATATCTGGATACCTTTCTGTCCAGGTTTGTAGATTGGTTTATCCATTTGGACGAGGTAGATGTTGTTGACCTCAGTGATGACCACAGAATATCTCTGTAATACCTGCACATCTTCTCCAGAAACAGAGAGCAATACAAAGACGGGAACATCACCTTGTACTACTGGGATCTAAGAGAGTCAAAGAGAAAGACTGGTCTAGAATCTAATATTAGATCTACACAAGCATATAATGTTATAGGGGGTTGTACAGGATTAGAAATACATAGCTGTGTTACGAGCAACAGGAAATTCCTTGCTGTCTCATCCTCACCTGTTTACTGAGACTGCATTACTGACACTTCAATCTGGTTCATTTGATTGACTTAGGCTACTTTCACACTTGCGGCAGAGTGATCCGGCAAGCAGTTCCGTTGCCGGAACTGCCTGCCGGATCTGGCAATCTGCATGCAAATGGACAGCATTTGTAGACAGATCCGGATCCGTCTCACAAATGCATTGCAAGAACGGATCCGTCTGTCCGTTTGTCATACGGACAAACAGATCCGTTTTTATTTTTTTCACATTTTTAAAGGTCTGCACATGCGCACACCGGAAGGACGGATCCGGCATTGCGGTATTTTGAATGCCGGATCCGGCACTAATACCTTCCTATGGAAAAAAAATGCCGGCATTCAGGCAGGTGTTCCGTTTTTTGGGCCGGAGATAAAACCGTAGCATGCTGCGATATTATCTCCGTCCTGAAAAGTCAAAAAGACTGAACTGATGACATCCTGATGCATCCTGAACGGATTTCTCTCCATTCAGAATGCATTAGGATAAAACTGATCAGTTCTTTTCCCCGGTATTGAGCCCCTAGGACGGAACTCAGTGCCGGAAAAGTTTAACGCAAGTGTGAAAGTACCCTTAGCCTGCTTAATTTAGGGAGGAGTTGTGTATTGAGGCTTTCTTTGACTCTTCAGAGATTCTGTGCTTCTTTGACAGGTATACTGAAAGCTCTGTGTAATTTTTCAGATACTTTTATTCTAGTCTTGTCTATTGGTATTATATCAGTTTTTTCTGGAATTTGTGGTTCTACTGTCTTTCCTTGTTCCTAGCATAGTGGTTATGTCTATTATGGATTCTGTTTATGCCTGCTGTTTAGTTTTGATTAGTCTTAGCTGTCTTGCTGGGTTGTATTGCAGAGCAGGGTCAGTTCCTCGGTGCCTTTATTTCTGTTCACTGCCATTCACCGCTCTCTACCTAAATCCCATTACCACTTTCTATCTGTTCCATTTCCAGACCGCCATCTACTTCATCCTTTTCCATCATCTCTCAGTGAGTTATTTCTATGCATCTATAGCCTGCCATTGTTGTTAAATGCTTAATATATAGGGTTGAGCGAACCCAAACTGTAAAGTTCCCGTCCGTACCGAACTTTACAATTTTTGGTACCCAGACCTGAACCTGAACTTTGCCGGAAAAGTTTGGGTTCGAGTTCGGTGTTCGGGCATTAAATAAAGCGTGTTAAAAGGCTGCAGGGCAGCCAATCAACAATCTTTTAAACTGTGTGCCCTTAGAAGCTATCACAGCCGTGCCTACTAATGGCATGGCTGTGATTGGCCGGTGCATCATGTGACCCAGCCTCTATATAAGCTGGATCACGTGTAGCACCGCCCATCACATTTTTTTGTGGGTGCAATACACCATCTTTGCACCCCTGACACAGAAAGCTAATCATGAATCTGGCTGTTAATTCTGTGGGTGACCTACAGCGATTTTTTTTCTGGGTACAATGCAACATTGTACTTTGTACCCCTGACATACAAATATAATAGTTAATCCGTCTGTTAGTTAGGTGCACGTCATATACCCATTTATTGCGTGAAGTACACCTGCACTGCATACATGACAGGGAAAATAATATAGTTAATCTGTCTGTTGGTTCAGTGGGTGACCTCAAAGAATGAGGAGAGCATCAAATAAGGGACGTGGCTCTGGTCATGGTGCTGCTGGGGTTGGTGGAGCTCCTGTTGCAGGGAGAGGACGTGGTCGATCTGTGCCAGCTACACGCCCAAATGAAACACCTTCCTCAGGTGCACGTAGGTGACAGAACGTTCAGCATTATTTTGTAGGCCCAAATACCGGTGTACGAATGGTGAGGCCAGAACAAGTAGAGGCGGTAGTAGATTGGGTTGCTGACAGTGCCTCCAGTTCCTTTACATTGTCTCCCACCCGGTCCCCTGCTGAAAGTGCAGAATTAGCACCAGCAGCCTATGGGCATCTGTCTTTCACCTCACCCCCTTACAAATCAGCCAAGCAGTCTGAGCCCCAAGTCATGCAGCAGTCTCTTCTGCTTTTTGATGACTCTGTTAGCAGGGTTTCCGAGGGCCATCCACATAGCCCTGCTCCAGAAGTGGAAGTAATTGAGTGCACTGATGCCCAACCACATATGTTTCAGGATGTGGACATGGGAGGACCACCGCAGCATGTCTCTGATGATGACAAAACACAGGTGCCAACCGGCAAGGAGGGCAAGGGTGAAGAGTGGGTGGAAGATGATGTGGAGGATGATGAGGCCCTAGACCCCACATGGAATCAAGGTCATGCGAGTGATGTGTGCAATTCGGAGGAAGAGGTGGTGGTCACACAGCACCAGCCGCACAGCAAAAGAGGGAGCAGTGTGCAAAAGCAGAGTGGCCGTCCCCTAGCCAGTATGCCTTCTACTGCCCACCGCTCCCAAGGACTGAGCACACCAAAGCCAGCTCCAAGGAGTTCCCTGGTGTGGCGGTTCTTCAGACAATGAGCTAACGACAAGACACGAGTGGTTTGCATGCTGTGCAATCAGAGCCTGAAGCGAGGCATAAATGTTCTAAACCTGAGCACCACCTGCATGACCAGGCATCTAAATTAAAAGCTTGAGCTGCAGTGGAGTAAACATCTCAAAAAACTGATCTCAGATCTCAGGCTCCTCCTGGTCCCTCTTCTGCTGCAGTCTCGGCCTCTTTCTCCCCCTCTGGAGGGACAGTGGCACCTGCCACCCCACAAACAGAGGATGTGGCAGCAATGCCACCACGTCCATCACCGTCACCAAGTATCTCCACAATGTCCCATGGAAGCGTTCAGCTGTTCATCTCCCAAACACTGGAGAGAAAGCGGAAGTACGCCCTACCCACCCGCGATCTCTGGCCCTGAATTGCAGCATTTCAAAATTCCTGACCATTGAAATGCTGTCATTCCGTCTGGTGGAGACGGAGACTTTTAAAAAACGTATGGCGATGGCTGTCCCACAGTATGTGGTTCCCGGCCGCCACTACTTTTCCAGGCAAGCCATCCCCATCCTGCACAACCAAGTGGTGGACAAAATTATGTGTGCACTGCGCAACGCCATCTGTGGCAAGGTCCACATAACCACCGATACGTGGACCAGTAAGCACGGCCAGGGACGTTATATTTCCCAAACTGCACACTGGGTAAATGCAGTGGTGGCTGGGCCTGAGGCGGATAGCAGTTTGGTGCATGTCCTTCCGCCAGCAAGGATTGCAGTATGTTTCTCTTTGCCTCCTGTTGCCTCCTCTACCACCTCCTCATCTGGTCAGCGTAACACCTTCACCACCAACTTCAGCACAGCCAGGGGGAAACGACAGAAGGCTGTTTTGAAACTCATCTGTTTGGGGGAAAAACCCCACACCACGCAGGAGCTGTGGACGGGCCTGGAACAACAGACTGATGAGTGGTTGGTGCCACTGAGCCTCAAGCCCTGCCTGGTGGTGTGCGATAGTGGACGAATTCTCGTAGCAGCTCTGGGCCTAGCCGGTTTGACGCACATCCCTTGCCTGGCGCATGTGCTGAATTTGGTGGTGCAGAGGTTCCTGAAAGATTACCCCGATATGTCAGAGCTGCTGCATAAAGTGCAGGCCGTCTGTGCGCGCTTTCGGCGTTCTCACCCTGCTGCTGCTCGCCTGTCAGCGCTGCAGCATAACTTCGGCCTTCCCGCCCACCTCCTCACATGCGACGTGCCCACAAGGTGGAACTCAACCTTGCACATGCCGGAGAGACTGTGTGAGCATCAGCAGGCGATAGTGGAGTTTCAGCTGCAGGACGCACGGGTGAGTAGCTCTGCGGAACAGCACCACTTCACCACCAATGAGTGGGCCTCCATGCGGGACGTGTGTGCCGTGTTGCGTTGTTTTGAGTACTCCACCAACAAGGCCAGTGCCGATGATGCAGTCCTCAGTGTTACTATCCGACTTCTATGTCTTTGGAAGAGGATGTGGCACAGGAGGAAGAGGGATCATTTCCACGGTTATCAGGCCAGTCATTCACAAGTGGCTCGGAGGGTGGGTTCCTGCACCAACAGAGGCCAGGTACACAGCTGTCCAGCCACGGCACAGTTCTGGAGGATGAGGAGGATGATGAGGAGGAGGAACCGTGTTCACAGCAGGGTGGCACCCAAAGCAGCTCATGGGCATCACTGGAGCGTGGCTGGGGGGATACAGAGGACACAGACGATACACCTCCCACAGAGGACAGCTTGTCGTTGCCTCTGGGCAGCCTGGCACACATGAGCGACTACATGCTGCAGTGCCTGCACAACGACCGCCGAGTTACCCACATTCTAACCAGTGCCGATTACTGGGTGGCCTCCAGGGGCATCGTTAGGTCAAAACATTCGGGGCTTGAGCCCCGGATGTTTTGTCCAATGCCCGGAATGTTATGCTGGCCCCACCCCCCTTATACTTGTTCCGCTACTTGCGTGCTGAGCGGGCATGAGTTCAGTCACTTCGGTGCGCAATCCCATGAGACCCGCCGCTGTAGGTCACTGGTCTCACGGGATCACGCGCCGCAGGACGGGATTGCGCACCAAAGTGACTGAAGTTGAACTCATGCCGATGCAGCCAGCGGAACAAGTACAAGGGGGATGAGGGGATGATCTGTGGGGTTGCCCAGACGGCCAGGCCCTTTACAGTGGTCTTTAACACCTTTCAGCAGTCCCCCTTTCACTGAAGGGGGGACTGCTGAAAGGGGTTAATAACTACTGTGAAGGTGGGACTGCTGAAAGGGTTTAAAGTACAAGGGGGGTGGGGGGATGATCTGTGCGGTTGCCCAGACGGCTAGGCGGGACAGCTGAAAGGGGTTAATAACTACTGTGAAGGGTGGACTGCTGAAAGGGGTTAATAACTACTGTGAAGGCCCCCCTTCCCGGATATGGGGGCATGGCTTAATTGGGTGGGGGCGTGGCTTCACAGGGTGTGATACATTGGGCTTGTGCCCCGGATGTTTTCAGACCCTAGCAAAGCCCCTGGTGGCCACCCTGCTGGATCCCCGCTACAAGGACAACGTGCTGTCCTTAATTCCGTCACTGGAGCTTGATCGGAAGATGCACAAGTACAAGCGGACGCTGGTAGACGCGCTGCTGGTGGCATTCCCACCTGACAGCGGGGACACAGTGGAAGCACAAGGCGAAGGCAGAGGATGAGGAAGAAGTCGCTAATGCAGCTGGGGCACCGCCAGCACCTCAGAAGGCAGGATTAGCATGGCCGAAATGTGGAAAAGCTTTGTCAGCACGCCACAACAACCAGCACCACCAGCTGATATGGAACGTCTTAGCAGGAGGCAGTATTTCAGCAACATGGTGGAGCAGTATGTGTGCACACGCCTACACGTACTAAATGACGGGTTTATGGGTCATTCATGGGTCCCCATTGACTTCAATGGGATTCGGGTTCGGGGTCAAGTTTGGGTCCCGAACACGAACTTTGCGGCGAAGTTCGGCCGAACCCGGCGAACCCGAGCTTCCAGGTGTTCGCTCAACCCTATTCATATATTTTTCTTGCGGCCATCTGTTTGTTATGCAATTTTGCCCTATTAGACTGTAAGTGCTGGGGTTATCTGAGTACCAAGAGACACTGTTAGTACTTGGGAAAGGCGATTGCTATAGGTCAGGGATGCTTAACCTACTGCCCTCCAGCTGCTGTAAAACTACAACTCCCACCATGCTTGGCTGTAGGCTGATAGCTGTAGGCTGTCACGGAATGCTGGGAGTTGTAGTTTTGCAACAGCTGGAAAGCCGAATGTTGGGCATCCCTGCAGTAGTGAAGTCCAGTCCTGCAGTCTTGGGAATAACCAGCATTGTTACAGGTTGCTTTCCTTCATAAACAGCGCCACACCTGTCCATAGGTTGTGCAAGGTACTACAGCTCAACTTAATTGAAGTGAATGGGGCTGGGTTGCAATACACAGTCTGGGGAAAGGCATAGCACTCTTTGTAAAAGCCATGTTTTAGTAATCCTGTACAACCCCTTTAAGAACTTCAAAGATAAGAAAGGACCACAAAGTTTACAAAAACATTTTTTGTCATTTTGAAAAATAATAAGAAGGATTTGCTGGTAATTCAAAATACATTGGACCATACTACTTACTACTCCTGACAACCCATTTCCTAGCAGGATTGCTAGTACCAAAAATACATGCCTGATACATTGTGCCTGATGCCTCTGGGCTCCCGATACCAGCGATTTCCACATTTAATTGTATCTGTATCCTCAAGACTATAACAAGGACAACTTCTACAAAATTTAGCAGTTTTTACAGATTCATAGATCTGGAGTGAAATCTATCACAAATCCTTAGCACAATCCAGGTTATACATACAGATTCACTGTAGATATGCTGTGGATTTTTCCGCCATGGGTGGTAAAGTCCCCTGGCGTCAATGCTTTATTTTGCATACAATTGATGCAGGGAAATTGCCGCCTACATTACTAATCCATTATGCTTACTCAAACGGTAGCAACTGATTTCATGAGTGTATTGCTATTTTGTGTCATTTTACGGCCTGTACTGGCTGGGAGTTCACTAGAGAAGAAGCTGAGCAGGAGAAATGCTTCTTCCACAGAGCCTGGTCAACGCTGATGAATTTTAAAATATATTGCTATGAACACTATGGGAGGTAAAACCTGCCAAAATTAAAATGAAATTGAAAAACTTAAAATTATAATTAAAGAGGACCTTTCACCGATTATTACAATATGAACTAACTAAACAGACATGTAGAGCGGCGCCCGGAGATCTCACTGCACTTACTATTATCCCTGGGCACCGCTCAGTTCTCCCGCTATGCCCTCCGGTATCTCCGCTCACTAAGTTATAGTAGGCGGAGATTCCAGTCACTAAGTTATGGTAGGCGGAGTCTGCCCTTGTTCTTCTGTAGCGCTGGCCAATCGCATTGCAGAGCTCACAGCCTGGGAGAAAATAACCTCCCAGGCTGTGAGCTCTGCGCTGCGATTTGCCAGCACTAGAGCAGAACAAGGGCAGACTCCGCCTACCATAACTTAGTGACTGGAATCTCTGCCTACCATAACTTAGTGAGCGGAGATACCGGAGGGCATAGCGGGAGAACTGAGCGGTGCCCAGGGATAATAGTAAGTGCAGTGATATCCCCGGGCGCCGCTCTACATGTCTGTATAGTTAGTTCATAGTGTCATAATCGGTGAAAGGTCCTCTTTAAAATAATGTTTTAACATTTTAATTTTATCTAGTGTCTGCAAAATGCATGCCAAAATTAAAAAGAAAATTCAATTTCTCCATTTGAATTTTCTTTTCCAACTCCAGTGTGGGTCATAAATGTAAAAATAAATAGCCTTTTTCATTTTAAATTTCCACTTTGTCAATTAATTCTCCTCCTCCTATAGTGGGGTTTTCATGTCAAAATCATGAATCAAATGAAAACACCAAGTAGAAGCTGAAAATGGTAGATTGAGATTTCAATTTCATCTCTTGCAGGCATTTTCTCTGCCAAAAGTCAAATGAAAAAGAAAGCCCATTTGAATTTTCATTTTAGCCTTGTACTAACATTCAGATTCCTTTAAATGAGCAGCAGTGGGCGTGGTGCAGCCTGCAAAATGTTGTTATTTAAAGGATAACTGTCATATTTATTTATTTTTTTCTAGTTTATTAGAGCTAGGCATGTATACCTGAGTTATCTGTCAATAATTGCTAAAAGATCTGTAATTACCTTACAATAACAGCTTTCATTAATGTCCTCTGTCCCTTTCCACTGCTCCCTTAAAAGACCGTTACTAGGGCTCATCTGTCTCCCAACTTAATGTAAACAGAAGACGGAGGATCGGTCCTTCACACTGCATGCCTGCATTAGGCTTCAGAGTGCAAAGACGTGTCTTTCAGTAATCCAATCTGATTGGCTGGCAGGAAGCTTCTGGCTACAGCAAGTGTGTATGGGAAGTGAGGGAAAGCAGGTTTGGCCTCAGAGAACTGGCATGGAAGCCATCTTGAGATGGTCCTCATATTGTAGAGGTTAAAACAGCCGTAACTAAGGGAAAAACTCAAAGAAAACAGTGGTATGTGAAGAAACTAAAGATTGCTTTATGCATAATGCTGCAGCAGCAGTAACATATGCTAAAATAGATTTATTTTTATTTTTATGGAAACATGACAGTTATCCATTAAAGCATACCTTTCAAGTTTTTTTTATTCTAGATAAATACTTTCACTTGCGAGGTACTGCCCCCGCTGATGCTGCCACCCTGCCTGTTTTTTTTTTTTTTTTTAAATGGCTCCTATGCCCCGCTGTGCTCCCCTGTAGTTTTCCCGCTCAGTATGTTAATACTGAGCATCGTTACAGGGAGGAGGAGATGCCAGGGTTTCTCAACGGGCGTCTCCTTCTCCCTGGCTGTGCCGCAATCCAATCACAGCGTCACAGCCAGGGAGAAGGAGACGCCCATTGAGAAACCCTGGCATCTCCTCCTCCCTGTACTGGTGCTCAGTATTAACATACTGAGCGGGAAAACTACAGCGGGCACAGCGGGGCACCTTGAATTCCTGACTGAACAGACAGTGACTCTGTATGTCCACTAGAGGGCGCTGTGCTTCTCCACACAAATCTTAGTACTGTGTCGAATGCATAGGATGGGATTATGAGTCTAATAGATGGCGCCCTCTTTTTGAGGAGTGAATTATACTAGGATTATGATCATATCATCAACTCTGCTGCCCTTTTAACCCCCTAGATGCTGTGGTGCCTAATCACCCGCAGCATCTATGGGGTTAATCCACTCTGCCATACTTGAGTGAGGACATGGTGGACGTTGCTCTAGAAAAGTGCCAAGGAGCCTAATAATTTGCAAATGATGGTACACATATGTCATGCGCCATAATCGGTGACTTTTTTACATCAGTATAGCGGCATAAAACGATTAGTAAATGTCCTCCATTGTGTCTGTGTGACCAAAAATCAGGGGGCGTGACTTGCAGAAACGTGGGACATCCTTGGCATCACTGCTGATTGCTGGGAGAGTTCAGACCCCCATGATCAGTATTGATGGCCTACAATAGCGCTCAGCAACCTTTGGCCAGGAACGCAGCTTTAGCGTAGCTATGTCCTATTCTTATCCATGTTGCAGACAAGAACAGGCATTGTTACAATGGATTCACACAAAAAAAATGCTGTCATCCGTATTTTTTGTGGATCCATGTTTTGCGACCATAAAATACATACATTTGCGTGCATGAGCCCTTAGGGTAAGGGCTCATGCACATGACTGTATGTATTTTGTGGTCCGCAAAAACCGGATCCGCAAAAAATGTGGATGACGTCCGTGTGCATTCCGTATTTTGCAGAATGGAACAGCTGACTTCTAATAGAATAGTCCTATCCTTGTCCTTAATATGGACAATAACAGGACATGTTCAATTTTTTTGCAGAGCAGACATACGGAAACGGAATGCACATGGAGTAACTTCCGTTTTTTTTGCGGATCCATTAAAATGAATGGTTCCGCAAGAAAAAAAAAAAGGAATAAACACAGAAAGAAAATATGTTCATGTGCATGACCCCTAAATGTCAGGGTTTGGTCGGTATTAAGGTTCGGGTCAGTTTTAGGGCTCATGCACACAAATGTATTTTCTTTCCGTATCTGTTCAGTTTTTTTGCGGACCGCATGTGGAACCATTCATTTCAATGGGTCCACAAAAAAACGGAAGTTACTCCGTGTGCATTCTGTTTGCGTATGTCCATTCAGCAAAGAATAGAATGACAAGGATAGTACTGTTCTATTAGAGGCCAGCTGTTCCGTTCCACAAAATACGGAATGCACACGGAGGTCATCCGTATTTTTTGCGGATCCGTTTTTTGCTGACCGCAAAATATGTACGGTCGTGTAAACAAGCCCTTAGGGTTACGATTAATAATAGGGTCAGTATTACGGTTACCGTTATTATTATGGTTGGTATTACATTTAGGAGTACGTATTAGGATTAGTAATAAGGTTAGGGTCAGTATTATGGTTAGGCTCTGTATTAGGATTAGGGTTATTATTACAGTTAGGCCCCTTTCACACGGGCGAGTATTCCGCACGGATGCGATGCGTGAGTTGAACGCATTGCACCCGCACTGAATACCGACCCATTCATTTCTATGGGGCTGTGCACACGAGCGGTGATTTTCACGCATCACTTATGCGTTGCGTGAAAATCGCAGCATGCTCTATATTCTGCGTTTTTCACGCAACGCAGGCCCCATAGAAGTGAATGGGGTTGCGTGAAAATCGCAAGCATCCGCAAGCAAGTGCGGATTCGGTGCGATTTTCACGCACGGTTGCTAGGGATGGAAACCCGATCATTATTATTTTCCCTTATAACATGGTTATAAGGGAAAATAATAGCATTCTGAATACAGAATGCATAGTAAAATAGCGCTGGAGGGGTTAAAATAATAATAATAATAATTTAACTCACCATAGTCCACTTAATCGCGATGCCCGGCATCTCCTTCTGTCTTCTTTACTGAACAGGACCTGTGGTGAGCATTAATTATAGGTCAAGGACCTTTGATGACGTCACTCCGGTCTCACATGATCTTTTACCATGGTGATTGATCATGTGATGACCGGAGTGACGTCACCACAGGTCCTGTTCAGTAAAGGAGACAGAAGGAGATGCCGGGCATTGCGATCAACTGGACTAAGGTGAGTTAAATTATTTTATTTATTTATTTTAACCCCTCCAGAGCTATTGTACTATGCATTCTGTATTCAGAATGCTATTATTTTCCCTTATAACAATGTTATA
The DNA here is from genome assembly GCF_905171765.1 of Bufo bufo. Lineage (NCBI taxonomy): Eukaryota > Metazoa > Chordata > Amphibia > Anura > Bufonidae > Bufo > Bufo bufo. The sequence goes on from NC_053394.1 coordinate 28,938,582, forward strand.
AGGGGAAATAATACAATCTACAGAACACCGATCCCAAGCCCGAACTTCTGTGAAGAAGTTCGGGTTTGGGTACCAAACATGCACGATTTTTCTCACGCGAGTGCAAAACGCATTACAATGTTTTGCACTCGCACTGAAAAATCGCGGGTGTTCCCGTAACGCACCTGCACATTTTCCCGCAACGCCCGTCTGAAAGAGGCCTTAGGGTTAGTATAAGGGTAAGGGGTCAGTTTTCGGGCACATGAACAGAAAAGGGAAGGACGGTCTCAACTAACCTGTTCCAGATGGGTCCCACAAGGATCATGCAGCGATGCAGACAGGCCTCTTCTGGCAGGTCTGCTCTGGTGTAATGTCGCAGGCGGTGCGATGACATCATCTACATCACAGACAAGCGCCCAGAATGGAGGGACAGAACCAATCATTCCATTCTTTCGCTGGAGCTGCCAGATGCTCAATTGTATTTGTGTCCAGTGCAGGAGCTCCAGAAACCAAGTGAATTCACCTGGTGCCTGGGTCATTGTTGGACTGGGGTGCCTAGGGCCCACAGAAGAACTGATTCTGGGGCCCACCCTATAGCTACATGGAGATATTACAGTACATCATGTCACACTGGACATAAACACTGTAGATTTGCTGCACACAAGTATATGATGGCCGGTCCACAGCATTTACGTGTCGGCAAAGTGGATATGAATTTAAGGGGTCTCAGCCACATGTTATGAACAAAATTCACTGCACAGATTGGACTGCGGTGCGGATTTTAATTCAGTGGCATGATTGCTGTGGATGTTACTGCTGCAGATTTACAAGATGACGGACCCCCACCTGTTCTTTTGTCAGGACTTCACACACATGAAGACGGCACCGCACAGAACTGTATTGTGCACTGCCATATATCAATATCGTAGGCTGGGGATCCGCAACCTCCGGAGCTCCAACTGTTCTGAAACTACAACTCCCAGGATCCTGCTTTTACATCTATGGGAGTTACAAGAAAAATAAATGTGCATGCTGGGAGTTGTAGTTTCACAGCAGCTGTGCAGAGTGCCGAAGGCAGCTTCATAGCCAAATCATGGGCCTCGGTGCAAGAGTTCATCCTCAGCCCTCTTACCTCAGTGCTTTGTGGCCAGGGAAGCACATAGCCTTTGCGGTGCCTGAAGCAAAAATTGAAACGGCAACACCTACCCCCCATGCCAAATTTTTGACATAACCCCTTCTCTTCAGCCAAAAGAGTGACTTGACCAGCATATACTTTACTTTGTATAATACCAGTGTCTTCTTAAGTGGCACAGGAGTCTTCGGACTCCCTCAGGCTCCTGGGCCCGGTAGCGACTGCTACCTCTGCACCTCCTATAGCTATACCCCTGGCCGAAGGTTGAGGAGCGCTACTGTAGGCCATCAATACCGATCATGGGGGTCTGAACTCTGTGATGCCAAGGATGCTCCCTGTTTCTGCAAGTCATGCACCCTGATTTTTGGTCACACAGACACAATGGAGGACATTTACTAATCGTTGTATGCCACTATACTAATGTAAAAAAAAAGTCACCGATTATAGCGCATGACATATGTGTACCATAATTTGCGACTTTTTAAGCTTCTTGGCACTTTTCTGGAGCAACGTCCACCATGTCATCACTCAAGTATGGCAGAGTGGATTAACCCCATAGATGCTGCAGGTGATTAGGCACCACGGCATCTAGGGGGTTAAAAGGGCAGCAGAGTTGATGATATAATCTTAATCCTAGTATAATTCACTCCTCAAAAAGAGGGCGCCATCTAATAGACTCCTAAAAATAATCCTATCCTATGCATTCGGCACAGTACTAAGATTTCACTGTCACAGCGCCATCTATTGGAATTGTAAACTTGATCCTGTGTTAGCTGTTGGAAATGTGGAGAAGAACAGCGCCCTCCAGTGGACATACAGAGTCACTGTCTGTTCAGTCAGGAATTAACAGCCCACTGCTGCTCATTTAAAGGAATCGAATGTTAGTACAACGTTAAAATGAAGATTCGAATGGGCTTTCTTTTTCATTTGACTTTTGGCAGGGAAAATGCCTGCAAGAGATGAAATTGAAATCTCAATCTACCATTTTCAGCTTCTACTTGGTGTTTTCATTTGATTCATGATTTTGACATGAAAAATCCACTATAGGAGGAGGAGAATTAATTGACAAAGTGAAAATTTTAAATGAAAAAGGCTATTTATTTTTACATTTATTTGTGACACTTATGACCCACACTGGAGTTGGAAAAGAAAATTCAAATAGAGAAATTGAATTTTCTTTTTAATTTTGGCATGCATTTTGCAGACACTAGATGAAATTAAAATATTAAAATGTTAAAACGTTATTTTAATTATAATTTAATGTAAAAAATGAAAATCAGACATCATATGGTGCATGACACTGTCTTCTTACAAAGCTGGAACCAACCCTGTACCTCACATGGATCTAGAGAACTCCCCATTCATTGTTCCAATTGCTGTACTAGATTTATTTCAGGCTGGCAGCCCAGGAGGCTTGTCCTTTCTCAGGGTGTGTGTCCTTTCTAATGGAGTGTGTCCTTTCTAATGGAGAGTATCCTCTCTGATGCAGCTCTTTCCCTGTAACTGCCGCTGCTTTCAACAGAAGATATGGCTGGGAGCAGTTCAAGATTTAAACTGAGCATGTGTGACCATCTCAGTGAGGGGGACAAGAAATAAGGAATAGAACAGGTGGCGCCATACAGATACATTTTATTGAATTGCTCAGTGGCTAAAATAAATTTATTATATGCAGTTACAAAAGTATTCAGATTGAAGTGTTGGGTTGAAAAATGAAGAATATTTTTTTTGGTGCAAGCCTTTAAGTAAGAAAAGCAGTATCTGGTTAATGAAGTCCTGGAGTTGGGTTCTAACTAGTGTTGATCACGAATATTCGAATTTCGATTTTTTATCGCGAATATAGGTATTTCGAAAATTCGCGAATCTTTTGAATATAGTGATATATATTCGTAATTTCGAATATTCAATTTTTTTTTTAATCAGTACACATGATCCCTCCCTGCTTCTAGCTTGTGGGCCAATGAGAAGGCTGCAATATACTTGACTTTAGGAGTAGTGTTGTTTGCGAATTTTCAAATTTTTATTGCGATTTTTTTCAACTTACAACTATTAGACAAAGAAGATTATAGCACTATATTAGCTAAATTGCTCTATATTCGGGTTTTTTTTTCGAATATTTGCTATATTGCTATAACTTAGTTTTTTCGAATATTCGTAATATTCTAAAACAAGAATATATAGCAATATAGTGAATATTCGGGAAAAAAACGAATTTAGAGCAATTTAGCTGATATAGTGCTATAATCTTCTTTGTCTAATAGTTGTAATTTTTTTCTCATCTGAAGTTCAGATTGGAAAAAAAATACAACTATAAAAAAAAAAGATTATAGCACTATTTTAGCTAAATTGCTCTAAATTCGTTTTTTTTTTTTCGAATATTCACTATATTGCTATATATTCTTGTTTTAGAATATTACGAATATTCGAAAAAACTAAGTTATAGCAATATAGCAAATATTCGGAAAAAAACGAATATAGAGCAATTTAGCTAATATAGTGCTATAATCTTCTTTGTCTAATAGCTGTAATTTTTTTCTCATCTGAAGTTCAGATTGGAAAAAAATTACAACTATAAAAAAAAAGACAGAAATGAAGTGGCAATTCTGGAGGAGCTGCTCAGCCCCTGACACTGTGGCGTGTCTTTTTATTGGAGGAGCAGCCCGACCGCACGTGGACCGCAATAATCGACTAACCCCAGCAAAATATGCATACAATGGAGGACGTCGACGCGGTCCACATGCACCACAAGAAGCAAACTACACAGAATGTAGCAAATAAACATATGAAACACAGAGAGGAAATGCACCAACAAGAAATGCTACTGACTATACTGGGAAGTAATGAATGCAGGTATTAAAAGCTGAGACTTTCGCCAATATGTTCCAGTCAGGAGAATATCGGAGCCCATCACTGCACCACGTCACGGTCACTCAGCATGGCAGAGGGTCCTAGCCGCTGCTCTAACTATGGTGTGAACACGGTCTGGGGGTGATATAATTCAGCTCACAGCCAAGCTTCCACACAAAAGCCCAGCATGAATACTGTGGTAGTACAATGTGAATGAGGCCAGGCTGTGAGCCACACCTATGCCAGACCATGTGATGGAGGTTACCAGGTGCAACAGAGTGTATAAACACACCCAAATCTAACAAGACAAAAACACAGAAATGAAGTGGCAATTCTGGAGGAGCTGCTCAGCCCCTGACACTGTGGCGTGTCTTTTTATTGGAGGAGCAGCCCGACCGCACGTGGACCGCAATAATCGACTAACCCCAGCAAAATATGCATACAATGGAGGACGTCGACGCGGTCCACATGCACCACAAGAAGCAAACTACACAGAATGTAGCAAATAAACATATGAAACACAGAGAGGAAATGCACCAACAAGAAATGCTACTGACTATACTGGGAAGTAATGAATGCAGGTATTAAAAGCTGAGACTTTCGCCAATATGTTCCAGTCAGGAGAATATCGGAGCCCATCACTGCACCACGTCACGGTCACTCAGCATGGCAGAGGGTCCTAGCCGCTGCTCTAACTATGGTGTGAACACGGTCTGGGGGTGATATAATTCAGCTCACAGCCAAGCTTCCACACAAAAGCCCAGCATGAATACTGTGGTAGTACAATGTGAATGAGGCCAGGCTGTGAGCCACACCTATGCCAGACCATGTGATGGAGGTTACCAGGTGCAACAGAGTGTATAAACACACCCAAATCTAACAAGACAAAAACACAGAAATGAAGTGGCAATTCTGGAGGAGCTGCTCAGCCCCTGACACTGTGGCGTGTCTTTTTATTGGAGGAGCAGCCCGACCGCACGTGGACCGCAATAATCGACTAACCCCAGCAAAATATGCATACAATGGAGGACGTCGACGCGGTCCACATGCACCACAAGAAGCAAACTACACAGAATGTAGCAAATAAACATATGAAACACAGAGAGGAAATGCACCAACAAGAAATGCTACTGACTATACTGGGAAGTAATGAATGCAGGTATTAAAAGCTGAGACTTTCGCCAATATGTTCCAGTCAGGAGAATATCGGAGCCCATCACTGCACCACGTCACGGTCACTCAGCATGGCAGAGGGTCCTAGCCGCTGCTCTAACTATGGTGTGAACACGGTCTGGGGGTGATATAATTCAGCTCACAGCCAAGCTTCCACACAAAAGCCCAGCATGAATACTGTGGTAGTACAATGTGAATGAGGCCAGGCTGTGAGCCACACCTATGCCAGACCATGTGATGGAGGTTACCAGGTGCAACAGAGTGTATAAACACACCCAAATCTAACAAGACAAAAACACAGAAATGAAGTGGCAATTCTGGAGGAGCTGCTCAGCCCCTGACACTGTGGCGTGTCTTTTTATTGGAGGAGCAGCCCGACCGCACGTGGACCGCAATAATCGACTAACCCCAGCAAAATATGCATACAATGGAGGACGTCGACGCGGTCCACATGCACCACAAGAAGCAAACTACACAGAATGTAGCAAATAAACATATGAAACACAGAGAGGAAATGCACCAACAAGAAATGCTACTGACTATACTGGGAAGTAATGAATGCAGGTATTAAAAGCTGAGACTTTCGCCAATATGTTCCAGTCAGGAGAATATCGGAGCCCATCACTGCACCACGTCACGGTCACTCAGCATGGCAGAGGGTCCTAGCCGCTGCTCTAACTATGGTGTGAACACGGTCTGGGGGTGATATAATTCAGCTCACAGCCAAGCTTCCACACAAAAGCCCAGCATGAATACTGTGGTAGTACAATGTGAATGAGGCCAGGCTGTGAGCCACACCTATGCCAGACCATGTGATGGAGGTTACCAGGTGCAACAGAGTGTATAAACACACCCAAATCTAACAAGACAAAAACACAGAAATGAAGTGGCAATTCTGGAGGAGCTGCTCAGCCCCTGACACTGTGGCGTGTCTTTTTATTGGAGGAGCAGCCCGACCGCACGTGGACCGCAATAATCGACTAACCCCAGCAAAATATGCATACAATGGAGGACGTCGACGCGGTCCACATGCACCACAAGAAGCAAACTACACAGAATGTAGCAAATAAACATATGAAACACAGAGAGGAAATGCACCAACAAGAAATGCTACTGACTATACTGGGAAGTAATGAATGCAGGTATTAAAAGCTGAGACTTTCGCCAATATGTTCCAGTCAGGAGAATATCGGAGCCCATCACTGCACCACGTCACGGTCACTCAGCATGGCAGAGGGTCCTAGCCGCTGCTCTAACTATGGTGTGAACACGGTCTGGGGGTGATATAATTCAGCTCACAGCCAAGCTTCCACACAAAAGCCCAGCATGAATACTGTGGTAGTACAATGTGAATGAGGCCAGGCTGTGAGCCACACCTATGCCAGACCATGTGATGGAGGTTACCAGGTGCAACAGAGTGTATGAACACACCCAAATCTAACAAGACAAAAACACAGAAATGAAGTGGCAATTCTGGAGGAGCTGCTCAGCCCCTGACACTGTGGCGTGTCTTTTTATTGGAGGAGCAGCCCGACCGCACGTGGACCGCAATAATCGACTAACCCCAGCAAAATATGCATACAATGGAGGACGTCGACGCGGTCCACATGCACCACAAGAAGCAAACTACACAGAATGTAGCAAATAAACATATGAAACACAGAGAGGAAATGCACCAACAAGAAATGCTACTGACTATACTGGGAAGTAATGAATGCAGGTATTAAAAGCTGAGACTTTCGCCAATATGTTCCAGTCAGGAGAATATCGGAGCCCATCACTGCACCACGTCACGGTCACTCAGCATGGCAGAGGGTCCTAGCCGCTGCTCTAACTATGGTGTGAACACGGTCTGGGGGTGATATAATTCAGCTCACAGCCAAGCTTCCACACAAAAGCCCAGCATGAATACTGTGGTAGTACAATGTGAATGAGGCCAGGCTGTGAGCCACACCTATGCCAGACCATGTGATGGAGGTTACCAGGTGCAACAGAGTGTATAAACACACCCAAATCTAACAAGACAAAAACACAGAAATGAAGTGGCAATTCTGGAGGAGCTGCTCAGCCCCTGACACTGTGGCGTGTCTTTTTATTGGAGGAGCAGCCCGACCGCACGTGGACCGCAATAATCGACTAACCCTCATTCACATTGTACTACCACAGTATTCATGCTGGGCTTTTGTGTGGAAGCTTGGCTGTGAGCTGAATTATATCACCCCCAGACCGTGTTCACACCATAGTTAGAGCAGCGGCTAGGACCCTCTGCCATGCTGAGTGACCGTGACGTGGTGCAGTGATGGGCTCCGATATTCTCCTGACTGGAACATATTGGCGAAAGTCTCAGCTTTTAATACCTGCATTCATTACTTCCCAGTATAGTCAGTAGCATTTCTTGTTGGTGCATTTCCTCTCTGTGTTTCATATGTTTATTTGCTACATTCTGTGTAGTTTGCTTCTTGTGGTGCATGTGGACCGCGTCGACGTCCTCCATTGTATGCATATTTTGCTGGGGTTAGTCGATTATTGCGGTCCACGTGCGGTCGGGCTGCTCCTCCAATAAAAAGACACGCCACAGTGTCAGGGGCTGAGCAGCTCCTCCAGAATTGCCACTTCATTTCTGTGTTTTTGTCTTGTTAGATTTGGGTGTGTTTATACACTCTGTTGCACCTGGTAACCTCCATCACATGGTCTGGCATAGGTGTGGCTCACAGCCTGGCCTCATTCACATTGTACTACCACAGTATTCATGCTGGGCTTTTGTGTGGAAGCTTGGCTGTGAGCTGAATTATATCACCCCCAGACCGTGTTCACACCATAGTTAGAGCAGCGGCTAGGACCCTCTGCCATGCTGAGTGACCGTGACGTGGTGCAGTGATGGGCTCCGATATTCTCCTGACTGGAACATATTGGCGAAAGTCTCAGCTTTTAATACCTGCATTCATTACTTCCCAGTATAGTCAGTAGCATTTCTTGTTGGTGCATTTCCTCTCTGTGTTTCATATGTTTATTTGCTACATTCTGTGTAGTTTGCTTCTTGTGGTGCATGTGGACCGCGTCGACGTCCTCCATTGTATGCATATTTTGCTGGGGTTAGTCGATTATTGCGGTCCACGTGCGGTCGGGCTGCTCCTCCAATAAAAAGACACGCCACAGTGTCAGGGGCTGAGCAGCTCCTCCAGAATTGCCACTTCATTTCTGTGTTTTTGTCTTGTTAGATTTGGGTGTGTTTATACACTCTGTTGCACCTGGTAACCTCCATCACATGGTCTGGCATAGGTGTGGCTCACAGCCTGGCCTCATTCACATTGTACTACCACAGTATTCATGCTGGGCTTTTGTGTGGAAGCTTGGCTGTGAGCTGAATTATATCACCCCCAGACCGTGTTCACACCATAGTTAGAGCAGCGGCTAGGACCCTCTGCCATGCTGAGTGACCGTGACGTGGTGCAGTGATGGGCTCCGATATTCTCCTGACTGGAACATATTGGCGAAAGTCTCAGCTTTTAATACCTGCATTCATTACTTCCCAGTATAGTCAGTAGCATTTCTTGTTGGTGCATTTCCTCTCTGTGTTTCATATGTTTATTTGCTACATTCTGTGTAGTTTGCTTCTTGTGGTGCATGTGGACCGCGTCGACGTCCTCCATTGTATGCATATTTTGCTGGGGTTAGTCGATTATTGCGGTCCACGTGCGGTCGGGCTGCTCCTCCAATAAAAAGACACGCCACAGTGTCAGGGGCTGAGCAGCTCCTCCAGAATTGCCACTTCATTTCTGTGTTTTTGTCTTGTTAGATTTGGGTGTGTTTATACACTCTGTTGCACCTGGTAACCTCCATCACATGGTCTGGCATAGGTGTGGCTCACAGCCTGGCCTCATTCACATTGTACTACCACAGTATTCATGCTGGGCTTTTGTGTGGAAGCTTGGCTGTGAGCTGAATTATATCACCCCCAGACCGTGTTCACACCATAGTTAGAGCAGCGGCTAGGACCCTCTGCCATGCTGAGTGACCGTGACGTGGTGCAGTGATGGGCTCCGATATTCTCCTGACTGGAACATATTGGCGAAAGTCTCAGCTTTTAATACCTGCATTCATTACTTCCCAGTATAGTCAGTAGCATTTCTTGTTGGTGCATTTCCTCTCTGTGTTTCATATAAAAAAAAAGATTATAGCACTATTTTAGCTAAATTGCTCTAAATTGTTTTTTTCTTTGAATATTCACTATATTGCTATATATTCTTGTTTTAGAATATTACGAATATTCAAAAAAACGAAGTTATAGCAATATAGCAAATATTCGGAAAAAAAACGAATATAGAGCAATTTAGCTAATATAGTGCTATAATCTATTATACTAAAATTCGCATGGCGAAAATTCGCATATTACACGATCATTACCTTGCCGATTTTTCGAGTAAAAAAATCGTAGAATATAACGAATATTCTAATTTGCGAATATTCAACGAATATTCTACAAAATATTCACGAAATATCGCGAATTCGAATATGACCCCTGCCGCTCATCACTAGTTCTAACATCTACTTTCCAAAAATCTGGTACAAGACACTTACCTGGAAGTTGTTACATTGGAAGTATGTAGGAGGGGAGACATTCTCAGAAAATATAGTGGAGTTAATCCCGCTGTACTGAAGTACCACATTGAGCTGTAGAGTTTGCTCGTAACCTTGGAGGTTCATACAGGCTTTTTCAATCTCTCCGCTGTTCAGCTTTGCAGGAATGTAAAGTGCATATTGTCTATAGGGACACATGGTTAACAATTATTAATACTTTTACCAATGCTCCTACCATGCTTAAACCTCTACTCCATCCTCTACTTCAAACTATGGTCCAACCAATGCTCCAACATATGCTCCTGGCAATGCTCCAACCTATACTCCTGGCAATACTCCAAGCTATACTCTATACTCCTATCAATGCTCCAACCTATGCTTCCACCAATGATTCTAGCAATGGCCCAACTAATACTATAATCTATGCTCGTTGCAATGCACCAACCTACTATATGCTCCCACTAATCATCCTATCAATGCTCCAACTTCTTGCAATGCTCCAATCTATACTCCTGGCAATACTCTAACCTATACTCCAATCTTTACTCCTATCAATGCTCCAACCTATGCTTCCACCAATGATCCTAGCAATGGCCCAACCAATACTTCAATCTATGCTCCTAGCAATGCACCAACCTACTGTATACTCCCACTAATGATCCTATCAATGCTCCAACCTCTACAGTATGCCCAAACTAAAGTTTCCTTTACATGGGCAATTATCAGGGAGAATTGGGACAATTATCGGGCATGAGCATTCATACAAACACTCATTTCTGATAGCTGTCCTGTCTAAGGCTGAGTTCACACGGGCGTTGCGGGAAAATGTGCGGGTGCGTTGCGTGAAAAACGCAGAATATAGAGCATGCTGTGATTTTTTCACGCAACGCACAAGTGATGCGTGAAAATCACCGCTCATGTGAACAGCCCCATAGAAATGAATGGGTCCAGATTCAGTGCGGGTGCAATCTCGCCCGTGTGAACGCAGCCTAAATGTCTCATCAGTCACCTGACAAACGAGCAAAACATGACATAGATAGATAGATAGATAGATAGATAAGAAAGCTAAGAATAAGCCATCTATTTATTTTTAACTAAACAATAAAAAGTTTATTATATCCACAGCTGGTTTACATGCAAAGTCTAAATAATGTGTACACATATGTACAGTAATAACTTTTATATAGAGACAATAATCTGTACATCAGAATTGAGCAAGAAGTAATACAGACGCTATACTCGCTGTATGTCTGTAGGAGTAACAATCCCTGAAGCGTTGAAGCTCATGTATTACACACAGCATCATATATACCAGTGAAACCTTGTACCTACCATTGTTCTAACTACATCCCTCATATGGGGGCAAGGATAACAAACAAATCCTTTCCTCCCCGCACAGAAAGACAAGAGGAAAAAGGAAAAAAAAGAGCATTTGGTCCAGGTGGTTCTTCAGTGACAAATCAGAAGGTGAAATATCAGTGTGCCCCAGAGACAACAATGGGGAAGTATTAACAAGGTTCACATACATTACTGTTTGTACTTTCCTGTAAGGGCAGTAATATCTGCAGAGAAGTCTCATTGCTGACGATCATGACCCTTGTCCCAAGAACTTACGGTTCTGATGTCCCCGCAGAGATGAGAACCTGGAGGAGCACACTCAGTAGAAGGCTTCTCATGTTGGCACCGACTGGTGGAGTGACACAATAATTCTTGTTTATATACAGCTGTCCGAGGACAGGTCACTCCTGCTCCTGGCTCGGTTTCGTCTTGGAGGTGGTGGCATACTCTGTAATTTCAGAGTGGCACACCCAATCAGTTCTGAAGTAGCAAAACTATCGATAAGCATGCAACGTGGCATTCAAAACAGAAGAATAATTACAAGTGTAGCAGAGCTGAAAGTATCATTTACCTCTTTTGGGGTGATATGCTGCCTGTTTGATAGACGAAGGTCCCATCTCTAGGACCCGTTGCTATCTCAAGAACGGGGGCCCCCTTAAGTGAACAGAGACCATACCACTTGGCTATTTTCGGAAGTCCCATAGTGGTGAATGTTAAATGTCCAAGGTGTGAATAAGCCCTGCCCCCAGACACTCCGCCCAAACCCTCGCATAAACACATACTTCTGGGTATGTAAACTCCAGTCATTTTTGGGCCTGGACCAGACTAATTTTTTGGAATTGTGTCTGAAAATTCGGGACAATCTCAACAAATCCGGAACTGTTGGCCACTATGGAAACTGGTTGCCTCTCATTATCTCAAGAGATGAAATTTGTAGCTCTCAATTGGTCAGAACTGGGTTTGTCAGACATAGTGTTGTGACCCGCAGATGTGCAAGATGGTAGAATTTCATATCCCACCGTGCAACCAGGGCTATAGCTGAAAATCCCACATGTGAGCAGGTTGCACTCATGAAGACCAGTGAAGATGAGTCCACCTTTATCTACAGGTATAGTAGGTAATTGACACAAGCTCTCAGAGGACTCTAGATGGTTGGCGTCTCTGACCGTAGAATACTCTGCCATATTTATCCAGTGAAGACAGTAATTACAAGTTGAAGAATGAGGGTCAACATTCACTAATGTCAGTGTACCCAGAAATTGTTGTAAATTACGCCATTTTTGTTTTCCAGATATGGTACAGTTCTGGTGCAATTGCTCACGTTTGGCTAGTTTTGAAAAATCCAGTGCACCTAGCTCAGGGGCAGATTAAGTGACCTAAAAGCCCTGGGCTGTTTCATAAGTTAAAAAAAAGTATACTGCACAGCATAATCCCCCAACCCTAATGCTAAGGACATATTATATTCTGCGCTATCACACATACAGTACAGGAGAATACAGCACTACATACGTATTACATCCAGTGACGTCTCCTCTGATGTAGATGTTCCCTTTTCTCATCTTCTCCATTTGAAGCTTGGAAGCAGACCACCATGACGACATCTTTCAGCCATGTCTCTGCAGAGTTTACCACACAGATATGTTAGCTCCTCACTTTTCCATCATCCTCCCCCTCCTGGTGCCCCAGCATTGTTATCCTGCTGCTACCACCAATACAGCGCCCACTGTGGTCTCCAATAACCCCAAAGACTATACTGAAGAAATAATAGTGCCATATACTGTAGATATTCCCCAAAGTGCTCCCAAAAGACCCACCAATAGTAATAATTCCCTCCCAGAGTGCCCTCATTGGTAGTAGTGCCCTCCATGTCCGCTAACAATAATCCCCCCACAGTACCGCGATAGTAATAATGCACACATGGTGCCTCCAGCAGTGCTAAGCCCCTAAAGTGACCCCAGTAGCAATAAAGCCCCTCTACAGTGGCCACAGCAGTAATAATGCCCCATAGTATTCTCAGCAGTTATAATGTCATTTATAGAACTTCCAGTAGTTACACTGCCCCCTATAGAGCCCCACTAGTTATGTTCCCCAGTAGTGCCCCCAGTAGTTCTGATTTCTCCAGTAGTGCCCCAGCAGTTATTATTGCTCAGTAGTGCCTCATTAGTTCTTATTGCCCCTAGTAGTTCTTATTACCCCAGTATTCCCCCAGTAGTTCTTATGGTCCCAGAAGTTCTTATTACCCCAGTAGTGCCCCCCAATAGTTCTCATTGCCCCAGTAGTGCCCCCAATAATTATTATTGCCCCAGTATGCCCCCATAAGTTCTTACTGCCCCAATATTCCCCTTGTAGTTATGGCCCCTTGTAGTTATTATTGCCCCACTATGCCCACCGTAGTTATGACTTCAGTATTCCACAGTAGTTTTTTATGGCCCCAGTAGTTCTTATTGCCCTGCATTCATCGGTAGTTCTTTTAGCCCCAGTATACCCCCAGTAGTTATTGCCACAGAATGCCTCTGGTAGTAGTGACTAAATACTCACCTCACTCCTGCCATCTGTGATGCAGACCACAAGCCTCTTCTGCCCTGTGGCCTGATCCCTGCGCAGGTGGTTGTGATAACATCATCATGCCACAGAAGTGAAAACATCATTGTCCTTCCTGACCCGGCATAGGTGGTGTGGTGATGTCCTCACATAGCAACCATCCGCGTCACTCTAAAGGCTTCAGGCCTAGTGGCCTATGGCCTATGAGAGCAAATGGTAGGTAGAGGAGCCATGAGTTCTAATACTCTGCCTCAGTATTCAATTACAGGGCACTGGGCAAAACATCCAAGGTCTAAACAACAGATGTTTTCCCAGGAATACTGATGGGAGTTTTGGGTGGCCATTGGCCCCCAGGAGTGTGGAACCCCAGGCAGCTGCCCAAAACATCCATAGTGTAATCCACCCTTGACCTAGCTTGTCAAGGCTGCATGATGATGCAGGAAATTTGCCCCTTTAATCTCATGCAACCCCTTTAAGGGACACTCTAATTACATTTTCAATCACATAAACAACCTACAGTCAGGTCCATAAATATTGGGACATCAACACAATTCTAACATTTTTGGCTCTATACACCACCACAATGGATTTGAGATGAAACGAACAAGATGTGCTTTAACTGCAGACTGTCAGCTATAATTTGAGGGCATTTACATCCAAATCAGGTGAACGGTGTAGGAATTACAACAGTTTGCATATGTGCCTCCCACTTGTTAAGGGTTCCAAAAGTAATGGGACAATTGGCTTCTCAGCTGTTCCATGGCCAGGTGTGTGTTATTCCCTCATTATCCCAATTACAATGAGCAGATAAAAGGTCCGGAGGTCCTTTCCAGTCTCCTATTTGCATTTGGAATCTGTTGCTGTCAACTCTCAAGATGAGATCCAAAGAGCTGTCACTATCAGTGGAGCAAGGCATCATTAGGCTGAAAAAACACAACAAACCCATCAGAGAGATAGCAAAAACATTAGGCCTGGCCAAAACAACTGTTTGAAACATTCTTAAAAAGAAGGAACACACCGGTGAGCTCAGCAACACCAAAAGACCCGGAAGACCACGGAAAACAACTGTTGTGGATGACCGAAGAATTCTTTCCCTGGTGAAGAAAACACCCTTCACAACAGTTGGCCAGATCAAGAACACTCTCCAGGAGGTAGGTGTATGTGTGTCAAAGTCAACAATCAAGAGAAGACTTCACCAGAGTGAATACAGAGGGTTCACCACAAGATGTAAACCATTGGTGAGCCTCAAAAACAGGAAGGCCAGATTGGAGTTTGCCAAACGACATCTAAAAAAGCCTTCACAGTTCTGGAACAACATCCTATGGACAGATGAGACCAAGATCAACTTGTACCAGAGTGATGGGAAGAGAAGAGTATGGAGAAGGAAAGTAACTGCTCATGATCCTAAGCATACCACCTCATCAGTGAAGCATGGTGGTGGTAGTGTCATGGCGTGGACATGTATGGCTGCGAATGGAACTGGTTCTCTTGTATTTATTGATGATGTGACTACTGACAAAAGCAGCAGGATGAATTCTGCAGTGTTTCGGGCAATATTATCTGCTCATATTCAGCCAAATGCTTCAGAACTCATTGGACGGGGGATGGACCATGACCCAAAGCATACTGCAAAATCAACCAAAGAGTTTTTTAAGGGAAAGAAGTGGAATGTTCTGCAATGGCCAAGTCAATCACCGGACCTGAATCCGATTGAGCATGCATTTCACTTGCTGAAGACAAAACTGAAGGGAAAATGCCCCAAGAACAAGCAGGAACTGAAGACAGTTGCAGTAGAGGCCTGGCAAGGCGTGATGAAACCCAGCGTCTGGTGATGTCTATGCGTTCCAGACTTCAGGCTGTAATTGACTGCAAAGGCTTTGCAACCAAGTATTAAAAAGTGAAAGTTTGATTTATGATTATTATTCTGTCCCATTACTTTTGGTCCCTTAACAAGTGGGAGGCACATATGCAAACTGTTGTAATTCCTACACTGTTCACCTGATTTGGATGTAAATACCCTCAAATTAAAGCTGACCGTCTGCAGGTAAAGCACATCTTGTTTGTTTCATTTCAAATCCATTGTGGTGGTGTATAGAGCCAAAAATGTTAGAATTGTGTCGATGTCCCAATATTTATGGACCTGACTGTATATGTACATATTCTATGTAATTTTTTGGGGATATAATTTTTTAAGTCACTCCATGTATTCTACTTCCCTGTCCTGTCTCTTTAACTTCCTCTTTGTTAGGACTTTTAGTACAACAGACAGTCTCTCTTAACTCTCTCAGTCAGACCATCACTGCCAGAGAGAGCCCCCTTCCCTTAACTCCATTAGTGGGTCACACATTATACTGATTGATGTAATGCTCTTCTGTGGGCATCTTTATCTAGGCCTATCAAGAAAACAATAGAGCTATCATACTGTCATTCACATTCTACACCTATTATTATCGCAAGGATTACCCTTCAGATAATATCTTCGCGCAGCAAAAGTAAGGTACAATTGATTACCTGGATATTATCTATATAGAAGGTCTTATCATTCATGCTGACTGATACAGAAGCACAAGATTTTGTATTTCATTTTCAATGGCATTGTACAGTCAAACTAAACAAAATGCCAAAAATGCTAAAAATAATTGTTTTCTATAACAAGTTCGTTAAAGGAAATACAACTTTCTGATGGAAGTGTCCCTTAAATGACTTTTTTTTATTTTATTACAATGGTAAGTGTAAGAAATAAAGGGATTTCAGCTCACCCACCATCCTCCTTCGCCGTGCACGGATCCCGGACCAGGAATCAATCAAAACAAGGATACAAGGCTAAGTGCTCTTGTTTGTTTTCACATCTACATAATAATAAGTATAAACCACCTGTTTCTGTCCAAGCCATTTCAGAATGCCCTGAGGCCTACGTCTAAGAGCAGAGGAAGCATGTAATTTGTGATGAATGATAGACATTACACGGGAAGTAACATTTATTGCTTTATTTATGAAGTAAGATTAAGTAACATGAACCAATAAACTGTTCCTTACCCATGGAAAAGTACGGTTACAACACACAAAATAAGCAGGCGTCTTATAGAGGTCAACCACAGGTAGTTCATAAAAAAAATCATTAAATATCAAGTATTTGACTGCTGAAAATGTCAAAAGTAGATAGACCAGAAAGGCTAGCTTGGAAGAAAATGGGGAAATACTTAGGCAACTGTGGGAAATTGTAGTCATCAGAGAAAACAGAAGTCTTATTCAGCATTAGATGAAGATTCCTACAGAAAGATGCCCATCCACATTATAGTTCTTGGTTGTGCTGATCCAGAAGAAGGTGAAAAAAAAAAATCAGGATCCTGCAGGCCATATTTTTTTTTTTGTCTTGGACAAGTTTTAAGAAGAATGGTTTGATCTTCAGAGGACACAAACATTTCCATGCCATCACATGTGGTTTTCTGATACAGTCCACATCTCGTTCCAGTGGTCAGTGCTGATTCTGGACATATGTCCCTTAACCTCTTAAGGACATATGGCGTACCGGTACGGCTTGATGTCCTGGTACTTAAGGACACATGACATACCGGTACGTCATGTATAGATCCGATCACTGCCGCAGGGCGGGCGGTGATCGGAACCCGGTGCCTGCTGAAATCAATCAGCAGGCACCGTGGGACAATGCCCAGGGGGGTCCTGTGACCCCCCCTGTGTCAGCGATCTCAGCAATTCAGACCTGCGGTTTGCTGCGTTTCCGGGTTATTCAGGTCTCTGATGACCCGATAACATAGTAACATAGTAACATAGTACATAAGGCCGAAAAAAGACATTTGTCCATCCAGTTCGGCCTGTTATCCTGCAAGTTGATCCAGAGGAAGGCAAAAAACCCTGTGAGGTAGAAGCCAATTTTCTCCACTTTAGGGGAATAAAAAATTTCTTCCCGACTCCAATCAGAATAACTCCCTGGATCAACGACCCCTCTCTAGTAGCTATAGCCTGTAATATTATTACGCTCTAGAAACACATCCAGGCCCCTCTTGAATTCCTTTATTGTACTCACCATCACCACCTCCTCAGGCAGAGAGTTCCATAGTCTCACTGCTCTTACCGTAAAGAATCCTCTTCTATGTTTGTGTACAAACCTTCTTTCCTCCAGACGCAGAGGATGTCCCCTCGTCACAGTCACAGTCCTGGGGATAAATAGCTGATGGGATAGATCTCTGTACTGACCCCTGATATATTTATACATATTAATTAGATCTCCCCTCAGTCGTCTTTTTTCTAAAGTGAATAACCCTAATTTTGATAATCTTTCAGGGTACTGTAGTTGCCCCATTCCAGTTATTACTTTAGTTGCCCTCCTCTGAACCCTCTGGACGGTGATCGGTGGTGTGATAATACACCACCAAGTACCGTCCTGCGATCCTGAGATGTGGAGGTC
This sequence comes from Bufo bufo, assembly GCF_905171765.1. Taxonomy (NCBI): domain Eukaryota; kingdom Metazoa; phylum Chordata; class Amphibia; order Anura; family Bufonidae; genus Bufo; species Bufo bufo. The sequence goes on from NC_053394.1 coordinate 28,956,593, forward strand.
ACGCCACCTCTCAGGATCGCATCTGATTGGCTGTCAGGGAGGATGGGCGGGCGGAGCGGAAAATTTGAATTGCCGGAGCTCCTCTCCCCGCTCATACCGGTCCGTGAAGTGAGTTTTTTGTGCCATCTGTAGTCTGAAGGGACAGGTAGGGATAGGCGATTTTGGCAGGGATAGTGAGGGATAGATAGGGAGGAAATTTTTTTTTTTTTCTAAAGCACTTTTAGCACCTTGATTGGGTGTCTGGGGTCCACAGCACTCATCTGCATCCTCCTCATCATCTAGCGATGATGAGGAGCCCCCAAGGCGGCGGAGACGGCGCCAGGCGGATCAAGGGGACCTCCATGCCAGGGACCCTGTGGCCCACGCTAGTATGAGCAGCTCTGGGGCTCGTACTAGTTTTCCGGCCCACCAGATCAGTCCATCTGAGCCCCCTGCTGGTGAACTTGTCTGGTGTACCCCAGAGATTTTTGAGCCCGCGATTCCTGATTTTGTAGGCCAACCTGGAATCCAGATTTCCACAGTGGGTTTCACTGAATACGACTACTTTAGTCTTTTTTTCAGTGACCTTTTTGTAAATCTGATGGTGCAGCAAACGAAAATGTACGCCCAACAGTTCGTTGCACAACACCCGGGCTCCCTTTTGGCTAGGGCCAGTGGCTGGACTCCGGTCAGTGCAGATGAGGAAGTTTCGGGGCCTCATGCTGCACATGGGCCTAGTCAAGAAACCCATTGTCAGGCAGTACTGGAGTGGGGACGTCCTCTACCAGACCCCACTCTACAGTATGGCCATGACACGTACCCGGTTTGAGTCCATCTGGAAATGCCTGCATTATGCAGATAATGCAGCATGTCCCCCCCAAGGTGATCCTGCCTATGACCGCCTGTACAAAATCAGGCCAGTCATCGATCACTTTGGAGCCAAATTTGTGGAGGCCTATGTACCTGGAAGGGAGGTCGCGGTTGATGAGTCTCTAATTGCTTTCAAGGGGAGACTAATTTTCCCCCAGTATGTTCCCTCTAAGCGGGCGAGGTATCGCGTGAAGCTGTACAAACTTTGTGAGAGTACCTCAGAGTACACTTACAAGTTTCATGTGTACGAGGGGCGATATTCCTGTATGGAACCCCCAGAATGTCCCCCCCACTCTGGGTGTTAGCGGGAAACTTGTGTGTGACCTTATGCACCCACTGCTAGATAAGGGTTACCACCTGTACGTGGATAACTTTTATACTAGTATCCCCTTGCTCCAGTCCCTCGCCGCCAGATCCACATCCGCTTGTGGGACCATGCGGAAAAATCAGCGCGGTCTCCCTACCTACCCCCTCCAGGTACCTGTCCCCAGGGGTGAGACCCGTGCCCTTACCAGTGGAAACCTCCTGTGGCACACTCTGCACCTTTTTTGGGTCCGTCTCTTCTTTCCAGTATGGGGGACCACACCTGGAAAGTGTTGGCCAGGGACGATCCGGGCCCCTCCAGTTCCCGAGGTACTCCCGCCTGCTCTTTCCTGGTCAGAAAAGATCAGGGCCTTGAGGACTGCCTCATAGAACTGGAGGAATTTCCCTCTGTTGACAGCGCTCTGGGACAGCACAAAAGAGTTGTACAAGGCAACTTGCACCAAGTAGACCGCAACTTTTTTGTACCATGCCCAGGTTTTGCGCATGGCGTTATATGGCTTGAGGACTTGATCAGAGAGATCAACTCCTCCCATATTGTAGTCGTCGATATAATCGGGCTTGAGGACCATTGCCGCGGTACTTTGCACAGGGACAGGGGTGATGCCGTTACCGTGAATTGTGGACAGTACAAGGAGATCCCTATTGTCTTTATATCTGACCAGCAGCAGGTTTCCACTGGTAAGGGCACGGGTCAGGGCATTCTGAAATGGCTTGGACAGAAACAGGTGGTTTATACTTGTTATTATGTAGATGTGAAAACAAACAAGAACACTTAGCCTTGTATCCTTGTTTTGATTGATTCCTGGTCCGGGATCCATGCACGGCAAAGGCGGATGGTGGGTGAGCTGAAATCCCTTTATTTCTTACACTTACTATTGTAATAAAATTTTTAAAAAAGTCATTAAAGGGACACTTCCATCAGAAAGTTGTATTTCCTTTAACTAACTTGTTATAGAAAACAATTATTTTTAGCATTTTTGGCATTTTGTTCAGTTTGACTGTACAATGCCATTGAAAATGAAATACAAAATCTTGTGCTTCTGTATCAGTCAGCATGAATGATAAGACCTTCTATATAGATAATATCCAGGTAATCAATTGTAGCTTACTTTTGCTGTGAGAAGATATTATCTGAAGGGTAATCCTTGTGATAATAATAGGTGTAGAATGTGAATGACAGTATGATAGCTCTATTGTTTTCTTGATAGGCCTAGATAAAGATGCCCACAGAAGAGCATTACATCAATCAGTATAATGTGTGACCCACTAATGGAGTTAAGGGAAGGGGGCTCTCTCTGGCAGTGATGGTCTGACTGAGAGAGTTAAGAGAGACGGCCTGCTGTACTAAAAGTCCTAACAAAGAGGAAGTTAAAGAGACAGGACAGGGAAGTAGAATACATGAAGTGACTTCAAAAATTATATCCCCCAAAAATTACATAGAATATGTACATATAGGTTGTTTATGTGATTGAAAATGTAATTAGAGTGTCCCTTAAAGGGGTTGCATGAGATTAAAGGGGCAAATTTCCTGCATCATCATGCAGCCTTGACAAGCTAGGTCAAGGGTGGATTACACTATGGATGTTTTGGGCAGCTGCCTGGGGTTCCACACTCCTGGGGGCCAATGGCCACCCAAAACTCCCATCAGTATTCCTGGGAAAACATCTGTTGTTTAGACCTTGGATCTTTTGCCCAGTGCCCTGTAATTGAATACTGAGGCAGAGTATTAGAACTCATGGCTCCTCTACCTACCATTTGCTCTCATAGGCCATAGGCCACTGGGCCTGAAGCCTTTAGAGTGACGCGGATGGTTGCTATGTGAGGACATTATTACACCACCTATGCCGGGTCAGGAAGGACAATGATGTTTTCACTTCTGTGGCATGATGATGTTATCACAACCACCTGTGCAGGGATCAGGCCACAGGGCCATAAAAAACTACTGGGGAATACTGGAGTCATAACTACAGGGGCATACTGGGGCAATAAGAACTACTGGGGTCTGGGGCTATAACTACAAGGGGAATATTGGGGCAGTAAGAACTATTGGGGGCATACTGGGGCAATGAGAACTATTGGGGGGCACTACTGAGGCAATAAGAACTTCTGGGACCATAAGAACTACTGGGGGCATACTGGGGCCATAACTACTGGGGGCATACTGGGGTAATAAGAACTACTGGGGGCAATAAGAACGAATGAGGGCACTACTGAGCAATAATAACTGCTGGGGCACTACTGGAGAAATCAGAACTACTGGGGGCACTACTGGGGAACATAACTAGTGGGGCTCTATAGGGGGCAGTGTAACTACTGGAAGTTCTATAAGGGACATTATAACTGCTGAGAATACTATGGGGCATTATTACTGCTGTGACCACTGTAGAGGGGCTTTATTACTACTGGGGTCACTTTAGGGGCTTAGCACTGCTAGAGGCACCATGTGTGCATTATTACTATTGCGGTACTGTGGGGGGATTATTGTTAGCGGACATGGAGGGCACTACTACCAATGAGGGCACTCTGGGAGGGAATTATTACTATTGACACTAAACCCAGTGTCTGACACTAAACTGACACTAAACCCAGTGTCAGGCAGTACTGGAGTGGGGACGTCCTCTGCCAGACCCCACTCTACAGTATGGCCATGACACGTACCCGGTTTGAGTCCATCTGGAAATGCCTGCATTATGCAGAAAATGCAGCATGTCCCCCCCAAGGTGATCCTGCCTATGACCGCCTGTACAAAATCAGGCCGTTCATCGATCACTTTGGAGCCAAATTTGTGGAGGCCTATGTACCTGGAAGGGAGGTCGCGGTTGATAAATCTCTAATTGCTTTCAAGGGGAGACTCATTTTCCCCCAGTATGTTCCCTCTAAGCGGACGAGGTATGGCGTGAAGCTGTACAAACTTTGTGAGAGTACCTCAGGGTACACTTACAAGTTTCGTGTGTACGAGGGGCGATATTCCCGTATGGAACCCCCAGAATGTCCCCCCCACTCTGGGTGTTAGCGGGAAACTTGTGTGGGACCTTATGCACCCACTGCTAGATAAGGGTTACCACCTGTACGTGGATAACTTTTATACTAGTATCTCCTTGCTCCATTCCCTCACCGCCAGATCCACATCCGCTTGTGGGACCGTGCGGAAAAATCAGTGCGGCCTCCCTACCTACCCCCTACAGGTACCTGTCCCCAGGGGTGAGACCCGTGCCCTTACCAGTGTTAACCTCCTGTGACACACTCTGCACCTTTTTTGGGTCCGTCCCTTCTTTCCAGTATGGGGGACCACACCTGGAAAGTGTTGGCCAGGGACGATCCGGGCCCCTCCAGTTCCCGAGGTACTCCCACCTGCTCTTTCCTGGTCAGAAAAGATCAGGGCCTCGAGGACTGCCTCATAGAACTGGAGGAATTTCCCTGTGTTGCCAGCGCCCTGGGACAGCACAAAAGAGTTGTACAAGGCAACTTGCACCAAGTAGACCGGCAACTTTTTTGTACCATGCCCGGGTTTTGCGCATGGCGTTATATGGCTTGAGGACTTGATCAGAGAGATCAACTCCTCCCATATTGTAGTCGACGATACAATCGGGCTTGAGGACCATTGCCGCGGTACTTTGCACAGGGACAGGGGTGATGCGGTTACCGTGAATTGTGGACAGTACAAGGAGATCCCTATTGTCTTTATATCTGACCAGCAGCAGGTTTCCACTGGTAAGGGCACGGGTCAGGGCATTCTGAAATGGCTTGGACAGAAACAGGTGGTTTATACTTGTTATTATATAGATGTGAAAACAAACAAGAGCACTTAGCCTTGTATCCTTGTTTTGATTGATTCCTGGTCCGGGATCCATGCACGGCAAAGGCGGATGGTGGGTGAGCTGAAATCCCTTTATTTCTTACACTTACTATTGTAATAAAATTTTTTAAAAAGTCATTAAAGGGACACTTCCATCAGAAAGTTGTATTTCCTTTAACTAACTTGTTATAGAAAACAATTATTTTTAGCATTTTTGGCATTTTGTTCAGTTTGACTGTACAATGCCATTGAAAATGAAATACAAAATCTTGTGCTTCTGTATCAGTCAGCATGAATGATAGGACCTTCTATATAGATAATATCCAGGTAATCAATTGTAGCTTACTTTTGCTGTGAGAAGATATTATCTGAAGGGTAATCCTTGTGATAATAATAGGTGTAGAATGTGAATGACAGTATGACAGCTCTATTGTTTTCTTGATAGGCCTAGGTAAAGATGCCCACAGAAGAGCATTACATCAATCAGTATAATGTGTGACCCACTAATGGAGTTAAGGGAATGGGGCTCTCTCTGGCAGTGATGGTCTGACTGAGAGAGTTAAGAGAGACGGCCTGCTGTACTAAAAGTCCTAACAAAGAGGAAGTTAAAGAGACAGGACAGGGAAGTAGAATACATGAAGTGACTTCAAAAATTATATCCCCCAAAAATTACATAGAATATGTACATATAGGTTGTTTATGTGATTGAAAATGTAATTAGAGTGTCCCTTAAAGGGGTTGCATGAGATTAAAGGGGCAAATTTCCTGCATCATCATGCAGCCTTGACAAGCTAGGTCAAGGGTGGATTACACTATGGATGTTTTGGGCAGCTGCCTGGGGTTCCACACTCCTGGGGGCCAATGGCCACCCAAAACTCCCATCAGTATTCCTGGGAAAACATCTGTTGTTTAGACCTAGGATCTTTTGCCCAGTGCCCTGTAATTGAATACTGAGGCAGAGTATTAGAACTCATGGCTCCTCTACCTACCATTTGCTCTCATAGGCCATAGGCCACTAGGCCTGAAGCCTTTAGAGTGACGCGGATGGTTGCTATGTGAGGACATTATTACACCACCTATGCCGGGTCAGGAAGGACAATGATGTTTTCACTTCTGTGGCATGATGATGTTATCACAACCACCTGTGCAGGGATCAGGCCACAGGGCAGAAGAGGCTTGTGGTCTGCATCACAGATGGCAGGAGTGAGGTGAGTATTTAGATATTTTTTATTTTGTCACTACTACCAGAGGCATCCTGTGGCAATAACTACTGGGGGTATACTGGGGCTAAAAGAACTACCGATGAATACAGGGCAATAAGAACTACTGGGGCCATAAAAAACTACTGGGGAATACTGGAGTCATAACTACAGGGGCATACTGGGGCAATAAGAACTACTGGGGTCTGGGGCTATAACTACAAGGGGAATATTGGGGCAGTAAGAACTATTGGGGGCATACTGGGGCAATGAGAACTATTGGGGGGCACTACTGGGGCAATAAGAACTTCTGGGACCATAAGAACTACTGGGGGCATACTGGGGCCATAACTACTGGGGGCATACTGGGGTAATAAGAACTACTGGGGGCAATAAGAACGAATGAGGGCACTACTGAGCAATAATAACTGCTGGGGCACTACTGGAGAAATCAGAACTACTGGGGGCACTACTGGGGAACATAACTAGTGGGGCTCTATAGGGGGCAGTGTAACTACTGGAAGTTCTATAAGGGACATTATAACTGCTGAGAATACTATGGGGCATTATTACTGCTGTGACCACTGTAGAGGGGCTTTATTACTACTGGGGTCACTTTAGGGGCTTAGCACTGCTAGAGGCACCATGTGTGCATTATTACTATTGCGGTACTGTGGGGGGATTATTGTTAGCGGACATGGAGGGCACTACTACCAATGAGGGCACTCTGGGAGGGAATTATTACTATTGACACTAAACCCAGTGTCTGACACTAAACTGACACTAAACCCAGTGTCAGGCAGTACTGGAGTGGGGACGTCCTCTGCCAGACCCCACTCTACAGTATGGCCATGACACGTACCCGGTTTGAGTCCATCTGGAAATGCCTGCATTATGCAGAAAATGCAGCATGTCCCCCCCAAGGTGATCCTGCCTATGACCGCCTGTACAAAATCAGGCCGGTCATCGATCACTTTGGAGCCAAATTTGTGGAGGCCTATGTACCTGGAAGGGAGGTCGCGGTTGATGAGTCTCTAATTGCTTTCAACTGGAGACTCATTTTCCCCCAGTATGTTCCCTCTAAGCGGACGAGGTATGGCGTGAAGCTGTACAAACTTTGTGAGAGTACCTCAGGGTACACTTACAAGTTTCGTGTGTACGAGGGGCGATATTCCCGTATGGAACCCCCAGAATGTCCCCCCCACTCTGGGTGTTAGCGGGAAACTTGTGTGGGACCTTATGCACCCACTGCTAGATAAGGGTTACCACCTGTACGTGGATAACTTTTATACTAGTATCTCCTTGCTCCATTCCCTCACCGCCAGATCCACGTCCGCTTGTGGGACCGTGCGGAAAAATCAGCGCGGCCTCCCTACCTACCCCCTACAGGTACCTGTCCCCAGGGGTGAGACCCGTGCCCTTACCAGTGTTAACCTCCTGTGACACACTCTGCACCTTTTTTGGGTCCGTCCCTTCTTTCCAGTATGGGGGACCACACCTGGAAAGTGTTGGCCAGGGACGATCCGGGCCCCTCCAGTTCCCGAGGTACTCCCACCTGCTCTTTCCTGGTCAGAAAAGATCAGGGCCTCGAGGACTGCCTCATAGAACTGGAGGAATTTCCCTGTGTTGCCAGCGCCCTGGGACAGCACAAAAGAGTTGTACAAGGCAACTTGCACCAAGTAGACCGGCAACTTTTTTGTACCATGCCCGGGTTTTGCGCATGGCGTTATATGGCTTGAGGACTTGATCAGAGAGATCAACTCCTCCCATATTGTAGTCGACGATACAATCGGGCTTGAGGACCATTGCCACGGTACCTCGCACAGGGACAGGGGTGATGCCGTTACCGTGAATTGTGGACAGTACAATGAGATCCCTATTGTCCTTATATCTGACCAGCAGCAGGTTTCCACTGGTAAGGGCACGGGTCAGGGCATTCTGAAATGGCTTGGACAGAAACAGGTGGTTTATACTTGTTATTATGTAGATGTGAAAACAAACAAGAACACTTAGCCTTGTATCCTTGTTTTGATTGATTCCTGGTCCGGGATCCGTGCACGGCGAAGGAGGATGGTGGGTGAGCTGAAATCCCTTTATTTCTTACACTTACTATTGTAATAAAATAAAATAAAAGTCATTAAAGGGACACCTCCATCAGAAAGTCGTATTTCCTTTAACTAACTTGTTATAGAAAACAATTATTTTTAGCATTTTTGGCATTTTGTTCAGTTTGACTGTACAATGCCATTGAAAATGAAATACAAAATCTTGTGCTTCTGTATCAGTCAGCATGAATGATAGGACCTTCTATATAGATAATATCCAGGTAATCAATTGTAGCTTACTTTTGCTGTGAGAAGATATTATCTGAAGGGTAATCCTTGTGATAATAATAGGTGTAGAATGTGAATGACAGTATGACAGCTCTATTGTTTTCTTGATAGGCCTAGGTAAAGATGCCCACAGAAGAGCATTACATCAATCAGTATAATGTGTGACCCACTAATGGAGTTAAGGGAATGGGGCTCTCTCTGGCAGTGATGGTCTGACTGAGAGAGTTAAGAGAGACGGCCTGCTGTACTAAAAGTCCTAACAAAGAGGAAGTTAAAGAGACAGGACAGGGAAGTAGAATACATGAAGTGACTTCAAAAATTATATCCCCCAAAAATTACATAGAATATGTACATATAGGTTGTTTATGTGATTGAAAATGTAATTAGAGTGTCCCTTAAAGGGGTTGCATGAGATTAAAGGGGCAAATTTCCTGCATCATCATGCAGCCTTGACAAGCTAGGTCAAGGGTGGATTACACTATGGATGTTTTGGGCAGCTGCCTGGGGTTCCACACTCCTGGGGGCCAATGGCCACCCAAAACTCCCATCAGTATTCCTGGGAAAACATCTGTTGTTTAGACCTTGGATCTTTTGCCCAGTGCCCTGTAATTGAATACTGAGGCAGAGAATTAGAACTCATGGCTCCTCTACCTACCATTTGCTCTTATAGGCGATAGGCCACTAGGCCTGAAGCCTTTAGAGTGACGCGGATGGTTGCTATGTGAGGACATTATTACACCACCTATGCCGGGTCAGGAAGGACAATGATGTTTTCACTTCTGTGGCATGATGATGTTATCACAACCACCTGTGCAGGGATCAGGCCACAGGGCAGAAGAGGCTTGTGGTCTGCATCACAGATGGCAGGAGTGAGGTGAGTATTTAGATATTTTTTATTTTGTCACTACTACCAGAGGCATCCTGTGGCAATAACTACTGGGGGTATACTGGGGCTAAAAGAACTACCGATGAATACAGGGCAATAAGAACTACTGGGGCCATAAAAAACTACTGGGGAATACTGGAGTCATAACTACAGGGGCATACTGGGGCAATAAGAACTACTGGGGTCTGGGGCTATAACTACAAGGGGAATATTGGGGCAGTAAGAACTATTGGGGGCATACTGGGGCAATGAGAACTATTGGGGGGCACTACTGGGGCAATAAGAACTTCTGGGACCATAAGAACTACTGGGGGCATACTGGGGCCATAACTACTGGGGGCATACTGGGGGATTAAGAACTACTGGGGGCAATAAGAACGAATGAGGGCACTACTGAGCAATAATAACTGCTGGGGCACTACTGGAGAAATCAGAACTACTGGGGGCACTACTGGGGAACATAACTAGTGGGGCTCTATAGGGGGCAGTGTAACTACTGGAAGTTCTATAAGGGACATTATAACTGCTGAGAATACTATGGGGCATTATTACTGCTGTGACCACTGTAGAGGGGCTTTATTACTACTGGGGTCACTTTAGGGGCTTAGCACTGCTAGAGGCACCATGTGTGCATTATTACTATTGCGGTACTGTGGGGGGATTATTGTTAGCGGACATGGAGGGCACTACTACCAATGAGGGCACTCTGGGAGGGAATTATTACTATTGACACTAAACCCAGTGTCTGACACTAAACTGACACTAAACCCAGTGTCAGGCAGTACTGGAGTGGGGACGTCCTCTGCCAGACCCCACTCTACAGTATGGCCATGACACGTACCCGGTTTGAGTCCATCTGGAAATGCCTGCATTATGCAGAAAATGCAGCATGTCCCCCCCAAGGTGATCCTGCCTATGACCGCCTGTACAAAATCAGGCCGGTCATCGATCACTTTGGAGCCAAATTTGTGGAGGCCTATGTACCTGGAAGGGAGGTCGCGGTTGATGAGTCTCTAATTGCTTTCAAGGGGAGACTCATTTTCCCCCAGTATGTTCCCTCTAAGCGGACGAGGTATGGCGTGAAGCTGTACAAACTTTGTGAGAGTACCTCAGGGTACACTTACAAGTTTCGTGTGTAGGAGGGGCGATATTCCTGTATGGAACCCCCAGAATGTCCCCCCCACTCTGGGTGTTAGCGGGAAACTTGTGTGGGACCTTATGCACCCACTGCTAGATAAGGGTTACCACCTGTACGTGGATAACTTTTATACTAGTATCCCCTTGCTCCATTCCCTCACCGCCAGATCCACGTCCGCTTGTGGGACCGTGCGGAAAAATCAGCGCGGCCTCCCTACCTACCCCCTACAGGTACCTGTCCCCAGGGGTGAGACCCGTGCCCTTACCAGTGTTAACCTCCTGTGACACACTCTGCACCTTTTTTGGGTCCGTCCCTTCTTTCCAGTATGGGGGACCACACCTGGAAAGTGTTGGCCAGGGACGATCCGGGCCCCTCCAGTTCCCGAGGTACTCCCACCTGCTCTTTCCTGGTCAGAAAAGATCAGGGCCTCGAGGACTGCCTCATAGAACTGGAGGAATTTCCCTGTGTTGCCAGCGCCCTGGGACAGCACAAAAGAGTTGTACAAGGCAACTTGCACCAAGTAGACCGGCAACTTTTTTGTACCATGCCCGGGTTTTGCGCATGGCGTTATATGGCTTGAAGACTTGATCAGAGATATCAACTCCTCCCATATTGTAGTCGACGATACAATCGGGCTTGAGGACCATTGCCGCGGTACCTCGCACAGGGACAGGGGTGATGCCGTTACCGTGAATTGTGGACAGTACAATGAGATCCCTATTGTCCTTATATCTGACCAGCAGCAGGTTTCCACTGGTAAGGGCACGGGTCAGGGCATTCTGAAATGGCTTGGACAGAAACAGGTGGTTTATACTTGTTATTATGTAGATGTGAAAACAAACAAGAACACTTAGCCTTGTATCCTTGTTTTGATTAATTCCTGGTCCGGGATCCATGCACGGCGAAGGAGGATGGTGGGTGAGCTGAAATCCTTTTATTTCTTACACTTACTATTGTAATAAAATAAAATAAAAGTCATTAAAGGGACACCTCCATCAGAAAGTCGTATTTCCTTTAACTAACTTGTTATAGAAAACAATTATTTTTAGCATTTTTGGCATTTTGTTCAGTTTGACTGTTTAATGCCATTGAAAATGAAATACAAAATCTTGTGCTTCTGTATCAGTCAGCATGAATGATAGGACCTTCTATATAGATAATATCCAGGTAATCAATTGTAGCTTACTTTTGCTGTGCGAAGATATTATCTGAAGGGTAATCCTTTTGATAATAATAGGTGTAGAATGTGAATGACAGTATGACAGCTCTATTGTTTTCTTGATAGGCCTAGATAAAGATGCCCACAGAAGAGCATTACATCAATCAGTATAATGTGTGACCCACTAATGGAGTTAAGGGAATGGGGCTCTCTCTGGCAGTGATGGTCTGACTGAGAGAGTTAAGAGAGACTGTCTGTTGTACTAAAAGTCCTAACAAAGAGGAAGTTAAAGAGACAGGACAGGGAAGTAGAATACATGGAGTGACTTCAAAAATTATATCCCCAAAAAATTACATAGAATATGTACATATAGGCTGTTTATGTGATTAAAAATGTAATTAGAGTGTCCCTTAAAGGGGTTGCATGAGATTAAAGGGGCAAATTTCCTGCATCATCATGCAGCCTTGACAAGCTAGGTCAAGGGTGGATTACACTATGGATGTTTTGGGCAGCTGCCTGGGGTTCCACACTCCTGGGGGCCAATGGCCACCCAAAACTCCCATCAGTATTCCTGGGAAAACATCTGTTGTTTAGACCTTGGATCTTTTGCCCAGTGCCCTGTAATTGAATACTGAGGCAGAGTATTAGAACTCATGGCTCCTCTACCTACCATTTGCTCTTATAGGCCACTAGGCCTGAAGCCTTTAGAGTGACGCGGATGGTTGCTATGTGAGGACATCATCACACTACCTATGCCGGGTCAGGAAGGACAATGATGTTTTCACTTCTGTGGCATGATGATGTTATCACGACCACCTGCGCAGGGATCAGGCCACAGGGCAGAAGAGGCTTGTGGTCTGCATCACAGATGGCAGGAGTGAGTATTTAGATATTTTTTATTTTGTCACTACTACCAGAGGCATCCTGTGGCAATAACTACTGGGGGTATACTGGGGCTAAAAGAACTACCCATGAATACAGGGCAAAAAGAACTACTGGGGCCATAAAAAAAACTACTGGGGAATACTGGAGTCATAACTACGGGGGCATACTGAGGCAATAAGAACTACTGGGGTCTGGGGCCATAACTACAAGGGGAATATTGGGGCAGTAAGAACTACTGGGTGCATACTGGGGCAATAATAATTATTGGGGGCACTACTGGGGCAATGAGAACTATTGGGGGGCACTACTGGGGCAATAAGAACTTCTGGGACCATAAGAACTACTGGGGGCATACTGGGGCCATAACTACTGGGGGCATACTGGGGTAATAAGAACTACTGGGGGCAATAAGAACTAATGAGGGCACTACTGAGCAATAATAACTGCTGGGGCACTACTGGAGAAATCAGAAATACTGGGGGCACTACTGGGGAACATAACTAGTGGGGCTCTATAGGGGGCAGTGTAACTACTGGAAGTTCTATAAGGGACATTATAACTGCTGAGAATACTATGGGGCATTATTACTGCTGTGGCCACTGTAGAGGGGCTTTATTACTACTGGGGTCACTTTAGGGGCTTAGCACTGCTGGAGGCACCATGTGTGCATTATTACTATTGCGGTACTGTGGGGGGATTATTGTTAGCGGACATGGAGGGCACTACTACCAATGAGGGCACTCTGGGAGGGAATTATTACTATTGGTGAGTCTTTTGGGAGCACTTTGGGGAATATCTACAGTATATGGCACTATTATTTCTTCAGTATAGTCTTTGGGGTTATTGGATACCACAGTGGGCGCTGTATTGGTGGTAGCAGCAGGATAACAATGCTGGGGCATTGTTATCCTCCAGGAGGGGGAGGATGATGGAAAAGTGAGGAGCTAACATATCTGTGTGGTAAACTCTGCAGAGACATGGCTGAAAGATGTCGTCATGGTGGTCTGCTTCCAAGCTTCCAATGGAGAAGATGAGAAAAGAGAACATCTACATCAGAGGAGACGTCACTGGATGTAATACGTATGTAGTGCTGTATTCTCCTGTACTGTATGTGTGATAGCGCAGAATATAATATGTCCTTAGCATTAGGGTTGGGGGATTATGCTGTGCAGTATACTTTTTTTTACTTATGAAACAGCCCAGGGCTTTTAGGCCACTTAATCTGCCCCTGAGCTAGGTGCACTGGATTTTTCAAAACTAGCCAAACGTGAGCAATTGCACCAGAACTGTACAAAATCTGGAAAACAAAATGGCGTAATTTACAACAATTTCTGGGTACACTGACATTAGTGAATGTTGACCCTCATTCTTCAACTTGTAATTACTGTCTTCACTGGATAAATATGGCAGAGTATTCTACGGTCAGAGACGTCAACCATCTAGAGTCCTCTGAGAGCTTGTGTCAATTACCTACTATACCTGTAGATAAAGGTGGACTCATCTTCACTGGTCTTCATGAGTGCAACCTGCTCACACGTGGGATTTTCAGCTATAGCCCTGGTTGCATGGTGGGATATGAAATTCTACCATCTTGCACATCTGCGGGTCACAACACTATGTCTGATAAACCCAGTTCTGACCAATTGAGAGCTACAAATTTCATCTATTGAGATAATGAGAGGCAACTAGTTTCCATAGTTGCCAACAGTTCCGGATTTGCTGAGATTGTCCCGAATTTTCAGACACAATTCCAAAAAATTCGTCTGTTCCAGGCCCAAAAATGGGTGGAGTTTACATACCCAGAAGTATGTGTTTATGGGAGGGTTTGGGCGGAGTGTCTGGGGGCAGGGCTTATTCACACCTTGGACATTTAACATTCACCGCTATGGGACTTCCGAAAATAATTCACGGTAATGGCATCACCCCTGTCCCTGTGCGAGGTACCGCGGCAATGGTCCTTAAGCCCGATTGTATCGTCGACTACAATATGGGAGGAGTTGATCTCTCTGATCAAGTCCTCAAGCCATATAACGCCATGCGCAAAACCCGGGCATGGTACAAAAAAGTTGCGGTCTACTTGGTGCAGGTTGCCTTGTACAACTCTTTTGTGCTGTCCCAGAGCGCTGGCAACACAGGGAAATTCCTCCAGTTCTATGAGGTAGTCCTCAAGGCCCTGATCTTTTCTGACCAGGAAAGAGCAGCCCGGAGTACCTCGGGAATTGGAGGCGCCCGGATCGTCCCTGGCCAACACTTTCCAGGAGTGGTCCCCCATACTGGAAAGAAGGGACGGACCCAAAAAAAGGAGCCGAGTGTGTCACAGGAGGGGGATATGGAAGGACACCACCACTCAGTATGACACGTGCCCCAATCATCCGGGCCTCTGAATTATTGGTTGCTTCAGGGAGTACCACACTTCCATGGAGTACTAAATTTATAATCCCCTTTCCCAATATAGCCACTGACTATCGAAAAAAAAACTATGGTTCTCAGACTTGAGACACCCAAAAAAATAAATTTTTCCCAAAAATGATATTTAGTAAAACTAAAATAAATAAAAAAAGTAGACATATTAGATATAGCCACGCCCGTAAGAATCTCCTCTATAAAAATACCCCATGACCTACCCCCCAGATTAACACGGTCAAAAAAAACGATCACCTTACATAACAAAAAGTGTAATAGCAAGCGATCAAAAAGTCATATAGCCCCCAAAATAGTGCCAATAAAACCTAGCCCCTACCTAAGATAATCGGCTAAAAACTAAAAAAAAACTGACTCTTAGACTATGGAGATACTAAAATGTTTTGTTTTTTTGTTTATAAAAGGATAATATAGTTTAAAACCTAAATAAATGTAAAAAAGTAGACATATTAGGTATCGCCGCGTCCATAAGAATCTCCTCTATAAAAATCCCTCTATGACTTTACCCCCCAGATTAACACGGTCCAAAAAAATTTTTTTAAACTGTGCCAAAACTGTTATTTTTGGCACATTTTCCATTTTAATCCATTTTTCTCCGGGGGTTAACAGCCAAACGATACTTAATATTTATTACCCTAATTCTGCAGTTTACATAAACGCCCCATGTGTGGTCGTAAACTGCTGTATGACCAAACGGCAGGGCGCAAAAGGAAAGGAACAACATATGGTTTCTTTTTTTTTGACACCATGTCCCATTTGAAGAACCCCTGATGCACCCCTAGAGTAGAAACTCCATAAAAGTGACCCCATCTAAGAAACTGCAACCCTCAAGGCATGCAAAACTGATTTTACAAACTTTATTAACCCTTTAGGTGTTCCTCAACAGTTTATGGCAAATGGAGATGAAATTTCAGAATTCCTATTTTTGGTAACCTTACCTCACAAAAATGTAATATAGAGCAACTAAAAATCATATGTACCCTTTAAATAATCCCAACAAAACCGCCACCTTATCCCGTAGTTTCCAAAATGGGGTCACTTTTAGGGAGTTTCTACTGTCGGGATGCATAAGGGGGGCTTCAAATGGGACATGGTGTAAATAAACCAGTCCATCAAAATCTGCCTTCCAAA